>NC_133325.1:180270275-180575180 GCF_042186555.1 Aquarana catesbeiana
TGCACCCCCTCCCCCAAGTCATCACCATGCCTGCACCCCCTCCCCCAAGTCATCACCATGCCTGCACCCCCTCCGGCCTAGTCACCACCATGCCTGCACCCCCTCCGGCCTAGTCACCACCATGCCTGCACCCCCCAGGTCACCATCATGCCTGCACCCCCAAATCACCACCCTGTCTCCACCCTTCCCCAAGTCAGCCTGTAACACCCCAAGTCACCATGCCTCCACCCACACACCTCTCTCACCTTGTCACCACTCTTGAGGAGACGTAGCTAGACTGTAGCCAACACTCCATCTGCAGCCAACACTCCGCTGGGGGCACTGATTTGAGGCACTCCGCTGGGGACACCTGATGTAAGAGGCACTCTGCTGGGGACACCTGATGTAAGAGGTACTCCGCTGGGGACACCTGATGTAAGAGGCACTTGGCTGGGGACACCTGATGTAAGAGGCACTCCGCTGGGGACACCTGATGTAAGAGGTACTGTACTGGGGACACCTGATGTAAGAGGCACTCCGCTGGGGACACCTAATGTAAGAGGTACTGTACTGGGGACACCTGATGTAAGAGGCACTCCACTGGGGACACATGATGTAAAGAGGCACTCCGCTGGGAATGCCTGATGGAAGGAGGCACTCTGCTGGGGCACCTGAAGTCAGGACGGACTGTGCTGGGGGCACCTGATGTAAGGATGGACTCTGCTGGGGGCACCTGATGTAAGGACAGACTCTGCTGGGGGAACCTGATGGCATCTGGTGGCAGGCGACGTAGCAGGGGACACGCTCAGTGGTCCCACTGTTTCTGCATTATGGTGAGTTGAATGATTTCATTTTATATTACAATGTAATAATAGAAATAATGCGCTTCAATCATCCTGACACCATAACAAACATGGTGCCGGGATGATTGAAGCGCCAACACCAGGTATTTGGAGTATCTGCTGATGGTTAAACTCTGGAATACACATTGCTATTGTGGTGTAGGATCTGGGTCTGCTGTCCCTCCATCCCTCTCCCTCTACCCCCCTTTCCTCCTTTCCCTCTGCATCCCTCATTCACCTCAGACTCTAACCACACCCCATTTTAGCCACGCCCATGTAAGCCACGCCCACTATTCTGCGTAAACCACGCCCATTCTTTTGCGCGGCATACTTCGCGCGCCGCATTTTTCCTTTTCCCTATGTCACGCCTACTAACGCATGCCCCGCCCCCTAATTATAGTCTGTATCCGCCTGGCAACTATGTATTTTGCTTTTGGCTTTAGCTATCCTTTGTCACTAGTAATATATTGAGGACACAATGCTGACATAGGTTCGGCGATCAGTAAAATTGCCACATCCGTGTCTATGGTATGTAAAGGATACTTTAGTAATCCCTTCTAGTCCACTGCCCCAGATTGGAAAATGGTTGTAGATTATTATTATTATACAGGATTTATATAGTGCCAACAGTTTACGCAGCACTTTACACCATTAGGGCAGACAGTACAAGTACAATACAATTCAATACAGGAGGAATCAGAGGGCCCTGCTCGTTAGAACTTACAATCTAGGAGGGAGGGTCAAGTTATACAAATGGTAATAGCTGTGAGGGATGAGCTAATGGAGAAAATAGTGCAGTTGTTAGATGGAGGCAGGATAGGCTTCTCTGAAGAGGAAAGTTTTCAGGGATCGCCAAAAAGTGGATACATTTGGAGACAGTCTGACAGATTGGGGTAGGGAATTCCAGAGAATGGGCGAGGCTCGGGAGAAGTCCTGGAGGCGGATATGGGAGGAGGTGATGAGGGAGCTAGAGAGCAGGAGGTCTTGGGAGGAACGGAGATGGCGATCAGGTTGGTATTTTGAGACTAGGTTAGTGATGTAGCTGGGGGCAGAGTTGTGGATGGCTTTGTAACTTATTGTTAGTATTTTGAATTTAATTTGTTGGGCGAGTGGTAGCCAATGGAGGGATTGGCAGAGAGGGGTAGCAGACACTGAGCGGTTTGTAAGGTGGATAAGTCTGGCAACCGTATTCATGATGGACTGAAGGGGGGATAGTCTATTTAAAGGTAAGCCAATGAGGAGTGAGTTGCAGTAGTCAAGGTGAGAGATAACCAGGGAGTGAATCAGGAGCTTTGTGGTTTCACTGGTTAGAAAGGGATGTAGTTTAGAGATGTTGCGGAGGTTGAGGCGGCAAGCTTTGGAAAGTGATTGGATGTGGGGCTGAAAGGAGAGTTCAGAATCCAGGATAACACCTAACACCCTGATATGTGGGGATGGGTGGATGGTTTTGCCATTGCTCTTGACAGAGAGGTCAGGGGAAGAGGCACGTGGGGGAGGAAATATTATAAGCTCGGTTTTGGACAAGTTGAGTTTGAGGAAGTGGTGTGACATCCATACAGATATGTCGGTTAGTAAGTTAGTGATGCGTGAGGAGACTGATGGAGTGAGTTGAGGGGTGGAGAGATAGATTTGTGTGTCATCAGCATAGAAATGATATTGAAAGCCGTGAGAGACTATCAACTGACCCAGGGAAGAGGTGTAGATTGAAAATAAAAGAGGTCCAAGAACAGAACCTTGGGGGACCCCGACAGAGAAGGGAAGAGGAGTGGAGGAAGTAGAATTGTAAGTGACACTGAAGGTGCGTTGGGATAGGTAGGATGAGAGCCACTGAAGAGCACAGTCACGGAGACCGAGGGAGTAAAGTTTTTTGAGGAGGAGGGGGTGGTCAACCGTGTCAAAGGCAGCTGAAAGATCCAGAAGTAGGAGTACAGAATAGTGTCCGTTGGTTTTTGCAGTTAGTAGGTCATTTGTAAGTTTTAAAAGAGCAGTTTCTGTGGAGTGTTGAGGGAGAAATCCAGATTGAAGGGGATCAAGAAGGTTGTTTTTAATGAGGTGGTCACTCAGTTGGTTGTAAACCAGGTGTTCAAGGAGTTTAGAGGAAAAGGGGAGCAAGGAGATAGGGTGTAGGTTGTTAAGATTGGTAGGGTCCAAGGACGGCTTTTTGAGTATTGGGGTGACCAGTGCATGTTTTAGAGCATCGGGGAAGATGCCAGAGGTGAGGGAGAGATTGAAGATGTGGGTTAGAGAGTGTAGGATGGGGTCAGAGGGTGACCGTAGCATTTGAGAGGGAATAGGGTCCAGGGGACAGGTGGTTAGGTGGGCGATGGAAAGGAGTTTAGCAACTTCGTCTGTAGTAGCAGATTTGAATAGGGGGAGTGTCAGTTGTACCTGTTGACATGGGGTCTCAGATGGGGGAGATACCTGTAGAATGGAGATTTCATCACGGATTGTATAAATCTTGTTTTTGAAGTGATTAGCGATTTCCTGAGCAGTGAGTAAGTCAGTGGGTGGAGGCGGTGGAGGACAAAGTAGAGAGTTGAAGGTAGAGAAGAGTTTACGGGGATTGCATGAGAAGGTGTTAATAAGAGTTGTAAAATAGGTTTGCTTGGCAGTGTGGAGGAAAGAATAGTATTTTTGGAGGTCAAATTTGTATTGGTTGAAGTCTTTGAGAGACTTAGTCTTGTGCCACAGACGCTCAAGAGCGCGACTACGTTTTTTGAGAATTTTAGTGTCATCTGTTTGCCAGGGTTGTAGGGGTAGAGGCCTGATTCTGCGTGTAGTGAGGGGAGCGAGCTTGTCCAGGGTGGAGGACAGAGATTTATTGTAGTTGGACGTGGCTTGGTTGGGGCAGGACAGGGGAGAAATTTTGTCATAGAGGTGGTCAGTAGCAGAATAGAGGAGAGAGAAGTTGAAGTTGCGAAAGTTTCTACGGGTGATGGTTTGGCGATTGGAGGGAAAATTGGTGGAAGACAGGGGGAGAGAGAAACTAATAAGGTGGTGGTCGGAGAGAGGAAAAGGATTGTTTGAGAAGTTGCATGGAGTGCATAGGTAGGAGAATACAAGGTCAAGGGTGTTGCCGTCAGAGTGAGTAGAAGCCTGTACCCATTGCTTCAGGTCAAATGAAGAGGTTAGACTAAGAAGTTTAGAAGTAGCAGGAGTGTTTGTGTTAGCAGGGATGTTGAAATCACCGAAAAGGATTGTGGGAATATCCGAAGAGAGAAAGTACGGTAGCCAGGCAGAAAACTCATCAAGGAAAGTCCATAATGGTCCAGGGGGCCGGTAGATTTCCCTTTTAATTATAATCTGGTCTCTGTTTCTCCAGGGTGTTAATAAGGAACCCTATCTTATTTTGGAGACCCTTCCTACAGAATATGACTCTCATGTTAAAGCAATGGAGGTGGCGAAAGGCCTACTGAGCAAAATAGAGATATCGGAGGACTGGATAAGCAGATTCAGGAAGTATGCTAGACCTTGTCTGCATTTCTTCAGCATTCGTTGTTTCATTACTGTCTTAATTATCAACATATAACTTTTTCTTGCAGCTGGTAGTCTATTTGAAAACCTGGGCAACCAGCCCCCCAAAGGAATGCTCGTTTATGACCCTCCTGGCACAGGGAATAAATACCCTGCAAGCAAGAGCATGTGCAGCACAAACCAAGGTAGGTGGTGGTTGAGTAGCACTAGGACACAGTAAGTTTGGGAGGCGCAGGTGGTTGTGACACATTCCTTTGTCTTGTAGGATACATTCCTGAAGCTTGCCGGGCCTCAGTTAGCTCAGATGTTTATCAGAGATGGAGCCAAGTTTGTGGGGGCTCCTTGCTCTAGACAAGGAGAAGGCACCGTCCACTATTTTCATTAAATTGTTGGATGCTTGTGGAACAAAAAGGTTAGTTTTCTTGTTTAGCATGGATTCAAATAACAGACTGCTTTTCGAAGATGCACCCCATAAATTAGGTAAGCTGGTGGGCTGCTAGGGTTAGGGGGATCCTCTGTGTGACCATGCTTGATATTATGCCATTAATATGGGTGTAACATGTAATATGGTGTAAAATGTGAACCAGGCATTTGGAGATTTAGAAACTCTAGAACTTTTTTTTTTTCACAGGGCTTCTTCATTAAAGCATAGTTCAACCCAAAAGTGGAACTTCCGCTTTAAGGACTCCTCACCCCCTTACATGCCTCATTTGCCATGGAATTTTTTTTTGGGGGGGGGGGTAACTAGTTTTGACTGGTACCTAGCTCCCACTTCCGCTCTGGCCGCCTTGGTGACTCGAGTGGAAGTTCTCCTCTCCCCATCCGTCCCCTACAATCTTCTGGGACACATCACAGGTCCCAGAAGATCGCCCGACCATTGAGGAGGCGCGGCGTGACTTGTGCGTGCGCACCCGGCTGTGAAGGCACAAGCTGTCACAGCCGGGTGCCCACACTCGTGATGCCGGCAACGTAGAGAATCGAGGGCTTGGGCGGGCTTGGGCGGGCTTGTGTGTTTATTAAAAGTCAGCCACTACACTTTTTGTAGCTGCTGACATTTAATAAACACAAAACCGAGTGGACCTCCACTTTAAGCAGCTGTCATAATAAAATATGTAGCCTTTTTCTATGCTGTTTTCTAATGGACTCTACATAAAGTTCATAGACTTATTAAGTGTTTTTGTAGGAATTATTGGTTTTTGCCTAGGTTGCTCTTGGTGTGCATATACTGTATACATCTGTATGGGTGTAGGAGGAAGATGAGAATGTAAGAGACCAATGTAAATAGTTTACTGTTGTTTGTAAAGCATATATATGTTGGCAGTATCACCCTTTGTGTATTGGGTTTAGAGCTCTATTTTATTTTGTCTTGTAGGTTTGACAGGGAGAAGGCTTAACCAGCTGGATGGTTTCCAGCCCAATATTCAATTTAAGGTATGTGCCCCTCTTCACTGTGCTGCAGAGAGTATAATTATGTGCTGTTGTAACCTCTTTAACCCCTTTATACCCCAGTAACAAATATGCGCAGCGGCAAAAAGCCAACCTGCCACACATATTTGTCAGTGGGTGGGCAATGTTTATGTGCTGGGAGCGATGCTGCCAAAAATGTCTCTCTGTCCTGAGAAAACATTAGCTGGTGGGACTGGCTTTCAATTATATGATCACAGTGGTCACATGATCATTGATCTCCCCCCTGGGCGTTAAGAATATTTTAAGAGGATGCCACGGCGGGAAGGTGTTAAAAGCCAAATAATGTCTCACTTTTTTTTTTTTAAGTATTTATTTAAGATAATCTAATTCTGTGACTTCAAGGAGGCTTTTTTATAACTCCATTCTGCATAAAAAAAAAAAATTAATGAAAAATATTGAAAATACAATGTGCTAACACCTTTACCCGTTTTCTCACTATGAGGGAGCAGCTTATATGTAGATTAGGACTTTTTACCATATAAAAAATATGTCTGCAGTATTCCCCACCAATATGCCAAGAGTGCACAGAAATCTGAAATGCGGCATTTCCCTCTTTCAGAAATTGCCCAGCAATGTTATGTTTAGTATCAGAGGTTACACACAGATATAAATGGAATCACCATAATCTTTTGGCAAGTAAAGAGATAAAGGCACCTTTCATCAGTGCAGATTTGATCATCAATATTATTAATTACAGGCAATTATATCGCACCCACAATTACGCAATGCCCTGGTCGAGATTTAAACAAAGGACCCAGTGCTACATAAAAAATCATTGATTTTACATATGAAGTTTTGCCTTTAAAAAAAGAAAAAAAAGTCCATTATTGTTGCTATTCCATCTTTAAAGAGGAAGTAAACTTCCACTGCTGACATGTACTTTTCCTGGTGCCTCCATGGCAGCATACCAATGGTTGGTTGCTCCGCCCCCTACCAACCCATAGGACCACTTTAACTCTATAAAAAAAAAGAGTTGCTCCCCTCAGTCCTCATTCCAGCAGGATCACTATCAGCCCTACCTCACCGCTTTATGGTGTAACCGTTGCAGGTTCATGCTCTCCTGCAGTATGGAGTCCAATTGCTTGGGCTGCTAAATGCGCCAGATAAGTATGGGAGGCCGTTTTTCTGTGGATCTTTTTTGGCCGATATTGGAAGTTTAACAGGAGCCTATTTTTCTCCTCTATTTTTCTTCCCTTATGGCATGTTTCATATGCTATATGTGCTATATGTGTTATCAGGCTGTTACATGCTTCTCAGCGTTTCTCCATGGGTGTCCCCCCCCCTTCTCCTGTGACAGTGTGCGGCGCTTTGGCTCTGTTTTACCCGGAGGGGGGGCGGAGTCACGGCGTGACATCATGGGACGGTGCAGCGCGTGCGCAGTAGCATTTTGAGGCAGTCGGCGGGCATCTTGGTACCCCCAAAGTGCTCTCAGAATAAATGGAGAGCCTTTAATTCATTAGGCAGCCAGCTATCAAGGAGAAGACATCTCTTTAGGTGTCTTCCCTATTGTATTAATACAATGGAGCCTGGCCAAGGTATTTTGGGGCATTGCTTGTGGGGATGTGTGCATGTATTTATATATACTTGCATGTATATGTGTGTATATATATATATATATATATATATATATACAGTGGGGATGGAAAGTATTCAGATCCCCTTAAATTTTTAACTCTTTGTTATATTGCTGCCATTTGCTAAAATCATTTAAGTTCATTTTTTTTCCTCATTAATGTACACACAGCACCCCATATTGACAGAAAAACACAGAGTTGTTGACATTTTTGCAGATTTATTAAAAACGAAAAACTGAAATATCACATGGTCCTAAGTATTCAGACCCTTTGCTCAGTATTTAGTAGAAGCACCTTTTTGATCTAATACAGCCATGAGTCTTTTTGGGAAAGATGCAACAAGTTTTTCACACCTGGATTTGGGGATCCTCTGCCATCCCTCCTTGCAGATCCCCTCCAGTATGTCAGGTTAGATGGTAAACATTGGTGGACAGCCATTTTTAGGTCTCTCCAGAGATGCTCAATTGGGTTTAAGTCAGGGCTCTGGCTGGGCCATTAAAAAACAGTCACGGACTTGTTGTGAAGCCACTCCTTTGTTATTTTAGCTGTGTGCTTAGGGTCATTGTCTGGTTGGAAGGTAAGTCTGAGGTCCTGAGCACTCTGGAGAAGGTTTTCGTCCAGGATATCCCTGTACTTGGCCACATTCATCTTTCCCTCGATTGCAACCAGTCGTCCTGTCCCTGCAGCTGAAAAACACCCCCACAGCATGATGCTGCCACCACCATGCTTCACTGTTGGTACTGTATTGTACAAGTGATGAGCAGTGCCTGGTTTTCTCCACACATACCGCTTAGAATTAAGGCCAAAAAGTTCTATCTTGGTCTCATCAGACCAGAGAATTTTATTTCTCACCATCTTGGAGTCCTTCAGGTGTATTTTAGCAAACTCCATGCGGGCTTTCATGTGTCTTGCACTGAGGAAAGGCTTCCGTCGGCCCACTCTGCCATAAAGCCCAGACTGGTGGAGGGCTGCAGTGACGGTTGACTTTCTACAACTTTCTCCCATCTCCTGACTGCATCTCTGGAGCTCAGCCACAGTGATCTTTGGGTTCTTCTTTACCTCTCTTACCAAGGCTCTTCTCCCCCGATAGCTCAGTTCGGCCGGACGGCCAGCTCTAGCAAGGGTTCTGGTCGTCCCAAACATCTTCCATTTAAGGATTATAGAGGCCACTGTGCTCTTAGGACCCTTAAGTGCAGCAGAAATTTTTTTGCATCCTTGGCCAGATCTGTGCCTTGCCACAATTCTGTCTCTGAGCTCTTCAGGCAGTTCCTTTGACCTCATGATTCTCATTTGCTCTGACATGCACTGTGAGCTGTAAGGTCTTATAAAGACAGGTGTGTGGCTTTCCTAATCAAGTCCAATCAGTATAATCAAACACAGCTGGACTCAAATGAAGGTGTAGAACCATCTCAAGGATGATCAGAAGAAATGGACAGCACCTGAGTTAAATATATGAGTGTCACAGCAAAGGGTCTGAATACTTAGGACCATGTGATATTTCAGTTTTTCTTTTTTAATAAATCTGCAAAAATGTCAACAATTCTGTGTTTTTCTGTCAATATGGGGTGCTGTGTGTATATTAATGAGGAAAAAAATGAACTTAAATGATTTTAGCAAATGGCTGCAATATAACAAAGAGTGAAACATTTAAGGGGTCTGAATAATTTCCGTCCCCACTGTATATATATATATATATATATAGTTAGGTAAAAAAAAAATCTTATTTTTCTATTTTATTCAGTTTTTTCTTTTTTGTCCCCAGCTGCCCCTAATGATTTAATGCCGCAACAAAAAGATCTTCATCATACCACTAGGTAAGGGCTGCAAAAATCAGGTAAGTTTTTTTTTTGAAAAAAAAAGAGCACTCCAGGCAAGTTAGAACATATTTTTTACTATAGCCCGCATCGGGGATCACCCTGCAGGTCATCCCACAGAAGCTCTCCAGATAGGAGATCAAAAGGTCATAGGAGCTCGGGTCACTCACATTCATCCTCAGCTCATGCCTCCTGCAGTGGCCAGAGGTCACCCCGACATACCCCTAGCAGACATGAATCCCACAGACCCGTGTATCCAAGAGAAAAAACATGTTGGGTATGTGGAAAACAAGCCCTGACGGAAAAATTGGTATGCAGGGAGTGCCTACTAGAGGCCACGGGTGACAAGGAGAGAGACAAGCAGCAGTCACTGTAATCAATTAAAAGCCTGATCAAGGATTCAATCAGGGAGTTGGCCCTCTCCCAAGACCAAGTTAACCCATCCTCGGCCAGAACGGCAATAAATGCACCCACTCCTCATGCGGACGCAGAAGTGAATTCTGAAGACGAGACAGAAATGGTAGATGACAATACTTCGGCATTTGACTTTGCTCTAGTTGAGCCTTTCATCACCGTGGTCAAGGATGCAATCCAGTGGGAAGAAGATCCAGAGCCGCCATCTAAAACAAAGAAATATTTTCCACACCTGAAAAAGAAATTATCAACTTTACCCTTGATGGAAGAAATCAAAGAGGTAGTGACAGACGAATGGCAGAAAGTGGACAGAAGACCTATTGCTTATAATCGTTTTCTCAAGTTATATCCGCTGGCAGTAGCAGACGCGCAGCTTTTTGATACTGTACCAACTGTAAACGCCTCAATTATGAGGTTAGCCAGAAATCTACCACTAGAAGACGCAGTCTCCTTTAGGGATGTCCTTGACTGAAGAATTGACTCAGACCTGAAAAAGGCTTATCAGGCGGCTGGAGGAGCATGCAAACCGGTGGTAGCTCTGACCTCGATCTCGAGGGCTACCAGAGTATGGTGGGACAATGTGGAAACAGCCCTCAGACAAGGGTTGGGCTCAGAAGAAATCATTAAGGCACTGGATGAATTAAAATTGGCCTCAGATTTCATAGCGGAAGCAGCTATTGATATCTTAAAATGTTCTTCCAGGGCCATGTTGTATTCCATCACGGCCAGAAGAGCGTTATGGCTAAAGCCATGGTCGGCCGACCCAACATCTAAACAATCCTGGTGTCGTATTCCATATGATGGAAAAGCCCTGTTTGGTGAGAAGATGGATGCGGCGATTACCAGAGTCACAGGCGGGAAAAGTGGTTTAATTCCCCAGGACGGAGGCAGGAGGAAGAGATTCGCTACACGCCCAGCGGGCCAGCTAAGAGGGAAGGATTCTAGATCATACCGCCCAGGAAGGGAATACAGAAGAGGCTGGAAAGGCTCGCAAGCCACTTTTTTGAGGTCAGCAAAACCAAAAGCCTCTACATCCACGGTTGAGAGCCAGAAGTCCTTTTGACGCCCTCCCCACCCAAACTGGTCCGGTGGGAGCCCGTCTAAAGGCGTTTGCCCAGGTTTGGGTGGAAGATTGTGTAGACCAGTGGGCAGTGTCCACGGTCCGTCAAGGTCATTTCTGGAAATTCAAAATGCAACCCCCCCATTATTTCCTTCACAACCCACAAAGATTCCAACTTTCAAAGAAAAAAAGGAGGCCCTTCTTCAATATAATCAATAAGGAGCAGCGCTGTGAAAATTAATCGTATGTATGATAAAGCCCAAATAAAATAAAGTGAATATTAAACCCAAGGTTTAAATTAATTAATGAAAAAAGTTCATAATAAAAGTTCATAATAAACCAATAGGATTATATAGTCCTATCCGGAATCAAATTCAGATAAGTAGATGATGTGAGGAAACGTAGATACAAGCCCCAATCAACAAGTGGGAATGCAAATAAATTGGATATGTCCTTCACCGCACCACTGTGATAGTAATAGGAATGCGCGCTTACCAAACGGCAAGCTTGGGGGAGCTTGCGACCTTAACCCGGTCGGGGCCTTTCTGGAATGGTGACACCAACACACCACTTCCGCTTTGAGATAAGCACGCTGTCCACCAAATATCAGGTAATCACTCTACTGTAGAGATAATACCTCCTAGCTAGGGGTCGTTCTCAAAGGAGGTACACCAAGGAAAGAAAGAGAGCAACATAGCGTAATCCTGCTTAAGCATTTATTAAAAGGAAATTAAAATCGCACTTACACTTAAGTAGATAAATAAAAGCATATAGAGCCGGCCGGCTAGAAGCAAACACCCGTCTTACAGACGGTAGATGCAGCACGTCAGCACGCCCGACGCACGTTTCGTCACACTCTGACGTCGTCTGGGGCACGGGCGACGCACTGATGTGTCGCACATAAATAGTAAACCACCGTAGCCAGGCCTCGTACTGAAGACGGGACCGGAAATCACCTTGCGCTCCACTAGATAAGGGCGGATGGTAAAGAAACGCCATCTTAGATGAGGGATTATATACTACATCATATACCCATTTCTGGTGCAAAACCACCAGACATGTATAGACCAAACTGATAGTCTCACGCATAAATTAACATTATAACAAATAAATAAAAAAAAAAATTTAAAAATATACACATAGAATGGCAGGAGAATCAGGACCATATACATTTCAAATAAATAAATATAATTAGATATATTAGAATATAATTAGAATTAAAAAGTAATTGAATAACATCCTTCTACAATGTACCAAACTTAGTTAGAATTAAAGGTAATTAAATAACGTCCTTCTACAATGTACCAAACTTAGATGGCTCATCCCAACAGGAAGTCAATCACCTGAAGGGGTCCGACGGGAGCGTACTTAAGGGCACTCTTATCTGCTCTAGATTTTACAACAAAACCAGCACAGACAAACCAAACCGCACAACACACCCCGGTAAATATTAAACTAGATGGATAGTCCTAGGGGAGAGGAAGGTGATTTCGTCCCCCATATGTAAATGTACAAAACCCATAATACAGCATAAATCATATTCACATACCATATGAAAATTATTAATAATAAAAGTAAATCACATAACAAAATATCCTTGGACAATAAACTAATCCCAAAAATTGGATAGAAAAAATCATAATAATAGTCTACAGGTACAATAATGGGGCACATACCCCATTTCATAGAGTCTAGGTGTAACTAATGGAGCATATACCCAACCCAAAAAAACTTGATAGATAATATTGGCCACTTATTGAATGTATAAATAATGATTCTTAAAGGTATCCCAGGACTCTAAGTGAATAAAGGACTAATGGATTTACTAGACCAAAATTTAAAGGGTTTGATTATATTTTTCTATGAATTATCGATAAAAGCATTGGTGTCAGTATCCACATTGAGCCCGTGTGGGACATAACACTTAATTTTATGTATCCAGAGCATCTCAAGTTTAGAGATGCTCCTGACCAAAGAGCTACCTGTCCAATGGGGCCGATACCTATCAATCCCCAAAAAAAGTGTTTTGGAGGGGTCCTTGCTATGGGTGGTCAAATAATGCTTTGAAACAGAATGCTTAGGAAAGCCATTTAGGATGTTGGTGATATGTTAATTTAAACGAACGGAAAGGGGTCGTCTAGTCCTGCCCACATACTGTAACCTGCACGGGCACTGCACCAGGTAGACGACCCCCTCCGTTGCGCAAGTGATAAAAGGTTTTATATCATGCTCCTCATGAGTACTATAGGAGGTAAATTTCTGGGTTCGCCTAGATGTCGCAGAATTAAGCCTACAAACGCGACATCTACCACATTTATAGTACCCCTTCAAATTGTCAAAAAGGCCCTGAGTACCCCTGACAGGGGGATCAAGAACATTAGGGGCTAGTCTATTTCTAAGGGACGATGCTCCCCTAAAGATCACTTGTGGTTTTTCTGGGACAACAGCTCTCAAGACCGGATCATTACCCAATAAGTGCCAATGTTTATTAAGTAGGCTTTTAATGTTACTGTGCTGTATTGAATAGGTTGTGATGAAGGGGAGAGCAACGGAATTCTCTCTGGGAAGTACCCTCTGGCTAAGTAGCTGTTTCCTGTCGATATCCTTAACAACATCCAAGGTTTGGGTTAGAAATTCCATAGTGTACCCTTTTTCCACAAAACGGTTCATCAAGACTCCGGCCTGTTGCAAGAACTGAGAATCGTCAGTACAGTTACGTTTAAGTCGCATAAATTGACTCTTGGGTACAGACCGGAGCCATGATCTGTGGTGACAGCTGTTCAAAGGAATATACGAGTTGCGGTCCGTTTTTTAAAAAAAGGTAGAGGTTACAAACCGGTCCCCCTGTATACCAATATTAAGGTCCAAAAAATGAATATTAGACTGGCTGGCTTCAAAATTAAGCACAATGCCCCTATTGTTTGAATTAAGTTCCTCCATAAAGAGGTCTAGGTCACTGCGATCACCATCCCACAGGAGGAGGATGTCGTCGATGTACCTAGCCCACAGTTTTAGCTGGGGCCTCTGGCAAACATGGACGACATCCTCCTCCCACAGGGCCATAAACAGGTTCGCAAGACTGGGGGCATACTTAGCCCCCATCGCAACTCCGCGGTCCTGTCGATAAAAACATTTGTCGAACCAAAAATAATTGTGGGACGCGGCATATCTTAAAAGTGCCATAATAAAGTTGATTTGTTCATCGTATAATTCGGAGTCCCTTCTTAAATAATATTCAACCGCATAAAAACCCAACTCGTGGGGGATAATCGTGTATAAGGACGTTACGTCCGCCATCACCATCCACATGGTGGAGGTAGGGGTGAAGTTGGCTAATATATTGATAGTATGTTTGGAATCCCTGATAAGGGAAGGCATTTTCCCCACCAGGGGTTGTAGAAAAAAATCTATATACCTGCCCACCCGGGATGTGAGGGAATCAATCCCACTCACAATGGGACGTCCCGGGGGGCAGGTGGGATGCTTATGCACTTTCGGCAAATAATATATAACGGGAGTGCGGGGGGCTTTAGGTATCAGGTAGGCCTTTTCCTTCTTATTGAGAATTCCTTGAGTGTACCCACAATCAACCAACTTTTTCAGTTCTCTAAGGTATGGGGTTTTGGGATCTGATTCAAGGGGAGTGTAGGTCTCCCTGTCCCCAAGGATCCTATACATTTCCTGGAGGTAGTCTCCTCTATTAAGAACCACAATCCCTCCCCCTTTGTCTGCGGGTCTAATAACTAACTCCTTGTTGTTACAAAGAGAATCGAGACCGGTGTGGAGCTCCCGGTCAAATTTTACCCTCTTAATGGGCATTTTGTCTAAATCCCTCAAAAGAACCTCCTTAAAAACCTTAATAGAGGGTGCCATAGCCCCTGGCGGATTGAATAGGGAGGCATTGGCCAATCCCGAATGCTGGTAGTCATTGGGAAACACATTTCTCTCCTGAACAGGGTTGGAAAGCATATATCTCTTGATGTTAATTTTGCGAATGAATTTATGGATATCCATATAGGTTTCAAACTTGTTTAGTTTCCTGGGTGGTGCGAACTTTAAGCCTTTATCCAATACCAGTTTTTCTTCCTGACTGAGAACCACGGTGCTTAGATTAAAAATCCCTGTTCCAGCTAAAGCTTTTTTCTTTTTTGCTCGAATGCGTCTGCCCCCTCGGGTGCCTCTCCTTGCTCTGCCAGTCGTTTGGTACCCTGGCCTGGCCTGTGAAAACCCCATTCATGGGGGTTAGGGCCCAAAGGGCCTGGATAATAGGAGGATCCCATCCTGTCATTCTCGTAAAATGACGATGGGCCGGGGGTTCCTCCATCAGCCGGGTACGGGGAACCAACTGGGTTAATATCCCCTTCCGAAGGACCATCAAGGTCGCGTAGAGGAAAGAAACGGTTCTGGGTAATACCCCCATAACCGAAATATTCGTCGGTGTTGGAGCCACCCGATGAATTATTCATTGGAACTCCTGCCACGTGGGAATATCTATCCCCGTGGTTGGTAGGATAATTCATACGAGGAGGGGGACCCCCTGTAGGTCTCCCAGCGGGGTAATTCCCCATACGGGGTGGAGGACCCCGTCTGGAGTTAAACCCCGCACCTTGTTGTGAAGCATCCAAGGGGTAGGGACCCCATCCCCGGTTAGAATTAGGCTCCCACTGTGTATTGGGCGGATTCCAATAGAAATTGGAATTTTGTTGGGGGGCATTTTGATACCGACCACCTCTGTTCCCTGTAGTAGGTTTGGGAAAACGCTTCGGGGGTCCTGACTGATAATAGTGGGGTGGTGGTGGTGGTCCCCCCTTGTTATAATTGTATTGTCTCTGAGGAGATTGGCGAAGACCACGTGCATTGGTGTCCTTAGTCCTTTGCACAGTATTGGAGACAGGTAACTTAACCCCATTGGAATTGGCGGAAGTAAAAACTTCCATAGCAGTGTTGTCCGAAGCGGCATTGTCAGCATTGACTGTCAACAGTTTCTTTTGCCACTCGAACACAACCCCACCCTGATAGTCCGCCAAATCCCTATTATATTTTTTCTTTTTCTTATAGGTTTGTTCTCTATCCTCCTTTTCTAATACATTCAACAATGTTTGTGACTTGTCTTTGTATTCAGTGGTATCTTGAAGGGGGATAAATTTTTCCCGAAGGGTTTTAATCTCTTCATCCAACCTAGACATCTCATTTGGTATGAATTTCAGAAATGGTAAGATTTTTTAACCTGGTGAAGAGGCCATTCAGATCACCTTCTTCATTCTTATAGGGTTCAAACACCCCACTAGTGTTAACCTTCTTGGAGACCCTGTAATCAAATATATCCATTTGAAATGGATCTATTGTTAAGTGATAACAAAATAACGTGAACAAAATAAAGCAGCGGTGTGGATGTATCAAGTATAGTAAATGGAAAGGGAAGACCACCGCGCTATATACATAGAAAGTAAATACATTCAAAAAACATAATGAAAAAAATGAATAAATGAATAAAAACCAAAGTGACAAATTAGTGGATGAAAATAGTACAAAAGCAGCCGCTAAAAGTGAGATACACACACTACAAAACAATCAATAAGGAGCAGCGCTGTGAAAATTAATCGTATGTATGATAAAGCCCAAATAAAATAAAGTGAATATTAAACCCAAGGTTTAAATTAATTAATGAAAAAAGTTCATAATAAAAGTTCATAATAAACCAATAGGATTATAAAGTCCTATCCGGAATCAAATTCAGATAAGTAGATGATGTGAGGAAACGTAGATACAAGCCCCAATCAACAATTGGGAATGCAAATAAATTGGATATGTCCTTCACCGCACCACTGTGATAGTAATAGGAATGCGCGCTTACCAAACGGCAAGCTTGGGGAAGCTTGCGACCTTAACCCGGTCGGGGCCTTTCTGGAATGGAGACACCAACACATCACTTCCGCTTTGAGATAAGCACGCTGTCCACCAAATATCAGGTAATCACTCTACTGTAGAGATAATACCTCCTAGCTAGGGGTCGTTCTCAAAGGAGGTACACCAAGGAAAGAAAGAGAGCAACATAGCGTAATCCTGCTTAAGCATTTATTAAAAGGAAATTAAAATCGCACTTACACTTAAGTAGATAAATAAAAGCATATAGAGCCGGCCGGCTAGAAGCAAACACCAGGTTAAAAAATCTTACCATTTCTGAAATTCATACCAAATGGGATGTTGCCTACTTGGAGACCTATGTCAAGTCCAATATGGTACCTCGTAGCCTTAGGTGGGAGGTTAGCCCCCAGAAAGGGGACATCCATTTGGAGGAATGGTACAAATATTTCAATGAGGCTGGGGTTGCGCTCCTTAGATTCCTCATTGAAAGGAAGATACAAAAACTATCTAGGTTGGATGAAGAGATTAAAACCCTTCGGGAAAAATGTATTCCCCTTCAAGATACCACTGAATACAAAGACAAGTCACAAACATTGTTGAATGTATTAGAAAAGGAGGATAGAGAACAAACCTATAAGAAAAAGAAAAAATATAATAGGGATTTGGCGGACTATCAGGGTGAGGTTGTGTTCGAGTGGCAAAAGAAACTGTTGACAGTCAATGCTGACAATGCCGCTTCGGACAACACTGCTATGGAAGTTTTTACTTCCGCCAATTTCAATGGGGTTAAGTTACCTGTCTCCAATACTGTGCAAAGAACTAAGGACACCAATGCACGTGGTCTTCGCCAATCTCCTCAGAGACAATACAATTATAACAAGGGGGGACCACCACCACCACCCCCCTATTATCAGTCAGGACCCCCGAAGCGTTTTCCCAAACCTACTACAAGGAACAGAGGTGGTCGGTATCAAAATGCCCCCCAACAAAATTCCAATTTCTATTGGAATCCGCCCAATACACAGTGGGAGCCTAATTCTAACCGGGGATGGGGTCCCTACCCCTTGGATGCTTCACAACAAGGCGCGGGGTTTAACTCCAGACGGGGTCCTCCACCCCGTATGGGGAATTACCCCGCTGGGAGACCTACAGGGGGTCCCCCTCCTCGTATGAATTATCCTACCAACCACGGGGATAGATATTCCCACGTGGCAGGAGTTCCAATGAATAATTCATCGGGTGGCTCCAACACCGACGAATATTTCGGTTATGGGGGTATTACCCAGAACCGTTTCTTTCCTCTACGCGACCTTGATGGTCCTTCGGAAGGGGATATTAACCCAGTTGGTTCCCCGTACCCGGCTGATGGAGGAACCCCCGGCCCATCGTCATTTTACGAGAATGACAGGATGGGATCCTCCTATTATCCAGGCCCTTTGGGCCCTAACCCCCATGAATGGGGTTTTCACAG
Organism: Aquarana catesbeiana; assembly: GCF_042186555.1. Taxonomy (NCBI): domain Eukaryota; kingdom Metazoa; phylum Chordata; class Amphibia; order Anura; family Ranidae; genus Aquarana; species Aquarana catesbeiana. The sequence continues at coordinate 180,288,236 of NC_133325.1, forward strand.
GCCAGGCCAGGGTACCAAACGACTGGCAGAGCAAGGAGAGGCACCCGAGGGGGCAGACGCATTCGAGCAAAAAAGAAAAAAGCTTTAGCTGGAACAGGGATTTTTAATCTAAGCACCGTGGTTCTCAGTCAGGAAGAAAAACTGGTATTGGATAAAGGCTTAAAGTTCGCACCACCCAGGAAACTAAACAAGTTTGAAACCTATATGGATATCCATAAATTCATTCGCAAAATTAACATCAAGAGATATATGCTTTCCAACCCTGTTCAGGAGAGAAATGTGTTTCCCAATGACTACCAGCATTCGGGATTGGCCAATGCCTCCCTATTCAATCCGCCAGGGGCTATGGCACCCTCTATTAAGGTTTTTAAGGAGGTTCTTTTGAGGGATTTAGACAAAATGCCCATTAAGAGGGTAAAATTTGACCGGGAGCTCCACACTGGTCTCGATTCTCTTTGTAACAACAAGGAGTTAGTTATTAGACCCGCAGACAAAGGGGGAGGGATTGTGGTTCTTAATAGAGGAGACTACCTCCAGGAAATGTATAGGATCCTTGGGGACAGGGAGACCTACACTCCCCTTGAATCAGATCCCAAAACCACATACCTTAGAGAACTGAAAAAGTTGGTTGATTGTGGGTACACTCAAGGAATTCTCAATAAGAAGGAAAAGGCCTACCTGATACCTAAAGCCCCCCGCACTCCCGTTATATATTATTTGCCGAAAGTGCATAAGCATCCCACCTGCCCCCCGGGATGTCCCATTGTGAGTGGGATTGATTCCCTCACGTCCCGGGTGGGCAGGTATATAGATTTTTTTCTACAACCCCTGGTGGGGAAAATGCCTTCCCTTATCAGGGATTCCAAACATACTATCAATATATTAGCCAACTTCACCCCTACCTCCACCATGTGGATGGTGACTGCGGACGTAACGTCCTTATACACGATTATCCTCCACGAGTTGGGTTTTTATGCGGTTGAATATTATTTAAGAAGGGACTCCGAATTATACGATGAACAAATCAACTTTATTATGGCACTTTTAAGATATGCCGCGTCCCACAATTATTTTTGGTTCGACAAATGTTTTTATCGACAGGACCGTGGAGTTGCGATGGGGGCTAAGTATGCCCCCAGTCTTGCGAACCTGTTTATGGCCCTGTGGGAGGAGGATGTCGTCCATGTTTGCCAGAGGCCCCAGCTAAAACTGTGGGCTAGGTACATCGACGACATCCTCCTCCTGTGGGATGGTGATCGCAGTGACATAGACCTCTTTATGGAGGAACTTAATTCAAACAATAGGGGCATTGTGCTTAATTTTGAAGCCAGCCAGTCTAATATTCATTTTTTGGACCTTAATATTGGTATACAGGGGGACCGGTTTGTAACCTCTACCTTTTTTTAAAAAACGGACCGCAACTCGTATATTCCTTTGAACAGCTGTCACCACAGATCATGGCTCCGGTCTGTACCCAAGAGTCAATTTATGCGACTCAAACGTAACTGTACTGACGATTCTCAGTTCTTGCAACAGGCCGGAGTCTTGATGAACCGTTTTGTGGAAAAAGGGTACACTATGGAATTTCTAACCCAAACCTTGGATGTTGTTAAGGATATCGACAGGAAACAGCTACTTAGCCAGAGGGTACTTCCCAGAGATAATTCCGTTGCTCTCCCCTTCATTACAACCTATTCAATACAGCACAGTAACATTAAAAGCCTACTTAATAAACATTGGCACTTATTGGGTAATGATCCGGTCTTGAGAGCTGTTGTCCCAGAAAAACCACAAGTGATCTTTAGGGGAGCATCGTCCCTTAGAAATAGACTAGCCCCTAATGTTCTTGATCCCCCTGTCAGGGGTACTCAGGGCCTTTTTGACAATTTGAAGGGGTACTATAAATGTGGTAGATGTCGCGTTTGTAGGCTTAATTCTGCGACATCTAGGCGAACCCAGAAATTTACCTCCTATAGTACTCATGAGGAGCATGATATAAAACCTTTTATCACTTGCGCAACGGAGGGGGTCGTCTACCTGGTGCAGTGCCCGTGCAGGTTACAGTATGTGGGCAGGACTAGACAACCCCTTTCCGTTCGTTTAAATGAACATATCACCAACATCCTAAATGGCTTTCCTAAGCATTCTGTTTCAAAGCATTATTTGACCACCCATAGCAAGGACCCCTCCAAAACACTTTTTTTGGGGATTGATAGGTATCGGCCCCATTGGAGGGGTAGCTCTTTGGTCAGGAGCATCTCTAAACTTGAGATGCTCTGGATACATAAAATTAAGTGTTATGTCCCACACGGGCTCAATGTGGATACTGACACCAATGCTTTTATCGATAATTCATAGAAAAATATAATCAAACCCTTTAAATTTTGGTCTAGTAAATCCATTAGTCCTTTATTCACTTAGAGTCCTGGGATACCTTTAAGAATCATTATTTATACATTCAATAAGTGGCCAATATTATCTATCAAGTTTTTTTGGGTTGGGTATATGCTCCATTAGTTACACCTAGGCTCTATGAAATGGGGTATGTGCCCCATTATTGTACCTGTAGACTATTATTATGATTTTTTCTATCCAATTTTTGGGATTAGTTTATTGTCCAAGGATATTTTGTTATGTGATTTACTTTTATTATTAATAATTTTCATATGGTATGTGAATATGATTTATGCTGTATTATGGGTTTTGTACATTTACATATGGGGGACGAAATCACCTTCCTCTCCCCTAGGACTATCCATCTAGTTTAATATTTACCGGGGTGTGTTGTGCGGTTTGGTTTGTCTGTGCTGGTTTTGTTGTAAAATCTAGAGCAGATAAGAGTGCCCTTAAGTACGCTCCCGTCGGACCCCTTCAGGTGATTGACTTCCTGTTGGGATGAGCCATCTAAGTTTGGTACATTGTAGAAGGACATTATTTAATTACCTTTAATTCTAACTAAGTTTGGTACATTGTAGAAGGATGTTATTCAATTACTTTTTAATTCTAATTATATTCTAATATATCTAATTATATTTATTTATTTAAAATGTATATGGTCCTGATTCTCCTGCCATTCTATGTGTATATTTAAAAATTTTTTTTTTTATTTATTTGTTATAATGTTAATTTATGCGTGAGACTATCAGTTTGGTCTATACATGTCTGGTGGTTTTGCACCAGAAATGGGTATATGATGTAGTATATAATCCCTCATCTAAGATGGCGTTTCTTTACCATCCGCCCTTATCTAGTGGAGCGCAAGGTGATTTCCGGTCCCGTCTTCAGTACGAGGCCTGGCTACGGTGGTTTACTATTTATGTGCGACACGTCAGTGCGTCGCCCGTGCCCCAGACGATGTCAGAGTGTGATGAAACGTGCGTCGGGCGTGCTGACGTGCTGCATCTACCGTCTGTAGGACGGGTGTTCGCTTCTAGCCGGCCGGCTCTATATGCTTTTATTTATCTACTTAAGTGTAAGTGCGATTTTAATTTCCTTTTAATAAATGCTTAAGCAGGATTACGCTATGTTGCTCTCTTTCTTTCCTTGGTGTACCTCCTTTGAGAACGACCCCTAGCTAGGAGGTATTATCTCTACAGTAGAGTGATTACCTGATATTTGGTGGACAGCGTGCTTATCTCAAAGCGGAAGTGGTGTGTTGGTGTCACCATTCCAGAAAGGCCCCGACCGGGTTAAGGTCGCAAGCTCCCCCAAGCTTGCCGTTTGGTAAGCGCGCATTCCTATTACTATCACAGTGGTGCGGTGAAGGACATATCCAATTTATTTGCATTCCCACTTGTTGATTGGGGCTTGTATCTACGTTTTCTCACATCATCTACTTATCTGAATTTGATTCCGGATAGGACTTTATAATCCTATTGGTTTATTATGAACTTTTATTATGAACTTTTTTCATTAATTAATTTAAACCTTGGGTTTAATATTCACTTTATTTTATTTGGGCTTTATCATACATACGATTAATTTTCACAGCGCTGCTCCTTATTGATTGTTTTGTAGTGTGTGTATCTCACTTTTAGCGGCTGCTTTTGTACTATTTTCATCCACTAATTTGTCACTTTGGTTTTTATTCATTTATTCATTTTTTTCATTATGTTTTTTGAATGTATTAACTTTCTATGTATATAGCGCGGTGGTCTTCCCTTTCCCTTCTTCAATATGTCAAAATGCTTATTCTCCAGCAGGCAGTGGTACCAATTCCAGACTCAGAGAAACGCTTAGGCTTTTATTCCCCAGTCTTCTTGGTCCCCAAAAAGTCGGGGGGTTGGAGTCCTGTACTAGACCTGAAGAGGTTGAACGGGCATATCTGTGTGGAACATTTCAAAATGGATCTTTCCATACACAGTGACCTCATTGTCATGTTCAAGAAACCAGTGGTGAGATGATTTGAGCTTTGTGACATGGTGCATTATCCTGCTGGAAGGAGCCATCAGAAGATGGGTACACTGTAGTCATAAAGAGATGGACATGGTCAGCAACAATACTCAGGTAGGCCGTGGCATTTAAACAATGCTCAATTAGTATTACGGGGCCCAAAGTGTGCCAAGAAAATATCCCCCACACCATTGCACCACCACCAGCCTGAACCGTTGCTACAAGGCAGGATGGATCCATGCTTTCATGTTCTTTACGCCAGTTTCAGACCCCATCATCTGAAATCGAGACTCATTAGACCAGGCAACATTTTTCCAATGTTCTGTTGTCCAATTTTGATGAGCCTGTGCGAATTGTAGCCTCAGTTTCCTGTTCTTAGCTGACAGGAGTGGCACCCGGTGTGGTCTTCTGCTGCTGTAGCCCATCCGCTTCAAGGATCCATGTGTTGTGTGTTCAGAGATGGTATTCTGCATACCTTGGTTGTAACGAGTGGTTATTTGAGTTACGGTTGTCTTTCTATCATCGAGAACCAGTCTGCCTATTCTCTTCTGACGTCAACAAGGCATTTTCATCCACAGAACTGCCGCTCACTGGATATTTTTCTTTTTCGGATCATTCTCTGTAAACCCAAGAGATGGTTCGTAGGGTTGTCCCGATACCGATACTAGTATTGGTATCGGTACCGATACCGAGCATTTGCCAGAGTACTTGTACTCTGGCAAATGCTCCGATGCTTCACCCGATACCTGGACAGTCAGGGTGATCGGTGCGGAGGGGGAGTTACAAGCACCAATCACCCTGTATAGATTTCAATAAAGCCTGACAGCCGTTTCTTTGCCCCCCCCCCCCTTTCAGCTGCTTTAGTGAAATCTGCACAGTGGTGATCAGTGCTTGCAACTGCCCCCAAAGCCGCACCGATCACCACTGACTGTCCCTGTATCCTCCTCCAGTCCCCCTTTGTTCTGCTGCTGTCCCCCTCAATGTCCTCTTCCGTGCTGCTGTCCCCCTCCGTTCTCCTCTGTGTCCCCCTCCGTTCTGCTGTCCCCTTCCGTTCTCCTCTGTGCCCCCCCCTTTCTCCTCTGTGTCCCCCTCCGTTCTGTCCCCCTCCATTCTGCTGTCCCCCTTCGTGTCCCCCTCCGTTCTGCTGTCCCCCTCTGTTCTCCTCTGTGTCCCCCTCCGTGCTGCTGTCCCCCTCCGTTCTCCTCCTCTGCCCCCTCAATCTTTCAGGATGGAGAGTGGAGGTAGGAGCCAGCAAATCTGGCTCCTTCCTTTTCCAAATGAACAGTCAGTGATAACTGACTTTGTCCATTCACATAATTGAAACATCGTAACCTGTGTTTACGATGCTTCAGTTTATGAATGGAGAGGAGCCTCTGTCTCCTCTCCATTCATTTACAGTGCAGCTGAGGCTGCTGAGAAGGGGACTAGGAAACATGTGTCCTCAGTCCCTTTCCCTGTCTCAAGGGGGGAGATGTCAGGGGTCTGTTAAGACCCCTGATATCTTACCAAAGCCCCCCAACAGGGCTAATAATAATAATGAAAAAAAGAATTGCAATAAATAATAAAAAGAAATTAATTGTAAAAAATAATAAAAAATAAAATGAAAAACACACTGACACTTTTCCCTCCCCCCTCCCCTCTTAAAAAAAGAAAGCATTGTAAAAAAAAAAATAACAAAATAAATTGTAAAAAATAATTTAAAAAAATAATTGTAGAAACAAAAACAAAAAACTACTGACACACGTGCCACTGTCACATGACATTAAAAAAAAGTATCGGTAATTGGTATCGGCGAGTACTTGAAAAAAAGTATCAGCACTTGTACTCGGTCTTAAAAAAGTGGTATCGGGACAACCCTAGATGGATGAGTGTGAAAATCCCAGTAGATCAGCAGTTTTTGAAATACTCAGACCAGCCCGTCTGGAACCAACAAACATGCCACGTTCAAAGTCACTTAAATCCGCTCTCTTCCCCATTCTGATGCTCAGTTTGAACTTCAGCAAGTCTTCACCACGCCTAGATGCTTAAATGCATTGAGTTGCTGTAATTGAACAGGTGTACCTAAATAAAGTGGCCTGTGTATGCATGTATGTGTGTGTGTGTGTGTATATGTATGTGTATATACACACACACACACGTGCATCTCATAAAATTAGAATATCATCAAAAAGTTTATTTAGTTCAGCAATTCAATTCAAACAGTGAAATTTATATATTTTATACAGAGGTGAGACACACACACACACACAGTGAAATATTTCAAGCATTTCTTTCTTTTACTTTTGATGATTATGGCTTACAGCTAGGACTGGGCTCGGGCGTGTTTGAGATTCCACCTGCCCGATCCCACCAGGAAGCTGACACTGCATACGGCTAATCACAGGCAGTGAGATATTTTCCAGTTCGCAGCTGCACAGATCAGGCAATGTTTCACTGCCTGTGATTAGCTTTGTGCAGTGTCGGCTTCCTGGCGGGATCGGGCAGGTGGGATTCTAGACATGCCCAAGAAAACCCCAAATTCAGTATCTCAGAAAATTAGAATATTACATAAGACCAAAAAAAATTGGATATTTAATACAGAAATGTTGGCTTACTGAAAAGTATGTCCACTTACAGTATTGTATGCACTCAATACTTGGTCAGGGCTCATTTTGCATGGAGGGGATCAGCCTGTGGCACTGCTGAAGTGTTATGGAAGCCCAGGTTTGCCCAGGTTGCTTCGATAGACCTTCAACTCGTCTGCATTGTTGGGTCTGGTGTCTCTCATCTTCCTCTTGACAGTACCCCACAGATTCTCTATGGAGTTTAGGTCAGACGAGTTTTCTGGCCAATCAAGCACAGTGATACCATGATCATTAAACCAGGTATTGGAACATTTGGCAGTGTGGGCAGGAGCCAAGTCCTCAGCAGAGAGAAGAATGAAGTGTTAGAATTTCCTGGTAGAGGGCTGCGCTGACTTTGGACTATAATAAAATACAGTAAGAAATTATTTCATGTAAAATAGATCACACGGCCATTAAGTAGTGGATGTGTATGGATTATTATTGAAATATAAGGATATTGTTTTGTGTCCCTATAATCTATAGAGGAGGTGGAGATTTTTTTATATAGAATTTCAACAAACTATTTCCATGAACAGGGACATACAGATGATTTTCACTGAAAATAATCTTTTTTATTTTCAGAATATGCAGAGTTTAATTTTCTTGGCTTGTGAAGATGTGCTTCTAAATTTTCCATGTGTGGTAATGTTTTCTCAAAGATAGTTTGATTACAATATCCTTTGTCTTCTCCCAGGTCCATTATCATGAAGAGGTGAAACGCGTGTTAGGAGAACTCATGCAGCTGGCGCAGGAATTCTGGAAGTTTGATCTCAACAACCCCTAGGAAGCAGTCCCAATTCCCCTTGGAGGTACAAGAAAGCTCGAAGCCAGAGAATGGAGATAAGAACAGGGATACAAAGTAGGGGGCATATGCTGTAGAGCAGTGGTTCTCAACCTCAGTCCTCAAGTACCCCCAACAGGCCATGTTTGCAGGTTTTCCTTTATCTTGCACAGGTGCTTTAAATCAGAGTCAATGGCTTGGTATTTTGGACAGCTATTTTATCTAAGAGAAATTCCCAAAACCTGGCCCATTAGGGGTACTTGAGGACTGAGGTTGAGAACCACTGCTGCAGAAGGAGTTGTAAAGGCAAAAGGATTTGTAAAGGCAGAAGGTTTTTTATCTTAATGCATTCTATGCATTAAGATAAAAAAACTTCTGTGTGTAGCAGCATCCTCAGCACCCCCCAATTACCTACCTGAGCTCCTTCTCTCTCCAGCGATGTCCACGATCCCCTCAGCCATCCTGTACACTACTCCTGATTGGCTGAGACAGAGCAGTGGCGCTATTGCTTCCCTCGGCTGTCAGTCAAAGTCAGTCAGCTAATCAGGGGAGAGAGGGGGTGGGGCCGGGCTACATGTCTGAATGGATACACGGAGCTCTGACTTGGCTTGGGTGACCCCTGTAGCAAGCTGCTGGCTGAGGGGCTCTTAAAGGAGGAAGGGACTAGGAGCTGCAAAGAGGGACCTGAGCAGAGGAGGATCCAGGCTGCTCTGTGCAAAACCAACCACACATAGGAGGTAAGTATAACATGTTTGTTATTTTTTTTTTTTTTTTAAACGAGCCTTTACAATCATTTTAATTCATAGAACTGTTTACAAATTGTGACAGTGGGTTCGGGGAGAGGATCCCCTGTACGCTGTCACAATGGGGGATTGGGTCGTAGTAGGTGATTTAGTCTCATGTTACACCCTAAATATGGACATAACATTTTACTAAAGGTGAACTTCTTCTTTAACCACTTCAGCCCCGAAAGAATTGGCTTCTCAATGACCAGGCCATTTTTTACGATACGGCACTGCGTCAATTTAACTGACAATTGCACAGTCGTGCAAAGCTGTACCCAAACAAAATTGACGTCCTTTTTTCCCCACAAATAGAGCTTTCTTTTGATGCTATTTGATCATCTCTGAGGTGTTTATTTTTTGCGATATAAACAAAAAAAGAGCGTATATTTTGAAAAAAACACAATATTTTGTACTTTCTGCAGTAATAAATAGCCCCATTTTTCTTCTTTAAAAAGTAATTTCTTCCTTGGTTTAGGCCGATATGTATTCTTCTACATATTTTTGGTAATAAAAATCGCAATAAGCGTATATTGATTGGTTTGCGCAAAAGTTATAGCGTCTACAAAATAGGAAATAGATTCATGGCATTTTTATTATTTTACTATTAATGGTGCCGATCTGCTATTTTTATCGGGACTGCGACATTATGGCGGACATATCGGACATTTTTGACACATTTTTGGGACTATTGGCATTTATACAGCGATCAGTGCTATAAAAATGCACTGATTACTGTGTAAATGTCAGTGAGAGGGAAGGGGTTAATACTGTGTTTCCTGGGTGTGTGTTCTAACTGTGGTGCATGAGACTGACTATAGGAGATGAGAGATTGTGGTTCCCAGCTCGTAGGAACTCACACTCTCCTCACAGAACTGGGATGTGTGTGTTTACACACACACACATGTCCCTGTTCTGCCTCTCGTGCCTGCGATCGCTCGTGGCCGACAGTCATTCGCGACCGCCAGTCACGAGCTTCGGCACCCCCGCTGTTCAGCGGGCGTGCGCCTGCTATCCCACGTAAAGGGACCAATGTACAGCTACGACTGTTCGCGGGATCGTGCCGACCTGCTGCAGTATAATGACGGCGGCTGGTCGGCAAGTGATTAAGACAATATTTTTATTCAGCCCAGATTTCAGCTTTAAATCCAACCCCAGACAAAAAAAAATGTTTTGAGTGGTGAAGAGTTAGAGCTTCTGTCATGTTTTTATTGCTATCTACCCCTCTGTAGAAGCGATTTCCATTAACAACCTGTCAGGACAGTGATGGAAAATCTCTCCACCAGGGATACAAATAAAAGCACTACATAACTAGGTGTCCTATCACACCACAGGTCATACAGTTTACCACTACTTCCACCTAGAAGAAGAAGTAGTTTGCATTTCTTACCTCCCTTTTTCCACAAGAAACCTTGTTACGGAACCTTTGTGTACTCCACAGACATGCTTACCCTTTCCACACCTCACTCCATGAGTACCTTACGGAGGAATACCCTCACTTATAGCAATGGCAGAAACCAGGCACAAGGAAACCGTGGCAAAAAGCCCAGGGGAACATTTGCTCTGCTGAAGGCCTGCGAACCCCTCAAACTACTCGGAGTGAAGCAATAAACAGGATTAAAAAAAAAAAACTACTAGAGAGATGGTGCTTTTCTTGCAATGGAGCAGGACCTTATTTTTCTAGCTTGAATACCCATTGTTCAAACGAGGGCTGCAAGACGCTAGGCATTACTTCTCTAGGTGGCTGCACCACATGTCTAGTTCATGGACACCTGAGCGCAGGAGAGATTTTTATTGTGCAGGACCTTATTAATACACTGCTCTCTGCATCCAATTCTAGCTCTATCTTAGACAAGCAGCAAGTGGCCTACCCTACCAAGGCAGACTTTTCTTCAACTATGTCACACATTCTTGGACAACTAACCGGTTTAAAACAGACATTACTGTCCTGAGCTTAAAAGTGCTGTTTTTTTTAAAGGAGGGGGAACCTGAGAGGAAAAGGTGGGGTAGGTGAGTAGAAGATGCTAATGAATAGAGAGGTTTGGTTGGAGGGGAAGTGAGAAGGAAAGGATGTAGAAAGGAAGTGAATGAAAGGAAAAGATTAGGGAGATTAAAAAAAAGAAAAAAGGGAGGGGGGGGGGGGGGCGGTCTAACTTAGCGAAACTTCTAATAGAATAATAGATGTGTTGGTATAAGATTATTGAGGTTCAGCCAGGCATTGGTAATACCGGCCATAGACTGTTCTAATCTCAGCCGGTTCAGCAGGGACGGGGCCGAGATTTGAATCATGATTGGGCAGGCTGATTGTACCCAAGTTGATCGGCCTGTTGGAATTTTAATGTAGTTATTGCCAGTGACGCAATGCAGTAGCTCCATGGGAGGGATTCCCCCATCAACACTGACTGTATTGGAAAAAGAAGAAATGGCTGCACATCCAAAGGTTCCAAAACAGCATGCCTTTATTGAAAATCACCAGGATACACCAAGGACACCAGATATTTAGTCACGTAGACCAGTTTCACACATCCAACCTGTGTTTAATCATTACAATGACTATACTAAAAGATGAAGCTTATATAAGACCGCCCCGACATCAACAGGTGTTCATTAGGCGGTCAGAACAAGCAACAGCTACACAACATGATCAGTAATTGCATATTAGAAAAAAACTCTTTATCCTCCAAACAGTGAACTGTGTATAAAAAATGCATACAAGCACATATATCAAAAGTGAATACACATATATAAAGAAAAATACAACATCAATACATATACATATGGATAAGTACATGAATGCATTAATGAGTGGAATAAAAAAATAATTAAATATTATTAAAATTAATGAATAATGCATAAACAAACCCACAAGGGGTATAATCTATCATATATCGAGTTTACCCATATGTCACATCCAACATTAATATACATATGTGAAAGAAATTATTAATGAACAAGTACCGAAAAAGAGAACAAAAAACAAAAGAAATGAGAAGAAAACTTATTGGTAAAAAAGCTGCCATGAAGGTAAGGAACACAAAGGAACACCCAAACATGAACACAAATTAAATGCTACACAAAGTAATAAAGAGTAATGTACAAACACTATATGTAAGTATAAACCTAAATAAAAGAAACATAAAGAATAATAAAATTCTGTACGTGTGGGACACAAATAGGTCAACATATATATGGAAACTGACTGGTGATTTGAGCACGTTAAGTATGTTCACAGGACCTGCCATCCATCAAATATACATATGTTAATATGAGCAGTCAAAAAAGAACACACAAAAGAGTGTATATTTCAAAACCTTTCTAGTATAAAAAAAGATGCATATGATCACATGTGCTTGAAAATAAAAAGAACGGTGGAATGTATGCGCAAAAATCTCTATAACTCAAAGCTCATATGATCAACCTCCCATTATATAGATGCCTATAAAGATGACATCCAAATGAAAACATGAAGAATCATAGATATAGAGGATTCGCAAATACCTAGATAGCAACACCAGATATATCAGCGTCTTAGAGACTATTAGTGCCGGCCAGGGAAAATTAGTAAACACCATACAGAGCCAGCCATACAATCACGTAGGTAAAAAAGAGGGAAAAGAGTTGAAATATGGAATGGAAGAGCAAGGGGTAGTGATACGGGGAGTGCTCCTGGATCTATTCATAAAAGTGACTAACGTCCCATTTAAAGTTTAAACCTCATGGTCTCCGAGTCTGTAAATGGAAGATCCAGAACACCTCCCTCCAGCAAAAGTTCAAAAAAAAAAACCTTACCCCTTCTTTTTGGTGCCTAAACTCTCTCTGACTGTGTTGATGGGGGAATTGAGCGATTTTCTTTCCTGCAACCTGTGGTGCAACACTAATTAGAGAGTCAAAGTCCTGTCAGTTTTCTTTTCAGTGATGGCCTTCAAAGCTGTAGGGACACTTTACTTACTCACTAGTCTTTTTTTTTATGTTCAACCCTCTGGGTTGAATGTAAAAAACTGACAGCTCAGGTCGCAGGCGCTGTACTAACAAACCAATGTTACTACAGCCATCTCCCATGCTGTGCTATTGTGTTTTGACCCAGGGATGGACCCCCGCCAGAACACTCTGGTCAGCGCTCTCAGCCATTGGCTGAGAGCGCTGACTGGGAGCTGTTCGGCAGACCTTTTTCGGTCACGACACTTCGACAGAAGCCAGCCGAAAGGCCAGCTTCTGTCGGACCGGCTGCCAGAATGATGGAGACATTTTTGGACTTTTATAAAAACTTGTATTCATCGAGAGGAGAATACACAAATTCCCAACTAAGTGATTACTTGGACCAAATATCACTCCCTTCCCTCTCAGAGGAAGACAGTACAGATTTAGAGGCACCTATCTCTGTTGAGGAAATCGCACTGGCCATTTCACAACTGTCGGCACATAAGACATCAGGGCTTGACGGCTTCCCTGCTGAATGGTACTCCCAATTTCAGCGCTTACTTTGTCCCTCTCTTCTTAAAACATATAATGAAGCCCTAACAGCTGGAATTCTTCCCCCCACAATGAGGGAACCTGATTATTTTACTACTGAAACCACGCAAAGATACACTTAAATGTGACTCATATTGCCCAATTTCTCTTATCAACGTGGATGTTAAGATTCTCTCCAAAATACTGGCCAACCGTTTAAACACCGTAGTTGTGAAACTGGTCAGATGCGATCAAGGAGGCTTTATACCTGGCGGATCTACAAGAATGAACATTCGTAGACTATTCCAAAATCTTCAATATCCGCACGACTGTAAACCTACCTGAGCTATTGTATCCCTGGACACATGTAAGGCCTTTGACAGCGTGGAATGGCCCTATCTTTTTCAGGTACTGAAATGGTATGGCTTTGGCCCCCCGTGTTATTGCTTGGATAAGACTCCTTTACACTTCACCGCTGGCTTGCATATGAGTTAACTCTTATACTACAGACACTTTCTCCATTACTAGAGGCACTAGGCAGGGGTGCCCATTGTCACCCCTCCTATTTGCCCTGGCCATGGAACCGCTGGCAGTACGCATTCGCTACTCTCAACAGATTAAAGGTCTCCCTATCGCAACTATAGAAGAGCGGATCTCGCTATATGCGGATAACACTTTAGTATACCTAGCTGACACTCAGGACTCACTAAAGACACTGTTACTAGAGATAGATAATTTTGGTGATTACTCTGGATTCAGGGTGAATTGGGACAAATCTAACCTTTTTCCCTTGGACCCAGATGCAACAGTGCAGATACACCCGGATTCCAGACTACAAGTGGTGTCCTCTTTCAGATAACTTGGGGTCATAGTGCAATTACCCTTATTCACCTATATTGAAAATAACTTGTGTCCCTTACTAACCCAACTACTAGCACAGACTAAGCAATGAATGGACCTTCCCTTAGACTTAATGGGAAGGGCTAACGTCCTGAAAATGATCTATTTACCCAAACTGTTATATATACTAGCTAACGCACCATGCAGGATGCCTAGATCTATCTTTAAACGGATAGACACCCTATGCACGGCATTTCTGTGGAATGGTAAATCCCCCAGAGTGGCATTGGAGACACTATGGTTACCAGCGCATCTGGCGTGGTTAGCATTCCCTAACTTCTATTTATGTTACTTAGCCTCCCAACTGGTTCATATCCATGACTGGCTCCACCCTGCTGCAGCTAACGCCTGCACGTGCACTGAAGGAGCCATTGTCTCCTCATTGGAGACACTCCATGATATCTTATACAGAGGCCAGGCTCCAGCTCCCCCCAGGTATAACTATGCTAACTACTTCACTATTTCTGTTTAAAATGATTGTCTCCAAAATCACAAAAGAACCATGGTCGAAGTCCCCTAATAACCCTCTGTGGTTTAACCCTAACTATAAGGAATAGTACTCTTTGCCTGACCCTCAACTGTGATACTCCAAAGGAGTTAAATACCTGTGCCATCTACATGACTCACATGGATTTAAATCCTTCCAACAAATGCAGGCTGATTTTTATTTACCACGCTCATATATGTTCTGCTACTACCAACTCTGGCATGCTATACGTGCCCAATTCGGCTTGTTGGAAAATCCCATAGCTGTACCTCAGTTAGAGAAAGTACTGTGACACCCTGACCCTACTAAACTTATCTCCACATACTACACTACCCTCATGACTGATAGCAACCCCAGATTCCGAATGGCTCAAACAAAATTAACCCTTATGGACTCTACACTTAATGAAGATGACTGGTCAGAATTTTGTGAAACATACAAAACGTCAGTGATATCATCCAGGGACCGCATCATTAATGTAAAAATTTTTTATCTCTCCCACCTAACCTCTGCTAGGTTACATAAACTGGGACTAACATCCACAGCAGAATGCTTTAGAGGATGTGGCCAGGCGGCAGATTTTTTACATGGGGATCTCCACATTTCAACCCATGCAAAAAGACTTCTTCGTATCCTTCACTTTTATGCGAGGAAAACCATGGAAAGGATCACAGACATCCCTGAAATCCCTGTGGCTAAAACTGATCAATGACGCAATACCTTTATATAAACTTACATTCGAGGTTAGGAAAAAAAACAAAACCTTTTACAATATCTGGAATAAATGGCTGGCCAGCCCGTTAACCCTTCCACAAGACAAATAGCCAGATAGGTAGTGGTCCCAACAGATGAAGTATAAAAAACCGGCACACGCCCACCTGATGGTCATGCAATTGAAGAAATATATACTGTACATTCTTGGTAATTCATATTAATGAACATAAGAGACCTGATAAATGAAAACTGTTTATTATGCACTTTAGTGAACTTATGTTATATTATACTGCTGTGAATCACCAAAGTCTTTGCCTTTTGTATGTGTATGTTGACATAAAAGTTTAATAAAAATATCTTTAAAAAAAAAACAAAACACATCCCACAATGCTTTGCTCTGAGTTTTGTCACAAGAAAAGGAAATGACAGAGTCCAGCAAACACTAGAGGGAGCCAACCCCACATTAATAACACAGCAAAAATGTCTCTTAATTGCAGGCATAATATCCAGCTCCTGGCTACAATAGTGTAAGAATTCATAGGAGGGAACAATGGTGGTACAAATGTTATCGGATGTTGGAACAAGCTAGTCATTAATGTTCCCAAATTGAGCTGCCAGTTAGCAGTAGTAGAATTCCAACTGTTTTGGGATTCTCAGAGCTTTCAATGCAATCCTTTGGCTTTTTTCTTGCCAAAGAAAAGGAGATACACATAGTATCGATATTTCTAAATAAGTCCAACTGAATTTTACATGGATGCAGACCAGGACATGTTGGATGTTGGGGAAGGAAACATTTTTTAATGCATTTCCCATCAGGTCAAATGGCAAATTCATCTGTTGCTTAGTTTTTTTTTCTTGATGGGATTATAGGTTGGAGAGTGATAAGGGTATAATATTTAAAGGACAGTTGAACCATTACTCCCATGTAGCAAGTTCTGCACATTTCAGATACTCACTCTCCCAGTGGATCCAGTGTTGAGTTCTCTTCTGGCAGCGTTTGGTTCCGCACTGCCATGCTTTGATGTGACATTGAGAGGTTTCCAGCTGTTCTGGGTCCAACCAGCGTGCCTCCCGATGATGCCCCACTATGTCTGCTCCCTCCATCTTTGCTGAATGAAAGGCTTTGCCTCTTGGGATATATGACATGCATATCCCAGGAGGCAAAGGGAGGACAGTGCAGTTTATTCACTTAGGCAAAGGGGACAGGACCAAACAGTTTTGTAAAACAAATATGTAAATAAAGGGGGGGGGGAGCATGCAATCTGTGCAGAGGACCAGAGGCAGGGTGGAGAGGAGGGATCATGTTTTTTTTTTCTTGCCAAAGAAAGGGAAATACAAGTAGTATACATTTTCCTAAACAGGTCCCTTTAATTTTTTTACCCAGGACATATTGGATCTTGGGGGAAGAAACAATGGATTATTCATTAGGTCAAATGTCAAATTCATCTGTTGTTTAGTTGTTTTTATTCTTATGAGCTAAGATTATAGATTGGCGATTGATAGGGATATAGAATTTAAAGGATAATTGAACCATTACTCCCAGGTACCTGAATTTATCAACAGCTTGTAGTTGTGAGGTTGAGATTAGGTGGATTGAGGCTTTAATACTTTATTAATAACTTAAAAATTTCCGAAGGTGGTTCACAATGGCAGTCTGCATATTTTTGCCAGTTCAAGCTTCCTCTAATGGGTGGCATATTACAATATAGGTCTATTAAACTCTCTCTCTGGACTTTAGTATTTTTTAAATCCGTGTAGTACTAAGCGGGTCTATAAGATTCAAAAGCGTGTAAAAAAAGTAGCATATAAAGTAAAAGTAGTGTTTAGTGTATGAGTCCTTAGGAATCGGTGTGAATTTTTTGTTTACTTTACGATAAAAATATGTAGTGGCTTGACATTTCCGTAAAAACCTTAGCAGGTGAATCCTACTTGAGGTACAAAAATAAAAAACAGTTCTGGTTATCAAATGCCCATCTTCTGCTTCTGTTTTTCTACCCACGGATTTCCCATGTTGTAGGCGACAATGATGCTGACAACAGAAATTTTTTGTGCCTGAGGTTATACTGCCTGTTTTGATATTTTCCATCTGTAGGAGGGGTGGAGGTGAGATATTGTTTAGTTGATTTTCAGCCACTGGTAATAAATTACTTACTTCTGCAAGAAAGATGGGAATTAGCCAGGATATTTAGACAAACCTAACTTAAACCCTTTACTAAACACAGGTTCAAAGACTGGATCGTAAAGGTGCTAGAAGAAGAATAAGAGATTATAGTACTGACATATAAAGCATACCAATCACATTATTTTTCTGACCTAAGTGATAACCCTAGTTAAGACATAAGTGTATATAGGCTTTATAATAAAAATAAGTATACAAGATTTATATAGGACCAATGGTTTGCACAACATTTTACAGAATAAAGAGAGACAATACAGTTACAATACAGTTCAATAAAAGAGGGTTTGGAGGGCCCTGCTCATGAGAGCTTACAATCTAAAAGATTGGGGGCAAGCTAGTAAACAGAAGAACATTTACAACAGTTTAGTAATGGCAATCTTCAAACAGTAGATAATTGCAGGCTTTGTATTCATTACATATTATCCTTCCTATTCATATCACAGTAGCCACTTTCACTAAGGGCAGATGGATCTATTTCCCTTTTCTTCCTGCAATTCTACCTTTTTTTAAGAACTATACTTATCTAGGTGGGTGCAGCTTCGGTCCGATCTGTCCCCCTGCGGCTCTAAGGCTGAGAACTGAGCGATCAAACATCGGTGATTGCTCAGTTCTCAGAGCTCCGTTAGGGGGTGGAAGCGGGTGGCTCAGGCTCTCAGCAGCTCACTGAGAGGCTGAGCCAGATGCCAGTCCAGGCATGTGGGTGGATCCCGATCATATAGTTTCGATTTTTCCCCAGCCTGGACCGGATGTGTGACGTCAGCCAACAGCGGGTTTCAGCACACTTCTGAAAACGGGTCAAGGGAGTGCAGAACGGACTGCACTCCAGTAATCCACAGGAGAAGTACAGCCAAACGGGCTTTGGCTGTACTTATCCTTTAAAATATGATTCTGGCTTCTGGAACATGTGACAGTGCATGTAACCTTTTCAGGATGCATCTGTGAGTCCTTGGTTAAATCACCAGTGCCTCAGTCAACCAGAAAGTGGAAAATATTATTTTTGTAATTAAAAGCAAAAAATGTTTGTTTAACTAATGTATGTAAGATAATATTATATCAGCATGCATAGCTGATGTGATTTTTAGCAAAAGTGTGGAAAGATCCGCTTCAAGTCTTACAATGTACTTCTGGTGATAGCACACACACACACACAGATAAGTGAACAATAATCAAAATTGAGTTATCTTATTACAATAGAAATAGAAAGGAAAAAAATTGAAAGTGGCTTTCTTTGGTGGGCACTTGCTGAAGAGGACATACCAGGAGCACCAGCAGGGGACCCCAAAAGAAGAGGATAGGGCCTGCTCTGTGAAAAAAGCATTGCAGGTAAGTATCACATGTTAAATATTATATTTTAAAATATCTGAAGCTTTACAAACCTTTAACGAACCTAAGAGCCCTTGCACACTGGGGCGGTTTGCAGGCGCTATTGCGCTAATAATAGCGCCTGCAAACCGCCCCGAAAGTGCCACTACTTTCATTCCAGTGTGCAAGCCCCGAGGGCTTGCACACTGGAGCGATGCGCTGGCAGGACGGTAAAAAAAGTCCTGCTAGCAGCATCTTTGGAGCGGTGAAGGAGTGGTGTGTATACCGCTCCTTTACCGCTCCTGCCCATTGAAATCAATGGGACGGCGCGGCTATACCGCCGGCAAAGCGCCTCTGCAGAGGCGCTTTGCGGTGGTATTTAACCCTTTCTCGGCCGCTAGCGGGGGGTAAAACAGTCCCGCTAGCGGGCGCATACCGACGGTAAAACGCCGCTAATAATAGCGGCGTTTTATCGCCGACGCCGCCCCCCGCCCCAGTGTGCAAGGGCTCTAATGTCCAAGTGGTCCACTCTGCAAATTTTCTAGTTGAGCAAGATCCGCAGTCAAAAAGACTTTATTACCAAAAATTATATACTTATTTAGGGTCAGATATTGCAACGCAGAGTCCCCCATTTTAAATGGGGCATGATTCACTCACGTTTCCCTAGAGTAGCATTGTTACAACCCACTCTAAAGGGAGGGCTAGTTATTCTGCATTTCACAAAGTATTATTAAGCAGCCCAATTGGCTCCATTATTAAAATATTATGCAGTTAGGAAGGACCCACTTTGGGTCAGTTTGGAAGCTTTGGACTTGGACCCCCCCGCCGATCGATAATATCCTTTGGCTATCTCCACGCGATCAGGAGATGTGCTTGAATCCCATCTCTCAATATTCATTGACTGGGATAGGGTAAAACATTAGGTGGGCTTGCTTTCTTCACATAATCCAATGCTCTCATTTCTCTGCAACCCAACATTTTACCCAGTGTTTGTTTTAGCAGCCACATTCTGTCTTTGGCCCCATTTTAATTTACCAAAGATTACATCATCTTACCACCACCAAGGGCTTTAAGCCCTTCGCACAATTACAGGAACACAATCAGCTTCTGAACTCTGGAATATTTTGCTATCTACACATTAGACACTCCTACCAGACCAAAACCCAAACTACAACAGACTTTGGTAAACTATTTTTGAGAAATTATGTGAAGGGGGCGATCTCACAGATCTCACAGCTTTATGGCACTATGCTATCTAGTTCAAATACTGCCCCCTGGAGTTGAATCTCTCCCTGAAGAATGATGAAGATGATTGGTCAGAAATATGGTTGGTCACCTGTAAGTTGGCGTTGGGCTTACAAAGTGCTATCCAGGTAATATCTTGTTCCAACAAGAATAGCGAAGTATGTTCCGGGTTACCTATCTTGGTTTCGAGGCTAGGGAGAATTCAACACATTTGGTGGACATGCCCCTTAGTGCGGTCCTTCTGGGTTGAGATCTTCCAAATCCTTTTTCCGCCTGTTTGATGTCGCCCTGCAACCAGACCCTCAGATTGCCTTTTAAATATTAAAGTGATTGTACGGGTTTTTTTTTTTTAAATAACAAACATATCATACTTACCTCCACTGTGCAGCTCGTTTTGCACAGAGTGGCCCCGAACCTCGTCTTCTGGGGTCCCCCGGCGGCTCTCGTGGCTCCTCCCCACATCAGACAAAACCCCCTAGGAGAAGCGCTCTCCCAGGGGAGGTTACCTTGCGGGAGCGCTCCCGAGTCCAGCATTTGCGTCCATAGACACAAATGCCGGACTCGCCCCCCCCCCCCGGCGCTCGCGTAATTGGATTTGATTGACAGCAGTGGGAGGCAATGGCTGCGCTGCTATCAATCTATCCAATCAAGAGCCGGGACCCCGTGGTGAGAGGGAGAGCATGTCTCTGCCAACAGAAATACGGGGCTCAGTTAAGTAAAACAGGGGGCTGGGGGGCCGGTCACTGCCAGGTGTTTTTTCACCTTAATGAGTAGGATGCATTAAGGTGAAAAAACACAAGGGTTTACAACCCCATTAATACCAAGGGACTGACCACCAGTCAGAAGTCAATTTAAGTTCCTACTGCAAGTTGCATTAGCAACAAAGTAAACTATTGCCTGGAAAACATCTATACTTTGTATCTTTGATAGCAAACATAGGGTCACCCAGGTGATGATACATGTAAAAATTGAAGCCACTCTACAAGACAAGGTCCACCCTTAAGCCGGCCATAGATGGTTTGAATCTTCGCCAGTTCAGTGGGGACTGACCAAGATCAGAGCTATTTGTGGACAGGCTAATTGTACCCATGTCGATCATTGATCAACTTGGATACAACCAGCATGTCGGAATTTTACATGTGATTGTTGCCAGTGGCTATAGCTGCTAACAATAATCACTGTGTTCTCCTGGAAGGAATGGTTCCCTGCACCCTCCCCTTCCCCACCGGGAGAACACAGTAGCTTGGCAGGAGGGATTCCCCCATCAACACTGACTGTGTTGATGGAGGAATCAAGCGATTTTCTTGCAACCACAGAAAATCGCACCATCTATGGCCTGCCATACACTAAAATTTGGCAACCATAGATTGATACATTTTTACCTACATCCTTTGACACATCTCTTTTAGCACCTTGACCCTTCCTTTCTGCCATTCTAACACTCTAGTGTATTTGCTGACCCCCCCCACACTCCCTTTTCTCCTACCCTCCTAGTCTTCCTTCTTGCCTTCTTGACCCCATTCTGGTATCATTTGGCCCGGAAACATACTTTGTTGTTTCTGTGAGAGATTGTTTATTTGCATGTTAGCACCAGTTATACGTGCACCTTCAATTTGAAGCTTTTCCATGCAATGCTTCTTTTCTGCCACTAGATGTCTTTAGTCATGGGTATGGGTTGTACGAGGCCCACTGGAAGGTGTCATGGTGTCTTACTCTGTGCACACACAGAACAAGGGGCTACAAAGGAGAGCGGAGACTAGGCCACCAGAATTGTTGAGAAATAGCCCAAATGAGTTGATTCTTCCCTGGGTGGCCAGCCGCTTTGGGAGAATGGTAAGTCTGGAGCAAAGCAGTGCAGAGATTTTCAGGGACATAGCAGCAGTCACCAGGTTTCTCAGGAGGAGACTAGATTTGAGTGGCACAAATTCTATCATCCAAAGGTGAGGTGAGACTAGTGCATACAGTAGCCAGAATGCAATCAGGAGGTATTACAGGAACAAGCACCAAGTCAATCTTGGAAGCGGAGGAAAACTGTCGCGACAGTGCGTCAGCCCTTACATTCCTAGTACCGGGTAAGAATGAGACTGTGTAATTGAAGCTTGACAGAAAAAGAGCCCACCGCACTCTTCTAGGAGATAAGCGTTTAGCCTTAGACAAGAATGTGAGATTCTTAAGGTCTCAGTTCACCATTCTTCTTTTTCATAAAGAAAAAGCCAGCACCAGCAAGAGACAAGGATTTGCGGACGAACCCTCAAAAAAGTGCGTCAGCAACATAGTCCTCCATTACTTTATCCTCTGAGACAGACAAAGGGTAAACCCGGCCACGGGGAGGCATAGCACCAGGTTGAAGGTCAATTACGCAATCATACGACTGGTATGTAGGCAAACTACTGGCTTGATCCTTGTCAAAGACATCACTAAATTCGCACCTCTTTCCTCTCCTCCTCTGGCAAGGAGGAGAGGGAAGAGGTGCACAAGACCATAGCCACTTTCTGAAAACATGTCCTACTGCATTGTGGCGACCAGGAAAGAACCTCAGCACGAAGCCAATCAAAAGAGGCGTTGTACCTCTGTAACCAAGGATAACCAATATCCACTGGATAATGAGAATAGGAAATCACTTGAAATTGGATTATCTCATGGTGAAGAGCCCCTATGGCCATGGTCAAGGGAGCAGTCTCATGAGTCACATGGGCAGGCTGTAGAGGTCTCCCATCAATAGCCTTAATGGCAGGGGGCATGGCCGGCAGAGCGGAAGATGGCCACAGTGTGAAAGAGCTCTGGGACATTGCGGCTTCTAGCAGCGGCACACAGTGATGAGGGGCAACTAAAATCACACAAAACCCTCACACTAGCGGAGCATACCCCAAAGCACCCAGGAGTAGAATGAATAAACAAAAGTCCTGCGATGGACCCCGCAAGCTCGCGGAGATATTCACTAAAGTCGGGAACTACCGCAGCCAAAATGGCGGCGCCACCTCAGCAGTGGCCGCATGAGACAGGGCTCCTCACAAGTATTACGGACTGGATACAGAGGCAGGATCATCCTCCCATAGATCAGGGCAGGCAAGTAGCCGTCTCCCCTTTCCAGAGCCGTCCAGACCCAGACTGGATCCTACACTACAAGGCACAGATGTAGAAGGGGGGGGGGCAGCCTCATGGAGGAGACAAGAGATCCAAATGACCCCATAACACAGTTCCCAACTACAGGCCAGCCTATTGTGGACACCACCCTTAAGAGTATGCTAGTGGCTCTCCTTAGCACCTTACACAGAGACATGCTGTCAGCAGTCTCCAACATAAGAGCTGAAGTGGCAGAACTAGGAGACAGGGTCGACCACATGGAAGACAAAATGGGAGAATATGCAGAGGCCCACAATGACCTGGTAGATGCACACAAAGATGCAGAAGATTCCATGATCCAACTCAAACGAAAATCGCAGACCTTGAGGACCGCTTATAACCTATAATCCCGGCCCAAAAAATTATTATTGACTGGGCCCACAGGCTGCTGAAACCGCCATACCTCTCAGAACACATCCCTAGAGATGACATTGCGAGGATCCATTTTTTCCATGTGAAGGAAAAACTGCTCCAATTCTCCAGGCAAGCAAATCCACTACCAGGCCCTTATGCAGGGATTAAGCTATTCACAGACCTCTCCCAACACACTTTGATGGCCCACAGAAAACTGGTCTCCGCTACAAAAATGTTACAGAACCACAAAATCTTATACAGATGGGGTCCTCCAGCCAAACTGGTGATCACTAGACGCAATCGACAACATGTAATCACCACACTAGAAGATGGCCTTAGCCTCCCTCAAGCATGGAACCTTCTTCCACCTCCCGACAACCAAACCCAGCGAAGAAGCAGTAGCTCCCAACCTAGACACCCTGACGACATCTCAGACCGCTGAATACCTGCAGAAGACCAACACAGCCTCCGCCATGGAGAAAGTATTCAAGCATACATGAATTTGTTAGGGATTTCTTTTGTTCTCCACCACTAGTCCCCTACAGCAGCATACAAAAGAAGCTGTCCCTAAAGAGCTAAAGACACCCCCACCTATCGTAGAGTAGCGGCTGCTACTCGGCAATCCATTGGATTGCCCACACCGTTCTTTTTTATTTATTATTATATATTTTACCTTTTTTTTTTTTCTTTTTTGATTGTTCCTGTTTAGCCTGCTTTACTGCAGCAATAGCACAAGTTACTTTTTTGCTGTTCTGGTTATCCCTTGCCCTTCAATGTTCTACACTTACACAGAAAGAATTACTCATGTTTGTTTCTTGCAGTAACCCATTGCGTTCACAGATGAGTATTACGGCATCCCAGCGACGACCGACCAACAAGAAGATCACCTGGTATCTAATTTACCCACTTGAAGTCTTTGCTACCAAAAGGAACAGGATGATTGATTGATCCTCCACTATCCAAGACTCTGGTAGTATGAAATGCATTGCACCACTAATCCCACTCCATGCCTATCACCCTAGTATCCCTTAATGCCCACGGGCTAAATAGTCCCTTTAAATGCAAGGCAATGGAAAGAAGCACTGAAGCTACAAGCAGATATTGTCTGCATTCAGGAGACTCACTTCAAGCCCCACAGTGCTCCCATCAACTGTTTCCACATGTTTTTACTGCCAATGCTCCAGGCAAGAAAAACGGGGTCCTTATAGCCATTAACTCGTCCATGGCCTTTACATTGCAAGAAGTCCACAAGGATCAGAAAGGACGATATATAATCTTAATCTGTACTATTAACAATGTCATCTATACATTAGTCAACCTATATACACCCAATGTTGGTCAACTTAAGTTCTTCAATGCACTTTATAAGAAAATATAGACGATCCGGAAGGGCTCACTCTTGCTGATGGGCGACTTCAATACTATAATAGACCAAAAAATGGATATATCAAAACCTAGCTCCCATGCTAGACAAACTATAGAAGTCTTTCTAAGAAAAAACTTCTATATGACCCGTGGAGGTGTATGCACGCCAATGAAAAAGATTATACTTACTTTTCTGCCCCCCACGGCACATATTAAAGGATAGATTTCTTTCTAACGGACCTGAACACATTACACAAAGTCATTAAAACAGATATTATGCCAATAACATGGTCTGATCACGCCCCCATCAAAATGCTATTGACAGAATATCACAGAGCCCTTCTGACTCGTCTCTGGCGTAACAATGTATCTCTGTTCAAAAAACAGGCGTGTAGAGAAAGAATGAATGCTCAACTAGATGAATACTTCCAAGTCAACCTAACCCCTGATTCAAATATGTCAAATGTATGGTGTGCCCATAAAGCCTATTCTAGGGGGCTACTAATACAACTTGCAGCGAGAGAATGGAAACATAGGTTGCAGTCTATTGAAACTATTCTTACTAAGATCCAAAAGCTTGAACTCCACCACAAAAGTTCTCATGACCCTACCACCCTTACTGAACTAACGACATGCAGACACGAATTGAGACTTCTCATGCTCTCAGACCATGAGAGACAGACACGTAGACTCAAGGCCACCTATTTATTCCCAAGGAAACAAAGCTGGTAAACTCTTAGCAAACCAGCTAAAAACATAACTCTTAAAAACTCCATAGTGTATCTTTTGAAAACAGGTACTGATTCTAAGATAATCCACCCAAAAGATATAGCAAACTCTTTTCGAGATTATTATCAGTCCCTGTATAACCTCCATACAGACTCCAATACTACACAACCCACAGTTGACGCAATACAAAAATATTTGGACTCTCTACACTTTCCTACCATAGCTGAAGACACACTACAACAGCTAAATTCCTCCATGACAGAAATCTCTAAAGTGAAGTCCCTTCCCAATAATAAGTCACTGGGTGCGGATGGACTGTCATCTGAATTTTACAAAATATTACTACCAATTCTCACTCCACACTTACAAAAATTATTCAATGAAGCTGCAACCTCCGGATCATTTCCTGAGGAAATGCTCAAAGCCATCATTGTCACTTTGCCAAAACCAGGGAAGGAGCCAACAACTCCACAAAATTTCCATCCAATTTCTCTCTTAAACACAGACCTAAAGATTTTCTCAAAAATCATAGCAAACAGATTGGCAGAAATTACAATCACACTAATCAATATGGATCAAGTAGGCTTCGTAAAAGGCCACCATGCCTCAGATGGTACTAGGAGAATGATCGATCTCCTCACTATGATAGAACATAAGAACAAACCAGCAGTCTTCTTAACATTAGATGCGGAGAAGGCCTTTGACCGGGTCCACTAGAGGTACCTCAAAGCCACCCTTAATAAGTTCAGCATGCAAGGCCCCATATTTACTGCGATTTTAGCCCTATACTCCTGTCCCTAGGCTCAAGTGTATACATCCAATACACTATCAGATTCATTTAAGATAACAAATGGGACTAGACAGGGGTGCCCTTTATCCCCCATAATCTTCACCCTTATAATGGAACCATTTGCCGAAGCCACCCGAGAAAATCCCCTAATTCAAATAATTACTACTGCAGACTATGCACACAAAATTGGACTATTTGCGGATGATGTTCTCCTTACCCAAAGCAATGTGACTCCTTCCCTGAGAGCGGTCCAAGATGAAATTGAGAAATTTGGAATGATATCATATTACAAAGTAAACATAACAAAATCTTCTATACTACCCATTAACATTACTAAATCAGCTATTAAACCCTTAAAACGAGAGTTCCCCTACTCGTGGGACAGTAACTCAGTTGATTACCTGGGAATTAAACTAACTTCCCCAGTATTCAAATTATATGACACTAATTTCTCTCTAGAGCCCAGCTCTGACAGCCACATCCCAGCACATTTCGCTCTGCCTCCCAGAACTTAATCATGATTATGCTTCGGGATTCAGAGCAAAACGCGTTTGGAGCGTAGTCTGGTTGGAGCCCTGGCTGAGACTGCCATTTACTCCTTTATAGTGGACTTGCAGCGCTCAGCGGCTTATGTGATACTTTTCTTGCTACTTGAAAACAATTAATACATATACAGTATAGAAATTAATATTTAAAAAACTCTCCAAGTACATGTGCTGTAAGAACTGATCAATAAAAAAAATATATACCGTATAATAAATATGTACTGATTACAGTAAAGTCCATGTGATAAAGGTAAAAGTTCACTGTAGTGTGCTTACATCTAAAATGCAAGCTAAAGTGACTTAATCAATATTCCACCACCACAGCTCATTGAAGTCTGTGTTCCAAAGCCACCACCTCAAAGGTACAAATGCAGGCTTACCAACAGTAAAAGACCCTCTAACTAAGGAGAAGTCATAAAGGCTCATGGGTTAAAGATTACGTCAGGACCGCATCACTCCCCCTGGTATTCCTCAGTAACATCAGAGGTCCTCATAAATCTTGGCTGAAATCAGTGCACCATAGGCAGATCATGGGTATTAAACACAATTGCACTAGATCAGAAGACTATAGGGCTCAAGCTGAGGTTTTAAAAGGCAGATTTATTGAAAATGGATATGGGGCTGATTTTCTGGGGGATACAATTTGTTCTGTTCAAGAAATGGACAGAAGTCTGCTCACTGAGAAACCTGAAGGACAAAAACAGCTAGAGATAATTTCCCTATATCGTTTATCACCTCTTTTTCTCTATACTATAGCGGATTTTTTGCGTTTAGCACTTGGACTTTACAGTAATCAATGCAGATACTGCAGAAGACTGTTTGCATAGTTGCCAACATTGCAAAAAAAAATATGTGGGACACTTTTTTGGCTGTAGGCGGAGCTGTAAATAATTAGGGGGCGGGACATTCGTTTGTAGGCGTGGCTTATCAAAATACAAATGCGGCTGCGAGAAATGGGCGTGGTTTATGTGAATTAATGGGCGTGGCTTAAATGGGCATGGCTCAAGAGGGTGTGGTTAGAGTCTGAGATGAATGAGGGATGGAGAGGGAAAGGGGGAGAGGGAAAGGGGGAGAGGGGAATGACGGGACAGCAGCCCCAGATCCTACACAATAAAAATATGTATATTCTAGAAAGTTTAACAATCAGCAGATAAAGATACTCCAAACGCCTGGTGTTAACACTTCAATCATCCCGGCACCATGGTTGTTATGGTGTCAGGATGATTGAAGCGCATTATTTCTATTATTACATTGTAATATAAAATTAAATCATTCAACTCACCATAATGCCGAATCAGTGGGATCCCTGAGCGTGTCACTAGCCACGTCGCCTGCCACCAGCAGAGTCTGTCCTTGCATCAGGTGCCCCCGGTAGAGTCTGTCCTTGCATCAGGTGCCCCTGGCAGAGTCTGTCCTCGCATCAGGTGCCCCCAGCAGAGTCAGTATAGACCCCCTCAGTGCAGACCCCCCTCCATCAGTGCAGACCCCCTCAGTGCAGACCCCCTCAGCGCAGACCCCCTCAGCGCAGACCCCCTCCATCAGTGCAGACCCCCTCAGTGTAGACCCCCTCCATCAGTGCAGATCCCCTCCATCAGTGCAGACCCCCTCCATCAGTGCAGACCCCCTCAGTGTAGACCCCCTCCATCAGTGCAGATCCCCTCCATCAGTGCAGACCCCCTACATCAGTGCAGACCCCCCTCAGTGCAGCCCCACTCTTTTAGTGCAGACCCCCTCTATTAGTGCAGCCCCCCCTCAGTGCAGCCCCCCCTCTATTAGTGCAGTCCCCCCTCAGTGCAGCCCCCCCTCTATTAGTGCAGACCCCCCTCAATTAGTGCAGCCCCCTCAGTGCAGCCCCCCTCTATTTGTGCAGACCCCCCCTCAGTGCAGCCCCGCCTCAGTGCAGCCCCCCCTCTATTAGTGCAGCCCCCCCTCAGTGCAGCCCCCCCTCTATTAGTGCAGACCCCCCTCTATTAGTGCAGACCCCCCTCAATTAGTGAAGCCCCCCCTCAATGCAGCCCCCCCTCAGTGCAGCCCCCCTCTCAGTGCAGACCCTCCCCTCGTCCAAGAGCGGCCGGTGTTCTGCCGAGAAAGTTCCCCTCGGCAAGTAAGGACCCCCTGTACTGCACAGGAGCAGCGCTTGCGCAGTACGAGCCGGCAGAAATAGCCAAGCTGGGGAACTTTTCGGCAAGACACAGCGGCGCCGTGTCTTCAGTGGAGAGGGGAGGGGACATGCAGCTAAAGAAGCCGATTCATTGGCTGCACGGATCGAGCCCCCTTCCTCTCTCCACTGACTGAACACTAGGGGGAAGATTGAGCGGCGGCGCTGGCCGCCATTTTGCTGGAGCCAGCTGCTCTAAAAATAAAAAAAACAACATTCCCGATTTTCCTTATGGAAAATCCCGATTTGGGACAGCCTCCAATCGGGACGAGGGTCCCAAAATCGGGATTGTTGGCAACTACGTGTTTGTCTTCTCTGAGCCTCCCCTTCTTCCACAGTCCACAATCCATCTGCTGATAGAACAGAGTCTTGGAGGCACTCTGCACATGCTCAGTTTGGTGTGTATTGCTAGAGAGTTTTTTTTTCTTTTTTGGGGGGGAGGGTGCATGTGATTGGCACAGGGCCAATTAGCACTGTCCAGACAGAAAGTCAGTGGTCATGCAGCCTCATGGGACATGCAGCTAAAGAAGCCGATTCATTGGCTGCACGGATCGAGCCCCCTTCCTCTCTCCACTGACTGAACACTAGGGGGAAGATTGAGCGGCGGCGCCGGCCGCCATTTTGCTGGAGCCAGCTGCTCTAAAAATAAAAAAAAACAACATTCCCGATTTTCCTTATGGAAAATCCCGATTTGGGACAGCCTCCAATCGGGACGAGGGTCCCAAAATCGGGATTGTTGGCAACTATGTGTTTGTCTTCTCTGAGCCTCCCCTTCTTCCACAGTCCCCAATCCATCTGCTGATAGAACAGAGTCTTGGAGGCACTCTGCGCATGCTCAGTTTGGTGTGTATTGCTAGAGAGTTTTTTTTTCTTTTTTGGGGGGGAGGGTGCATGTGATCGGCACAGGGCCAATTAGCACTGTCCAGACAGAAAGTCAGTGGTCATGCAGCCTCATGGGATAGTCAGAGGTAAATGAAAACTCCCCTTACAAGCTTTAACCAGTGCTTGAACAGACAGTTATAGAAGTCTGCTATATACTGCTGATGAGAAAAGGTATTTAGCAGTTTCTATTTACTAAAACTATTGCATTTCCATGTCCTGTGTACTGTCGGAGACCAGATATAGTGATTGCAGGGTCCTGAGTTTAGAAACACTTTAACCACTGCAGCCCCGGACCATTTGGCTGGCCAAAGACCAGAGCGTTTTTTGCGATTCGGCACTGCGTTGCTTTAACTGACAATTGCGCGGTCGTGCAACGTGGCTCCCAAACAAAATTGATGTCCTTTTTTCCCCACAAATAGAGCTTTCTTTTGGTGGTATTTGATCACCACTGTGGTTTTTATTTTTTGCGCTATAAACAAAAAAAGAGCGAAAATTTTGAAAAAAACACAATATTTTTTACTTTTTGCTGTAATAAATATCCCCCAAAAATATATAAAAAAAAAATTTTTTTTCCTCAGTTTAGGCCGATACGTATTCTTCTACATATTTTTGGTAAAAAAAAGCGCAATAAGCGTTTATTGATTGGTTTGCGCAAAAATTATAGCATCTACAAAATAGGGGATAGTTTTATGACATTTTTATTAATAATTTTTTTCTTACTAGTAATGGCGGCGATCTGCGATTTTTATCGTGATTGCGACATTATGGCGGACAGATCGGACACTTTTGGCGCTATATTGGGACCATTCACATTTATACAGCGATCTGTGCAATTAAAAATGCACTGATTACTGTGTAAATGTGACTGGCAGTGAAGGGGTTAACCAGTAGAGGCGCTGCAGGGGTTAAGTGTGTCCTAGGGATGTGTTCTAACTGTAGGGGGGATGGGCTATGTGTGACATGACACTGATCACCGCTCCCAATCCCAGGAGGCTGTGATCAGTGTCCTGTCACTAGGAAGAATGGGGAAATGCTTGTTTAAATCAGCATTTCCCTGTTCTTCCTCTCCGTGAGACGATCGCGGGTATCCCCGTGGACATCAAGTCTGCAGGACCCACGATCACACTCACGGAGCGCGCCCACAATACCGCATCTTAAAGGGCAACATACAGGTACATTAATAAGCCTGTACGTGCCCTTCTGCCGACGTATATCGGCTTGTGAGCCGGTCGGCAAGGGGTTAAGTAGCGCAATTCAATATTTTATATAGGTTTAGTTACTATGATAAATATCTCATAGTGGGGTTGCAACTTTTCACGGATACATTTTTTTCTCTCTTTTTCCTTTTTTTGACACACAAGCACAGTTTTTTTTCTTTTCTTTCTATAAGGGCTTATGACTTGTCTATGCTGCTGGGTTTAAATAAGCATTCAGGTTTTGTAGTGAAAGGAGCAGTAGAAGAGTAGAGCACTGACAGGGTTGCTTAAACTTAATCTTTGCAGCCCCTGCATTACAATTCACCTACTAAATATCACTTCTAGACATAGTGGGGGGGGGGGGATTTAGCAAAACTGGAGCAGCTATGCAAGGCAACCAATCAGATTATATTTCGCCTTGTTCACTTAGGCTTTCAAAATAAATAATAGAAGCTGATTGGTTACCATGCAAATCTGCTCCAGGTTTGGTCTGCTCCAGTTTTGGAAAATTCCACTCAAGCGTATTCTTTTTTTAAAAGCCTTATTCGCTGGACTGTGTAATTTCTAACAGATTTTTAACTGAAATAGCCGTTTATAATGCCGCGTACACACGGTCGGACTTTTCGGCTACAAAAGTCCGACGGACGCCGCCGGACAGATTCCGGTGGACAATCCGACTGTGTGTGGTCTGCATCGGACTTCTGACGGACCGTTTCGGTCGGAAATCCGACATACTTTAGATTTGAAGCCTGCTTCAAATCTTTACGTTGTAACTCCGCCATACTCAGTTCCTGACGGAAAGCCCGTTCGTCTGTATGCTGGTCTGACGGACCAGATACGACGGAAGGGCGGGCTACTGCATCTCACGTTCGCTGCAATAGGAAAAACATCCCAGGCCCTTAGGTCTGGTATGGATTTTAAGGGGAACCCCCTACGCCGAAAAAACGGTGTGGGGTCCCCCCAAAATCCATACCCAACGCCGATCCGAGCACGCAGCCCGGCAGGTCAGGAAAGGGGTTGGAGACGAGCGAGTGCCCCCCCCTCCTGAACCGTACCAGGCCGCATGCCCTCAACATGGGGGGGTGGGTGCTTTGGGGGAGGGGGTGGCCCTGCGGGGCCCCCCCACCACAAAGCACCTTGGCCGTTGGTTGTCGGGGTCTGCGGGCGGGGGGCTTATCGGATTCCAGGGGCCCCCTTTAATAAGAGGGCCCCCAGGTCCCGGCCCCCCACCCTATGTGAATGAGTATGGGGTACACAGTACCCCTACCCATTTACCTAGGGTAAAAGTGTCAATAATAAAACACACTACACAGGTTTTTAAAGTAATTTATTAGACAGCTCCGGGGGGTTTTCTTCCGGCTTCGGGGGTCTTCTTTCAACTTCGAGGGTCCCTCCGGTTCCTCATCTCCCGGCGTCTGGTTGGTTCTTCTCCGCTCTCTCTGGCCTCTTCTCCCAGTGTTCCAGTTCTTCTGCTGGCTCCTCCGCTATCTTCATGCCGCTCTTTTGCCAGCGGAGGCCCCGACTTCTGGGCTTCTGGACTTCTTCTCTTCTTCTCTTCTTCCCATGTTGACACGACGATCTTTCCAGCTGGAATGCTCTCTGAGCGCTCCGATGTGACTTATATAGGCGGAGACCCCGCCCCCTTATGCCGTCACAGTCCCTGGGCATGCTGGGACTGTGACGTTTTAGGGGGTAGCGTGGTCAACATCATCCTAGGGAAAAAATTAAAGGAGATTTTCCTACTTGATCCTCTACTCCTCCCCACAGCTAGACTGGTCCCTGCAGCTCCATGCTCTACCGGTCCAGGGTCCTGACATCATCAAAACCAGAGCAGGGTGCATAGGCCTGCACTGGATGTGAGGATGCCAAGTAGCAGTCCACCCCTGGATTGTGGGGGGAGCGCCGCCTGTCGGTGGGAGTGGAGGATCAGGTAATAAAACTGTTTCTCCTCTCCCCTAGACAAAACAAGGAATTAGGCCCTGCAGTACAGGTACAATTCCACTGCAAAGGATCATTTTTTTATTTGCCTTTATTTGATTAATGTTACAGAATTTATTTGGAATTCATAATGGCAAAAATTGTTTGTTTTTACAGGTTACAGGAAGGGTTTCGACGCCCCCCCCTCCCTCCCCGCTTCCCACCAGTACCTCTCTACTGTCCCACCTGGAAAGCCCAGTATGAAGCCAGAGATTCTACTGGCTTACCATAGAGCTGATCAAGGACTGAAAGGTCAAGTGAAGTGTCAAGTATTTTGTCCTTTTGGCTTCCCTAGATGTAAACAGCGGCATTGATCTAAAAGCATCTGAACATACCAATCTTGGCATGATCAGATGTTTTTAAGAGCAGAGGAGACATCTGGGGTATAATAGACCCCAAATATCTTCATAAAGAGCACCTGTCACCAGTGTTAATTTCGTCAACTAAAATGTTTTTTGTCATAGATTTCGTCAGCGACATTTTTGCAGTGACGAAAATGAAACGATAATCACACCACATTTTCGTCCACTGATGAAAACTATGACGAAAATCAATTCCGTTTTCATTAACAAACTAAAACTAAACAAAATCAGAGGCAGGGACTTTTACCCTCAGAACTTCCTGTTTCCTCTGGATGGAGCCCGGCATTTGTAGATAGGAGGCTGTCCGTGGAAGGTTAGACTATCAATGGCCGTTATCAATCAATTTAGGCCTGAAGATTACATAAACAACCCCCCCCCAACATTTTATTTTAACGTTACACTTCTGTCAAAAAAGCAATATTCTTGTAACGAAACTTGGTTTACCTTAAAGACCTTATATAATGACTAAATCTGTGTCTGTAGTGCATGTTCAAACCTTAATACCATAAATAATAACCTATTAGATTTTTTACTCCATGAGTATATAAGGAGTTTGGAAATTGTTGAGAAATGCCTTAATAATGCATTACAATGTAACTAAACCCATTCGATTTAAGTCAACTAAAATTATTTTAGTCGACTAAAATGTACTGGAGATTTTAGTCGACTAAAATGTACTGGAGATTTAGTCGACTAAATACGACTAAAACTAAAACCATTGCAGAAGATTAAAATGGCACTAAAACTAAAATGCCATTTTAGTCCTAAGACTTATGCCCCGTACACACGGTCGGACTTTGTTCGGACATTCCGACAACAAAATCCTAGGATTTTTTCCGACGGATGTTGGCTCAAACTTGTCTTGCATACACACGGTCACACAAAGTTGTCGGAAAATCCGATCGTTCTATACGCGGTGACGTAAAACATGTACGTCGGGACTATAAACGGGGCAGTGGCCAATAGCTTTCATCTCTTTATTTATTCTGAGCATGCGTGGCACTTTGTCCGTCGGATTTGTGTACACACGATAGGAATTTCCGACAACGGATTTTGTTGTCGGAAAATTTTATCTCCTGCTCTCCAACTTTGTGTGTCGGAAAATCCGATGGAAAATGTCCGATGGAGCCCACACACGGTCGGAATTTCCGACAACACGCTCCGATCGGACATTTTCCATCGGAAAATCCGACCGTGTGTACGGGGCATAAGACTAAAACGAAATTGAAATTTGCTGCCAAAATTAACACTGCTTGTCACTGCCTATTGCTGTCACAATGGATGATTACATTCTTTGTGACGGCAATAAAAGTGATAAAAAAAATTAAAGAAACAATGTAAAAAAATAAATAAGCACGCGTTCCAGCACCAGACCTCTTTTGTAATTCTAAACTGGTAGCCTGAAAATGCTTTTAAAGCGTCAGCTATGGAGATTTTTAAATACTGTAGTTTTGTTCCATTCCATGAGTGTACGCAATTTTAAAGTGTGACATGTTAGGTATCTATTTACTCTGCGTAACACCATCTTTTATATGAAAAAAATATAGCTATTATATTGTGTTTGCGTGCATTAAAATTAATTTAAGTGTATTTTTTCTATAGAATTTATGTTCGAAAAACCGCTGCGGAAATATCATATGACATAAAAAATCTATCAATCGATCTAGACATTTTTAAGGCCTATTAAGACATTTGCAAACACTAAAAGCTGAGGTGGTGAAGATGTAAAGAAGCTTTAAACAGAAGCATGATCTTTTTTTAAAGGTACCCTCCAGTCCGCCATCCAGGTTATTTCTTCATATATATATATATATATATATATATATATATATATATATATACAGTATATCACAAAAGTGAGTATACCCCTCACATTATATTATATATATCATATTATATCTTTTCTTGTGACAACACTGAACAAATTACACTTTGCTGAAATGTAAAGTAAGTGTACAGCTTGTATAGCAGTTCAATTTGCTGTCCCCTCAAAATAACTCAACACACAGCCATTAATGTCCAAACCACTGGCAACAAGTGAGTACACCCCTAAATATAAATGTCCAGATTGGCCCAAAGTGTCAATTTTTTGTGTGGCCACCATTATATTCCAGCACGGCCTTAACCCTCTTGGGCATGGAGTTCACCAGAGCTTCACAGGTTGCCACTGGAATCCTCTTCCACTCCTCCATGACAATATCACGTAGCTGGTGGATGGTAGAGACCTTGGGCTCCTCCACTTTCCATTTGAGAATGCCTCACAGATGCTCAATAGAATTTAGTTCTGGAGACGTGCTTGGCCAGTCCATCACCTTCACGTTTCTTTAGCAAGGCAGTGGTCGCCTTGGAGGGTTTGGGGTTGTTATCATGTTGGAATACTGCCCTGTGGCCCAGTCTCCGAAGGGAGGGGATCATGCTCTGCTTCAGTATGTCACAGTACATGTTGGCATTCATGGTTCCCTCAATGAACTGTAGCTCCCCAGTGCCGGCAGCACTCATGCAGCCCAAGACCATGACACTCCCACCACCATGTTTGACTGTAGGCAAGACACACTTGTCTTTATACTCCTCACCTGGTTGCTGCCACACACACTTGACACCATCTGAAACAAATAAGTTTATCTTGGTCTCATCAGACCACAGGACATGGTTCCAGTAATCCATGTCCTTAGTCTGCTTGTCTTCAGCAACCTGTTTGCGGGCTTTCTTGTGCATCATCTTTAGAAGAGGCTTCCTTCTGGAACGACAGCCATGTAGACCAATTTGATGCAGTGTGCGGTGTATTGTCTGAGCACTGACAGGCTGACCCCCCACCCCTTCAACCTCTGCAGCAATGCTGGCAGCATTAATACGTCTATTTACCAAAGACAGCCTCTGGATGTGATGCTGAGCACGTGCACTCAACTTCTTTGATCGACCATGGCGACGGCTGTTCTGAGTGGAATCTGTTCTGTTAAACCGCTGTATGGTCTTGGCCACCCTGCTGCAACTCAGTTTCAGGGTCTTGCCAATCTTCTTATATCCTAGGCCATCTTTATGTAGAGCAACAATTATTTTTTTCAGATCCTCAGAGAGTTCTTTGCAATGAGGTGCAATGTTGAACTTCCAGGGACCAGTATTAGACCAGTATGAGAGAGTGAGAGCGATAACACCAAATTTAACACACCTGCTCCCCATTCACACCTAAGACCTTGTAAAACTAACGAGTCACATGACACCGGGAAGGGAAAATGGCTAATTGGGCCCAATTTGGACATTTTCACTTAGGGGTGTACTCACTTTTGTTGCCAGTGGTTTAGACTTTAATGGCTGTGTGTTGAGTTATTTTGAGGGGACAGCAGATTTACACAGTTAAACAAGCTGTACACTCACTAATTTACATTGTAGCAAAGTGTCATTTCTTCAGTGTTGTCACATTAAAAGATATAAAATATTTTTAAAAATGTGAGGGGCGTACTCACTGTTGTGGGATACTGTATATATATATATATATATATATATATATATATATATACCATATTTATCGGCGTATATCACGCGCCGGCGTATAACACGCACCCCAAGTTTAGGAGGGAATTTTATGGAAAAAAATGTTTTAAGGAAAAAAACTTACATTTAAATGCCCATCAATGCAGCCTTATCAGTGTCCGTCTGCAGCCTTGCACAGCGTCCATCTGCATGCTTGTCCAGTGTCATTTGCAGCCTTGGTGTCATTTGCAGCCTTGCAGTCATTTGCAGCCTTGCAGCCTTGGTGTCATTTGCAGCCTTATCAGTGTCCATTTGCAGCCTTGCAGCCTTGTCAGTGCCCATCTGCAGCTTTTCAGTGTCCATTTGCAGCTTTGTCAGTGTCCATTTGCAGCCTTGCCCAGGCTGCAGTTAAAGTGCATTAATTGAACGTGCGAACTGGTGCACATTTAAGCGTAAATAACGATAATAAATACCTGCATATGTAAACTGCAACTGGCGCTAGGGTATCTGCGGTTTTCTCATTGATAATAGAGCACGCCCAATAAAATTGGTTAATTTCATCTCATTGGATGTGTCTTGTTAGGCAATTAGTAGATGTTAATTAACCCTTTTGATGCTAATCTCATTCCTATAACTTCTAATATATCTTTGAAATGTGTTTTTTTTTTCTTTTTTACCCAAATCTTTCAATACATTACAAAGAACAGAGAAGTGTTTCTAAACCTAATAATTTAATATTTTCAGATCTTGATCTTTAAAGGTGACCATACACTGCAATCAGTTAGATCTTAAATAAATTAGATTTAGTGCAAGAGCCTGTTTTATTTCCTATATTTTGAATTAATTGTTAAAGTGCTTCTTCCTATTACCTATTTTGCCTAAATATCGAGTTATATAGAGATTGGCCAATCAGATTGCATAGTGCATGACCATCTTAAGTGCCAAATTTGTATTGTAGATGTGCCATGACCCACTTGTATTTTCCTAACAATATTTCTTGGGCATTATACAAGGCACATGAGAAACCACCTTTTTTCAAGACATGCTAGAGTGATCAGGAATCTACAAACTACGGCTCTCCAGCTTTTGCGGAACTACACATCCCATGAGGCATTGTAAAACTCTGACATTCACAGACATGACTAGGCATGATGGGAATTGTAGTTCCTGAACAACTGGAGGGTCGTAGTTTGAAGACCCCTGTGCTAGACCATTATTGTGCCTCCAGAATTGGGAATGTGGCATCTACCCATCTTCTCTCTGCTGGCGGACACAAGAACCTACATCGATAGATAGATAGATAGATAGATAGATAGATAGATAGATAGATAGATAGATAGATAGATAGATAGATAGATAGATAGATAGATAGATAGATCTGTACACAGGAAGTAGGTGTGTGTTTTGGTGCCAAATTATTTAGACATACACACATGACCCACACAAACACCCCCCATGTAAAAATAAATCACAAATTATCTTAATTTGCAAATAAGGATCATCTCTTCCTCAGAGAATAGTGAGCATGGCATGGTGGTGGCAGGGCCGGCGCTACCACTAGGCAAAGTAGGCAGCCGCCTAGGGCGCACTGCCACCTAGGGCGCAGCCACTGCCGCTGGCTTCCCTACCCTCCACCGGGAGGAGAGGGCGCCGGGGACTTGTCACTGCCTTGTTCTCTATCCGCCTGTGTCAGTTGTAATGCCGCTGTCAATCCTTTCTGGGCGCCGTGCTGTACTGTGGAGGAGGCACTGGGAGTTTGTCAGTTTCTCGCTCTCTATCCTACTGTATGATGGGAGTGGCGCCGCCGTTACTCATTTCATTTGGGTAACTGGTGAACGGGGCACAGAGCGGGAGCTGCAACAGCTGTTAGAGGGAGTTTTTTCACTATCTTCTCCCTCCAACAGCAGCCAGCCAAAGGAGAAAGCAGTCAGGACAGGCCTGTGTAAGACATCCGCGTGACAGACAGACACACAGCACAGCGCTCCCCTCTCCCTGTACTGTGTGTGCGCTCCCCCTCCTCCCAGCCCATGTGTCCTGTACAGAGACCCTACACACCGCTCAGCCACTCACTGGAGAGCACGGAGCACTGAGCGCCCAGAGCCAGCATCGGGACTCCGCCCACTGACATGATCCCCTGTGAGCTGGAGGTGAGTGCTGTCCTGGCAGTCCCGTGTGCCTGGGCACTGATAGTAGTACAAGGCTTAGATCAGATCTCACAAGGGATGGCCAGAGACTGCCATTACATGTACAGGAAGTCAGGAACATAAGAAAAGGAAACTTTAGGAAAGACATCCCTGAGTATTAGAAGTTCAAGACATCAGCCTGGGGGGGGGGGGGTTGGGCAGCCCAGTGATATTATATACTGCTATGTATATACCATGGACTGGGGGGACTCTGATGTTTTATAGTGATGAGGTGGCAGTGGTAGGTACCCTAATATCCTATAGTACTGGCATGTGATGAGAATGACCATGTCTATGGTGTCACTGGTAGGTACCCCAGTATCTGGTAGCATTGTCATGTAAAATAGGTGCCTAGTAGCATTATTGTGTGGTAAGGGTGGCAATGCTAGGTACCATATTGTCTTATAGCAATGCTATGGATGGCAGTGGTAGGTGCCCTAATGTCTTGTAGCACTGGCATGTGATGAGGATGACCATGTGTATGGTGTCACTGGTAGGAACCCTAAAGACTTGTAGCATTGCCATGTCATAAGGTTGGCAGTGATATGTAGCCTAATGTCTTGAAGCATTGCCATGTGTTATAGGTGGTAGATATCCTTTTGTATGGTGGCATTGCCATTTTATAAGGATGGCAGAGGTAGGTAACCAAATATCTGGCAGCATCTGGCAGTGTGTCAAGGATGGGAGAAGTTGGTACTCTGTCATTTAGCATTGCCATGTGGTACAGATGACTATGATATGTATCCTAATGTCTGGTGGCATTGCCATGTGATAAGGATGGCAGTGGCAGGTACCCTAATATCTGGTAGCTTGATAAGAATGACCATCTGCATGATGGAAGTGGTAGGTACCTTAAAGTCTTAAAGCATTGTCATGTCATAAGGATAGCAGTGGTTAGTATCATAGTGTTTTCTGGCATTGCCATATGTCAAGGATAGCACCAGTTGGTACTCTGTCATGTAGCATTGCCATGTAATAAATGTGGCCATGTGTATTATGGCAGATGTAGGCAGCTTTGCCATGTGGTTAGGATCCTTTTAGATCAACACCTACAGCTAGGTGCATTTCTACCTAAGACTCTGTTCACCCATAGTGCAGTGACCTGTGTTTTAAAAATTTTGAATTTTTTTTTTTTTTGGGGGGGGGGGGGGGCAGGTTGTTGCGAGTAGCTTGTCTTGCCTACGGTGGAAAATAGTCTAGCACCAGCCCTGGGCTTGGTAGGCTGCATTTGATGGGTGCTTCATTAAAAAGGCGGGGTATACATTTTTTTTTTTTTTTGGGGGGGGGGGGCAGGTTGTTGCGAGTAGCTTGTCTTGCCTACGGTGGAAAATAGTCTAGCACCAGCCCTGGGCTTGGTAGGCTGCATTTGATGGGTGCTTCATTAAAAAGGCGGGGTATACATGGGCAGGGCACAGGGGGTAGAGTCAGGGGTGAAGCCAAGGGGGCGGCAAAATGAAGTTTCGCCTAGGGTGTCAAAAATCCTTGCACCAGCCCTGGGTGGTGGGAAGAAATTAGCAGCAGTACAAGCAACTTCCTGGAGGGGCGTGATGTCATTCCTGTGTGCTGGCCACCGCTTCCGGGAAACAGATAAGCTCCACAGGTACATACCTCCACGCACACAGCAGTTGTGCATCTCACATACACAGCGGTCGCGCATCTAGATGCATTTGGCGCATCTAGCTGCAGGAACCCAATTTTTATGGAAATTAATAGTAAAGCAGATGCAGATTTCCAGGACTGAACTAACACATGTTTATAGTGAAAGGCAACTGGTGTTTTCTATTAAACAAGGTCTAAATAGGCCATTGACATGCATCACAGTTGAACTTAGGAATGTGTCTTTGCAAAGTTAAACTAAATGAAATCCTTTCTTATTTTTGCTTGGGAATAGAGTGCAGAGGGATTAGAAGTCTTGTCAGTTTTTGGGGATGTTTGCACCCCTTATAGGGTGCAGACACCTCCCAAATTTTGCCAATTTCTCCTTCAAATTTATTCACTTCCTGTCACATAGCCAAACAGGAAGTGAGGGTAAAATCCTACCAATGTCTTTCCTTGGAGACACACAGGTAAGTCTAAATAGTTTCCCCATTAGGTAAATTGCACTGTAGCATTTTGCTCTGTACACCCCAAATTATTAGGTATCTTGGACTTTGGGGTTTATTTACTAAAGGCAAATCCACTTTGCACTACGAGTGCAATTGGAAGTGCAGTTGCTGGAGTTCGGAGGGGGACATGCAAGAAAAATAAAAAAACAGCATTTTTGCTTCTACATGATTGGATGATAAAATCACCAGTGCTTCCCCTCAGATTTACAGCGAGTACACTTGTATTGCAGAATGGATTTGCCTTTAATGAACCCCAAAATACCAAATAATTTGGGATGTACACAACAAAGTGCTAGAGTGCAATTTGCATAATGGGGACACTAGTTATATTGACCTGTGTGTCCCAAAGGAAAGACATTGGTAGGGTTTTACCCTCACTTCCTGTTTAGCTATGTGACAGGAAGTGAAGCCAATTTTCAGAAAAGGGACACAAAGCCCAACAAGCAAGGGTTCTAACGCTCACCTGGTTTCCCTCAAATGGCCACAATTAGAATAGAATTGTCTTGAGCTAGATTTTAACTCAGCGCTCCAAATCAGTGGTTCTCAACCCTGTCCTCAAGTACCCCCAACAGGCCATGTTTGCAGGTTTTCCTTCATCTTGCACAGGTGCTTTAAATCAGAGTCAATGGCTTGGTATTTTGGACAGCTATTTTAGCTAAGATAAATTCCCAAAACATGGCCTGTTGGGGGTACTTGAGGACTGAGGCTGAGAGCCACTGCGCTAAAAAAGAAAATTGAATACTTACCTCTCCGTAATTTTCCTTTCCTGGTGCCTATCCATGGCAGCATACACACAATCCATGCATATGCTACCATGAAGGCACCAGGAAAGCAGCTTTTAGACAAATCATACCTTTTTTATTTTGCCATGCCAACCAGCTTAGCTAAGCTACAGCTGGGAAATCTGTTGCATGAAAATTGTTTAGGGGGAGGGGAGTGTAAAATGCATTATTTGGATTGAGCATGCTTCTGCAAAACAAATTATTAACAAAACACATAAAACATACAAATTTGCTACAGATTTTATTGGTCAACAAAACAGGACTTGGAAAAAAGCAAGGAAAGCAGAGGAAATTAACATGAGTTAAAAGGACTGCGCCCACAAACAGGATTTAAACATTTAGCAGTCCCAACCAGGGGCGGATCCAGAGCCTAGTCTCGGGAGGTGCACTGCCATAAAATTTTGCGGGCAATTTGTCGGGGCAATGGCTGGTGTTGGCGCTTCAATCATCACAGCACCATGGTTGTTATGGTGTCAGGATGATTGAGGCGCATTATTTATATTATTACATTGTAATGTAAAATTAAATCGTTCAACTCACCATAATGCAGAATCATTGGGAGCCCTGAGCGTGTCACTTGCTACCGTCGCCTGCCACCAGATGCAGCGTGTCACTTGCCAATGTCGCCTGCCACAAGATGCGGATTGTCACTTGCCAATTTCGCCTGCCACAAGATGCGGATTGTCACTTGCCAATGTCGCCTGCCACAAGATGCGGATTGTCACTTGCCAATGTCGCCTGCCACAAGATGCGGATTGTCACTTGCCAATATCGCCTGCCACAAGATGCGGATTGTCACTTGCCAATGTCGCCTGCTACAAGATGCGGATTGTCACTTGCCAATGTCGCCTACCACAACATGCGGATTGTCACTTGCCAATGTCGCCTGCCACAAGATGCGGATTGTCACTTGCCAATGTTGCCTGCCACAACATGCGGATTATCACTTGCCAATGTCGCCTACCACAAGATGCGGATTGTCACTTGCCAATGTCGCCTGCCACAAGATGCGGATTGTCACTTTCCAATGTCGCCTGCTACAAGATGCGGATTGTCACTTTCCAATGTCGACTGCCACAACATGCGGATTGTCACTTGCCAAGTTGCCAGTGGATGTGTCCCAGAGTGAGGGCGAGCAGTGAGATATTGTAACTCATTACCTCATGTAAATCAGAATATGCATGCAAAAGCATGTTGCATTGCGGCCATCTTGGTACACCTTCACTTCCTTGTCAGCAGTAAGACTAGAGTTAGAA
The DNA here is from genome assembly GCF_042186555.1 of Aquarana catesbeiana. Taxonomy (NCBI): domain Eukaryota; kingdom Metazoa; phylum Chordata; class Amphibia; order Anura; family Ranidae; genus Aquarana; species Aquarana catesbeiana. The sequence goes on from NC_133325.1 coordinate 180,331,345, forward strand.
GTCGGCAAGCAGACATCTTTATACACCCACTGGAGTCTTGCTTTTCACAGTTATTTTTAACAGTAAACTCAGCTTATTTAGTGAAATATAAGTTGAGTTTACTGTTAAAAATAACGGTGATAAGCAAGACTCTGGTGGGTGTATAAAGATGTCCGCTTGCCGACAAACACCAGGCTTACTGTGGACGAGTGCGGGAGTACCAAGATGGCCGTGACGCAACCTCCCTTCAGTCACATTATCAAAAGGGGAGTGGCTTCAACACCTGCCTGCTCGCTGCCTCGGCCTCGCTCAGCCTCGGTCACACGCCAGCCACCCGTTTCGGGCCGGCGGCATGATTACTTGCTCACCCGCCGGCTCAGGGCTCAGCTCACCTGCTCGTATGTTCTCGGGGGGTGCAATTGCCCCGTTGCCCCCCCCTGGATCCGCCCCTGGTCCCAACAGCTTGAGGAAGATTTTGCAAAATAATGCAGCACAGACAATTAAATCAAAGTGAGACCAACAACCTACAAACAGCACAGATTGACAACATCAAAAATATTTCAGTGAAAAATATCCCCTCCCCTTCAAATGTACTCTCTTGTGATGTGACAGCGACGATTTTGCGACTGACCTCAGTGATGTGTGAACTTGGTGTTCTATTGACTGTGGTACGGATCAGGCAGGGCCCCCTAGATACCCATTTACTGGAGCATCTGGTATGAAAGGCATCTGGTATGAAAGTAGACGTTGAACATGAAAACCACTTGGCATACTTACAATTATTTCTGACCCATAAGGTTATTGAAAAAATACAGAGAGCAACAATTAGCTACTACGCATCAGAAGTTTCCAAGAAGCGGAAAGTGGAAACCAGTGACCAAAGATGACATTTGGAAATTTCTGGGCCTAATAATACTTCAGGGAGTGGTGGGGAAAGCCCTGCAGAAGTGGTATTGGACAACTAATAAATTATTTGCCACTCCATTCTTTGGCACAGTCATGTCAGAGTACAGATTTTCCCTGATCATTAAATATTTACACTTCAAAAACAACAAAGAATTTGATGAAACTACTCATCCTGCACCAAAATTAAATTTGGGAAGCATCTCAACTGATTCTAAAGAATTTCCAACTGAGCTATGTGCCAGAAAGAGATATCAGCACAGATGTGTCAGGGCTGGGCTCAGCCCTTCCTTCTCTGAGCTGGCTCAGCTGTCGGCTAATTGCCAGCTCCCATCTCTCTCCACTGTTACTCAGCTGTTGTTGATATCCTGCTCATCAGTCCTGCCTACTTAAGCCGTTCAGTCCAGAGGAGCTCTGCCTTCGCCTTGGTCAACATCACAAGAAACATCTCCTGCGTTCCTGTTTAAATCATGCCCTGACTTCTGGCTTGGCTGACTAACTGTTCCGGTTACTGAACTTTGGCTATATTTTGACTACATTTGTTCTTTTTACAAGCACATCCTGGCACATCCTGATCTTACGTTACCGTTTATCCTTGAGGTTGATGCTTCTGAGACTGGTGTTGGTGCCCTTCTGTCTCAACCTCCTACCTCTGAAAGCACTATGCATCCTTGTGGCTACTTTTCCAAGAAAATGTCACCTGCGCAGTGCAATTACGAGATTGGTGACAGAGAGCTGTTGCTGATCATTTTAGCCCTGAAAGAATGGAGACATCTCCTCGAAGGTACCACTGTGACGGTTCTCATTCTTACTAACCATAAGAATCTCACATTCTTGTCTGATGCTAAGCGCCTCTCTCCCAAAAGGGAGCGATGGGCTCTTTTCTTGTCAAGTTTCTGTTACATTGTCTCATTCTTACCCGGTACTAAGAATGTAAGGGCTGACGCCTTATCACAACAATTTTCCTCCATTCCAAGTTGGAGTCGGTTCCGCTTCCTGTGATTCCTCCTGATCGTATTCTGGCTATAGCTCGCACCAGTCTCACTTCTCCTTTGGGTGACAAAATTCTTTCTGCTCAGGTCTATGCTCCTCCTGAGAAACCTTGTGACGGCTGCTTTGTCCCAGAGAGTCTCCGTACTGCCGTGCTCCAGACTTACCATTCTCCCAAGGCAGCTGGTGACCCTGGGAAGAATCAACTCATTTGGGCAATTTCTCAACAATTCTGGTGGCCTAGTCTATGTGCTGATGTAATCCGATCGTTCTGAACGCAGTGACGTAAGACACGTACGTCGGGACTATAAACGGGGCAGTAGCCAATAGCTTTTGTCTCTTAATTTATTCTGAGCATGCTTGGCACTTTGTGAGTCGGATTTGTGTACACACGATCGGAATTTCCAACAACGGATTTTGTTGTCGGAAAATTTTATAGCAAGCTCTCAAACTTTGTGTGTCGGAAATTCCTATGGAAAATGTGTGATGGAGCCTACACACGGTCGGAATTTCCGACAACAAGGTCCTATCACACATTTTCCGTTGGAAAATCCTATTGTGTGTACAGGGCATAAGACTCCACAACATCTTTCAGTGGGCCTCCTATAACCCATACCCAATGGAGAAAGGCCCTGGACCCATCTGTCTATGGATTTCATTGTGGAGTTACCCAACAAGCAGGGCAACAAAGTTATCCTTATGGTGGTTGGCCGGTTCTCAAAGATGTGTCATTGTATGCCCACTTCTAAGGAACTGGCTTTCATTTTTGCTTGGGTGATCTTTTGCTTACATGGGCTACCCAAGGTGATTGTCTCGGACAGGGATAGTCAGTTTGTGTCCCGGTTCTGGTGAGCCTTTTGTGCACAGTTGGGAATTCAGCTTGCTTTTTCCTTTGCATATCACCCGCAGTCTAATGGGGCCGCAGAAGGAGCCAATCAGTCCTTGGAGCAATTCCTAGGTTGCTATATTTCTGACCATCATAACAACTGGTCAGACCTATTACTGTGGGCAGAGTTTGCTCACAACAGTGCCTTGAATTCTGCTTCCTGATTGTCCCCGTTTATGGCGAATTATAATTTCCAACCTTCCATGTTGCCTGACTCGTTTGTTCCGCAGAGTATTCCTGCGTTAGAGGAGCATCTCTGTGGTCTTAGTTCCACTTGGGCACAAGTCCAGGAGGCTTTGCGTCATGATAATGATAGGTACAGACTCCATGCTGACCGCAGCTGCCTGCCTGCGCCTTCCTACCAGGTTGGGGACAGGGTCTGGCTGTCATGTCGCAATCTCCGACTTTGTGTTCCCTCACTGAAGTTCCCACCTTGGTTTATTGGGCCTTTCCGTATTCTTTGCAGGATTAACTCAGTGGCATACGCAATAGACCTTCCTTCTAAAATGCGTATTTCGAATGTATTTCATGTCTCCTTATTAAAACCTTTGGTCTGCAACCGCTTTACCACCTCGGTGCCACGTCCTGTACAGGTTGAGAACCATGAGGAGTATGAAGTACAGTCTATTGTTGACTCCTGTAGGTTCCGTTGGCACATACAGTACCTGGTGCATTGGAAAAGGTACGGTCTGGATGAACGCTCTTGGGTCTCATCCTCGGACGTACATGTACCTTTCCTCCTCCGTGATTTTCATAGACGTTTTCCCCTCAAGCCTGGTGGTCCTCCGAGGGGGAGGAATCGTTGAGGAGGGGGTACTGTCAGGGCTGGGCTCAGCCCTTCACTTGTTGTTCCACTACTTTGATCCTTCACTTCTGGCTTGGCTGACTATCCTGTCCTTTTGCACTGTCACTTTCTCAGTGGTGGAGGTTGGTTTTTATTTTTTATTATGTGGGTGGAAACTTCTTTTTGATACATTTTGCAATAAATTGTTTCTATTTATAATTATAGCCATTGTGTTCCTCATTGATTGACCCTGTCCTGTGACCCCCTGGTCGTCCCCCGTTTTTTTCAAGTATGCTATGGTCTAGAGTAGGGATCTTCAAACTACGGCCCTCCAGCTGTTGCAGAACTACACGTCCCATGAGGCATTGTAAAACTCTGACATTCACAGACATGGCTAGGGCATGATGGGAGTTGTAGTTTATGAACAACTGGAGGGCCGTAGTTTGAAGACCCCTGGTCTAGAGGAACGCCCCTGCTCACATATATAATATACGCAGGTATTTGGCTCAGTTTCCAGCCATGGGTATGTGATTTGACGTATTATATGCTTCTACACACATTACCCAATCTGGAAATCTTACTTATAGGCATTATCCCTTTCCCTACTTTTTTGTTTTTTCCTTGGCTGACTATCCGTTCCGGTTACAGAACTTTGGCTATGTTTTGACTACATTTGTTCTTTTTACTTTTATTATTAAACAAGTGTGATTTAACTGTACTTCTGTCTCGGTCTGATTTCATGGTTTCTGACAAGATGAAAGTCTAATTGCCTACAAGGGAAGGCTCAGCTGGGTACAATACATTGCATCAAAGAGAGCACGATTTGGTGGAAAATCCTACATGCTATGCGAATCGTCAACTGGCTACATTTGGAATTCAGTCATATACACTGGAAAAGGAACAAAATTCAATCCAAAATACAGCAACTATGGAATGGCAACATCTTCCGTTCTTTCACTCATTGAGCCATTGCTAAATCAGGGCTATTGCGTAACAACTTTTTTACGTCTCCTGAACTTTATGAGTTTCTTCTGCAAAACAAAACAGATGCCTATGGAACCATCAGGGCTAACTGGCGTGACATGTTGCCAATGTTTGGCAATAAGAAGCTGAAGACTGGAGAAATGGTTGCCTGGCAGAAAGGCAAAATGATGGCACTGTGATGGTGTGACAAAAAAGATGTGTGCCTAATGAGTACAGTTCATAATACCTCCACTGTTGTGGTACACATGAAAGGTGGGAAAGAAATCATGAAGCCACAAGTAATAGACAACAATAACACCATAGGAGGTGTCGACAGAGCTGACCAAGCAGTGACATTCTACCCAGCAATGTGAAAACAGCAAAAGAAGTACTACAAGAAGATCTTCAGGCATCTTTTTGAGCAATTCTTGTGGAATGCCTGCATTCTGCTAAAAAAAAAGAGTGACAAGCCTGTGATTAATTCTGACTTCATTTGGAAAGTTGCCGAACGTATCTTTGTGAACCACCAAACACCATCAATGACTGTGAATAGAGCTGGACATTGTGCTGTTGGCATTGTCAACCCAGTACGCCTGACTGGTCATTGAAAGGGTTAATCCTATGTCTAGGGTGGTCCCTTTAACCTCTCAGACCTTGGATCGATGTACTATGCAATTTCAGATATATCTGGAATCAAGTTCCAAAGAACGACACACACACACGACAATTATGTCTTGGGAATTGACTGTATTTGGTTTTCATCCTAGCGTCTTTATAGCAAATTACAAGTCACACAGAAGATTCATAATAAGACATGAGCAGTAGATATTAATGCAGTTACAACTGGTCAAGACAAGTAGCCTTTGTTCTCTGTTCTAAGCTTCTGAAGGAATGTGAGAGAAAATAGATAAAGTGTGTGAGACAGTCCATTTAGAAGAATCTCATGCTGATACAGACATTTGTGAAGTTAAAGGGGTATTCAAATTGTACATATTGTGAAATGAAAACTTATGAATATTAAGATGGCTGACAGAACAAGATGGAGGCTTAGCATAACCTTTCAATCCCCTCTTAAAGTCATAAATATGACTTTCTACAGATCTGTAGCCTCCTGAAATCTACGGTTCTTTCTACGTTTGTTGTATTCATTTACATAAAGCTGCAGATATTGTGTATATGCATGAGAAGGTTGGTCTGGTGTAGAGCATTTGCTAATACAAAACAAAATAAGCTTGAAAATCAGGTAGCCTATCAATCCTAACTATGTCCTTTGACCATGAAAACATTCCACCTAAACCCAAACTAGAAAAGGGGTTCCATCCATAATTACCTATGTCCCTTGCTTGTTTCATTAATTCATTTACCTGTGTTCGGTGTTGATTCCTGTATGTAATAAGTTTACTAATGGTGTTGTTAAGGGATTGATTTTTGTAACTACACAACTGACCTGTATGTGTAAAATAACTAGTGCAGATGGGAATACCCTTTGAAATGTTAAATACTGACTTGGAACACATACCTATTCCTTTGGATGTATTGTGTTGAAAGTAGATGAGAAAATCCGGACAGCCGCACTCCAGGAAGATATAATTCAAAGACCATTTATTGTAAATTTTAAAAGCATATGGCATACAAGACACTGTGGCAGGGGGTACAGGCAATCAGCTAACGCGTTTCGCACTTATGCTAAGTGCTTACTCATAGCTTGGATGTATTGCCTAACTGAACACACCACTCAGGTTCATGTGTCATTCCTAAAGTGTAAAACATAATACTCTGATTGCGGTACCCTTCTGAGACATTCTTAATACTTAAGACTAGAGTATTTTTCAATAATGACTTGAGGTTTAGAGGGACAGCTAAAAGTGGGCTCTTAGCAGTTTCTGGGTGTAACTTACTAGAAAATCCAGCATTTTTGATATCCTGACTTTCTAGCATAAGCAAATTTTAACAGTAACATTTTTCCAGAAAAACCTGTTTCTTTGATCAATTCATTAGAGACATCTCTTTTACTGTGATCTCTGGGGTGAAAGTCAGTATGGTTGGTGTGTACTTCGCTTTTACCACTTATGAGTTTCAAGGCTCCTAAGTCATCAGAATGATAGATACAGTTAGTTATTATCCACACTGGGACAAAGATCAGAAGTACAAACATCACCAGAAAGCAAAAGGCCTTCCCAGAAGTCTGTGGTGAAATGAGCGACATCACTGTGCTTTATTTCTATGCTTGTCTTTTGAGGACTTAAAACACCTGCTTCGCCTCTTTTCAGCCTTTCTTCAATTCCTGGGATTAGATCAATCTTCTTTATCCTGCTGGCATGGATCCAGGTAGGACTTTCCTCAGTAAGGAAGGCGGTCCTGGTGACGGCTACCACTTTGGTCAATGGTCCGATTGGAACCTCTTGTGGCTTTCGACCTTCCTGAAGTCTCTGGACCACAATTTGATCACCGACCTGGAACAGGTGGGTTGGTACCTATGAAGAAGAAGGAGAGGTGCGAGCTACTCTTCTTTCAACAATATCAAGAGTTTCAATCAGTTTTTTTTACATATTCCTCCTGTATCTGTTCCAAATCACCTTCCTCCACCATCAAAGGATGATTAGCCCACGGTGTGGGGAATAGTCTACCCATGAGTACCTCAAAGGGAGAATAACCCGTCACACTGTGAGGGGTCATTCTGATTTCAGCTAATACAGCTGGGAGGACTTTTATCCATTTGCCAAAATTCCCACCAGTAGCTTTCCTTATCCTGTTTTTAATTGTTCTATTCATTCTTTCTACAATCCCTGAACTCTGTGGATGGTAGGGGAGGTGAAATTTCCAGTCTATTTTTAGTACTTTTACAAGATCTTGGCAGATTTTAGCTGTGAAGGCTGAGCCATTGTCTGAATTTATTTGTAATGGACATCCCCATCTAGGAATAACTTCCTGTGTGAGGATCTTCACCACAGTTTGTGCGTATTCATTATTGGTGACAAAGATTTCTGGTCAGCATGACATCATGTCCACTATGACCAAGAGGTATTGCTGTTTCTTTCCTTCTTTGGGCATATGTGTAAAGTCTATCTGTAAATGGGTAAACGGCATTCTTGGGTACTCAAGATGTTCATGCTTTGATTTCTTTGGGTTTGTTGGATTGTTCCTAATGCAAGTGACACATCTCCATACAAAAGCTTTGACTAGATTAGGTAGTCCTGCAATGAAAAAATCTACATCTAGGAGTTCACATGTGGTCTGCCAGCCCCTGTGACCCAGTCCATGGTATTGTGCAATGAACAGGGGGCGCTAGCAACAGGAATATACAGTCTCCCCTCTTTGCAGATTAATCCTGTTTTAGGATCCCTCTGCACCATTCCATCACAGTTACGTTGCGCAATATCATCAGGGGTGGCAAAAGCATGCAGTTCTGTGAGCCAATGTGTCTCTTTCAGGGAACATGGCTGAGGTGTTAGCATTTAGGCATTTGAATGTCTGCCTTTTGTGTAGATGCAGCTTCTTTGGCGATTCTGTCAGCTAGTGCATTCCCTTTGGCTATATCAGTCATTTGACCTGTATGTGCCTTACAGTGCATGAAAGCTAGTTTTGAAGGCAACTGAATTGTATCTAGTAGTGCTGTGACTAGGTCAGAGTGTGAGATGCTCTTTCCATCTGCTGCTACATATCCTCTGCGAAGCCATATTACACCATGGTCCCAGACCACACCATGAGCATATCTGGAATTGGTGTAAATGTTTACCTCTTTTCCTGCAAACAGCTGGCATGCACGGGTTAATGCTATCAATTCAGCAGCCTGTGTATTGGCCTCGAGGACAGTATCCGGCAGCTGGACCACAGCATATCCCGCATGATAGACATTATCACTTGGTCTGCTGCAAAAGCCATTAACAAAAACTGTTTGTGCAGTAGGGATTGGTACTGAAAGCATATCTGCTCTAGGTGAAGTGTCCTGATGTATTGATTGTGTACAGTCATGAGGTGGTGGTAAATCATCCTTTTCTCCTTTAAGACCTAATAAGGCATTCAAAATTGGAGCTGGGCCAGAGTTTATGTTTGAACTTTTTATTTTCAGGTTTGGATTGGACAGGAGGATGACTTCATACCCACTCAATCGTTGTGCTGATATATGCTGCGTATGTAAAGTTTTGAGGAGTGTGGTGACATTGTGTGTAGTATGTAAGGTGGTATTATGACTCAAGGTAAAAGGTGTTGCCATCTCTACAACCATTGCACAAGAAGCCAGCGCTCTGAGACACGCAGGCATGCCTTGCATCTGTACTGGAACCACCTTTGAGAAAAAAGCTACAGGGCGCAGTCTCCCACCATGTTCCTGGGCCAGTACTCCCGCCATGGTTCTGCAATTTTCCCTGGCAAACAAGTGAAACATTTTGCCATATTCAGGGAGACCAAGGCTCAGGCTGGTAACCATTATACATTTCAACATGGCAAAAGCATTTAACATTTCATCAGACCATTTTACAATATCAGACATTTCAGAGAGGGTTGCTTGTCTCAGTATATTGTCATAGAAAGAACAGTCAGGTATCCATTGGCGGCAGTAACCAATCATTCCAAGAAAGGTAAGCATGTCTTTCTTGTAGGGGTGCTGAAATTAATCGTTGCATCGATGCATCGCGATTCGGGTGTCCCCGATGCGGCATCGATGCATAAAACCCCGAAAATCGATGTTTGGTGACGTCATTAGTAGCCCCGCCCCTCCCGGGAAAGCGCTCGAGAAAATTTTTAAACCGTCTTTATTTTAATAAATATATTACAAAGGATGGTGTGCCCCCGCTGTATGTGCTTTTTTAAAAAACAATGTCACTTCATACCGAACTTCGCCGGTATACAATCATGTGACTCCCGGCCCGCCCCGCCCCTCTCCGCTCTTTTCTTCGCTCTCCGCTTCCGCCTCCTGAGTCCTGACGTCAGCGGGGATTTCTCAGTCCCGCCCGCCTCTCTTCTGATACGATAACTATAGTCAGCGGGCGGGACTGAGAATTCCCCGCTGACGTCAGGACTCAGGAGACACGTGAGCGGAGAGCGGAGAGGGAAGAGGAGAGCGGAGAGGGGCGGGACGGCCGGGAGTCACATGATCGTATACCGGCAAAATTTGGTATGAAGTGACATCGTTTTTTAAAAGCACATACAGCGGGGGCACACCATCCTTTGTAATATATTTATTAAAAGAAAGTAATTGGGGGGGGGTCAGTGATGGCTGCGTTTGGCGGGCACAGGTGGCTGCGTTTGGGCACAGGTGGCTGCATTTGGGCACAGGTGGCTGCGTTTGGCGGGCACAGGTGGCTGCGTTTTGGCACAGGTGGCTGCGTTTTGGCACAGGTGGCTGAGTTTGGCGGGCACAAGTGGCTGCGTTTGGGCACAAGTGGCTGAGTTTGGGCACAAGTGGCTGAGTTTGGGCACAGGTGGCTGAGTTTGGCGGGCACAAGTGGCTGCGTTTTGGCACAGGTGGCTACGTTTGGTGGGCACAAGTGACTGCGTTTGGGCACAAGTGGCTGCGTTTGGGCACAAGTGGCTGAGTTTTGGCACAGGTGGCTGCGTTTTGGCACAGGTGGCTGAGTTTGGCGGGCACAAGTGGCTGTGTTTGGGCACAAGTGGCTGAGTTTGGGCACAGGTGGCTGAGTTTGGCGGGCACAAGTGGCTGCGTTTTGGCACAGGTGGCTAAGTTTGGTGGGCACAAGTGGCTGCGTTTGGGCACAAGTGGCTGAGTTTGGCTGGCACAAGTGGCTGAGTTTGGGCACAAGTGGCTGCGTTTTGGCACAGGTGGCTGAGTTTGGCGGGCACAAGTGGCTGCGTTTGGGCACAAGTGGCTGCGTTTGGGCACAGTGGCTGCGTTTGGGCACAGGTGGCTGCATTTGATGGGCACAGGTGGCTGCGTTTGACGGGCACAAGTGGCTGCGTTTGACGGGCACAAGTGGCTGCGTTTGACGGGCACAGATGGCTGCGTTTGACGGGGGAGGTTCAGTATTTTTCAGTTTGTTTGCGCCCCCCCAAAAAAATTTTGAGCACCAGCCGCCACTGGTCAGCACAGAGACAGTACAGGGAACTTCACAGGGCTGTTTGTCATCTGTGGATTCTATCCCTTTTGACCTCCCAGCAGCAGTGTGTGTGAATCTCTGTACCCTGTAGTGCACCGGATTAGTGCACTTTTTTAGGGAGTGAGGTTATTTTTAATTCAAAGCGGAGTTCCAGTCAATTTTTTGTTTATTAGAAGTCAGCAGCTACAAAAAAAGTGCATGTTCTGACTTTTAATAAAAAGACACTCACCTGTCCCACAATCCAGCGACGTGGCCACCCAAACCCTCCCTTCTCTCCCCCACCTGTCCACAGCGCTGGCAATACTACTGTGGGCATCCGGCTGTGACAGCTTGCAGCTTCACAGCCGGGTGCGCATGTCTCACTGCGCTGTCCTGCATAGCCGGGCAATCTTTTGGGAACTGTGATGTGTCCTAGAAGATTGCAGGGTGGAAGGGCCACCTAGGCGGCCCAAGCGGAAGTGGGAGCTCGTCGGTAATCGTGATGCATCGTGATGCATCGCGGAATCGAATCGAATCGTTGACCAGATCAATCAAATCGAATCGTGAGACCAGTGAAGATGCGCAGCCCTACTTTCTTGGGCAGCTCTTTTGTGACTGACTTTCCTAACTCCCGGAGACAACACAAACCCTAGGTACTCAACCTCCTGTTTACACAATTGTAACTTTTTCTTAGACACTTTGTGACCACATACATGTAACCATTTCAATAAGGATAGGCTATCAGCTCGGCAGTCCTCATCTGAAGAACTACAAATTAAAAGATCATCAACATACTGCAACAGTACAGAACCATGAGGGGCAGTCCAAGGCCTGAGGGTGACTTGGAGTACTATAGAATAGACCACAGGTGAGTCTATGTAACCCTGGGGCATTCTACACCAGGTAAACTGGCGATTGTGTTGGTCAATCGACACAGTAAAAGCAAAGAGTGGCCGTGTCTCATCGTCTACAGCGACGGAGAAAAAAAACATTCTTTAAATCAATCACAGTAAAACATTTGGCTGTTGCTGGAATGGAGGACAGGAGTGATGGGACATCAGGTACAATGGGTGCTATTGGGACTATGATGTCATTTATGGCCCTCGAGTCCTGTACAAACCTGAAGGAGCCTTCCAGCTTCTTTACAGGGTTAACAGGTGTGTTGTAGGGAGAAATCATTTCTTCCAGGATCCCATCCTGCAGAAACTTCTTCATCATTGGCACTATGCCATCCATCTTTTCTTTAGAGAGTGGATATTGTTTGTGACAGATAGGAAATGCACCTTCTTTGAGAGTGGCTTTGTATGGTGTGCATGAAATAAGTCCTACATCCAGATCTGTTGTAGACCAGACCTGGGGGTCTATATCCTCAAAATCTTCTTCACTACTTTGTTGTGACAGCATCAATAAACCTGGTTTACATGCTACTATAGTGATTTTATCTGAGGAAATGTCTAGACCTCCTTCTAAGTTGGTTCTAATTGTGATTCCTAGTGGCCCAAACAAGTCTCTTCCCATCAAATTTACAGGGCACCTTGGTATTATCCTAAAAGAGTGTGTGCATATGGTGTAACCTTCATCATCCTCTATTGGTAGGGGTGGGGTCCTATATGTTTTTGTCAGTATCCCATTAATTCCCAAAGAGGGTTCTGCTGGTTCCCATTTGCCTTTGATTGACCTTCACAAACAGTACTCCTAGTAGCGCCGCTATCGACGAGATAGGGAAGAAGTCTCCCATTTACTGAAATAACAACCATTGGACTGTCAGTGAAATCATTTGAGACAAAAGGAAAAGCTGGGACATCACCCTCCGGGCCCAATCAGTGTTGTTGATTTCCCCATTTGATTGGAACCTTGGACCTTGTTCGATAGATGCCTGTGGTTGTTGTGTCTGGTTAAGGGCAGAGCTGGAGTTGGGAGTCTGAGGAGAAGTGGGGTGAGGACACTGACTCACCCAGTGATCCTCTACACTGCAGTTGAAACATCCATTGTTTCTAGGGCGACTCATCCCTCTTCCATTTCTGCCTCTAAACCTGCCTCTACCTCTTCCTCTAAAGTTTTCCTTCATATTTCCTTGGAAATGTGTGGAGACAGGTGATGGCTTTGGTATATTAAAACAACCTGCTGCATCTTTCTGTGAAAGTGCTTTGCCAAAGTCAGTTCTAGAAAGGGTTGACCATTTAGTAATCATTTGTTTGACTGGGACCACTAAATGGGGTTTGAGATTACTCAGGAAAGTCTGGATCAATAATGGATCCAAATTGGCAGAATACCCAAACCGGCTTCCTGTATCCACACATCATTGAATCTTTTCCAAAATTCAAGAACTGATTCTCCTGTCTTTTGTTTGCATGCTATGGCGGTGGACAATGAAGATTTTGGATTAAAAATCTCTAACATGTGAGTTAATTCAGTCCACATATCATCTCTCCCTTGTTCTGTGTTAAGCTTGTAATCAGTTGCAGCTGTACCCGCCGGTTCTAGATGTAGATATAGTTCCGACCTTGGTCCAGTGCCAACCTGTACCTGTCCCTACAACACCCTCAATAATTAACCGTATATCCTCCTGTGTGTAGTTTCTGCCTTTACAAGCTCTTTTCAGGTAGGCAAGAGTGGCGGATTTATGTCTTTATTTTTCTTTCTAAACATCTGATTATGTTCCTGTAGATACTCTGAGTCTTTTATTTCTTGGCAAAATGCCAATAAGCACTCCTTATGGTCAGAGGATCCCCTGATCATAAGCAAGCTTTGTACTTTATTACTTTTCTTATTTTTATAACCAAACAATTTTTATCTATATTTCAAATTTTTTGGCAGAGTGCCAACAGGTTCAAACAGTGCCTTCAATCGCAGTAGTACTAATGCCGCAAACAATTCCCCACTATCTATTATGGTTAGGGAGATTTTAGCACTTGAACCCTGTTGGCAAAAAGCCAAATATCCAAATTTTGCACCTGACTTCCCCTGTGCAAGCGATGTCAGTAGCAAAAAGAATTATTCAAATAGCATGTTTTTATCAAGAGTTAACCTCAGATTATCCTGCCAACTGCGCCAATTTATTTTCCTTAACAGAAAAAATTTGGAACAAATTCAAGAGTTTTTGGACATACAATAAATTCACAACCTTGTTCACGGACCTGCTGTCTTATTTCAGACAAACTTAAACCTTCTATGAAATTAACTTTACAATGTACATTAATTCTTAACACTTCTATATACGGTTTACCTTTCCTAAAATATGGACCTCTACCCAAACTGTGTATATAACATCCGGGCACACTACTCACCAAATATGCCCTTTGGTTCTTGAAACAATTCATGCAGCGTGATACTTTTAAAGCAGTTATACAATCATACACAGTTTACACAATACATTGATCATCAGTCTCTTGTTCTGTTCCAAACAGAACTAAAACTCTGGAGCACTCTGTAAAATTCTCTTATGGTTACCAAAACCTTTTAAGGTTACCAAAACCTTTTCAAGTGTTCCCAAAACACTATTTATATGACCTAAGGTTACCAAAACCTTTTCAAGTGTTCCCAAAACACTATTTATATGACCGGCCAACTTTTACATATGAGAGGTTCTATAACCCAACAGCAAATGCAATCTCTATGGGGTGGAAGCCACACAAGGACCCCGGCAAGTCAATTTCACTCAATAAGAATAAGATTAACTTACCGAATGCATTAAAAGTAGTCTTCCAATCCTCGGACGAGCTCTCAGTGCTGAAAGGGTTAATCCTATGTCTAGGGTGGTCCCTTTACCAACTCTCAGACCTCGGATCGATGTACTATGTTATTTCATATATATCTGGAATCAAGTCCCAAAGAACGACACGCACACGACAATTATGTCTTGGGAATTGACTGTATTTGGTTTTCATTCTAGCGTCTTTATAGCAAATTACAAGTCACGCAGAAGATTCATAATAAGACATGAGCAGTAGATATTAATGCAGTTACAACTGGTCAAGACAAGTAGCCTTTGTTCTCTCTTCTCAGCCTCTGAAGGAATATGAGAGAATATAGATAAGAAAGCATGTGAGACAGTCCATTTAGAAGAATCTCATGCTGATACAGACATTTGTGAAGTTAAAGGGGTATAAACTTATGAATATTAAGTTGGCTGACAGAACAAGATGGAAGCTTAGCATAACCTTTCAGTCATCACTTCATGGACTACATCATACCAACTGAGAAAAAGTGAGCACCTACAAGGATGTGCGTGGTTTGTTGCTCGAAGCGAGATGACAGTGGAAAGAAAAACCAGGTTCCATTGTACTGATTGTGACGCCGGACTTTGTGCAGTCACATTTTTCATACCCGGGATGTTTACTAAACCAATATGCAGTGTCTAGTATTACAGTGACTAGTAATATTACACCCTTGTTTGGACAAATTTCAGTGTTTTTGGTTTGAATACATTATTTAATAAAATGTATTATTATTATATTATTATTTTTTATAATTATATATTATAATTCATGATTTCTTGTTTCAAACTTTATTATACCCAAGATGTCTACTAGACTCTTGTTTGGACAGATTTAAGTGAGTTTTCCTAAGAATTACAGGCCTACAATATAAAAACAACACATTTTCATGCAAAACAATGTACTGCTTTGACATTCAAAAATACTGACATAATCAGACTGCCAGGGAGGTTAATTTAAGTTTGAGTCGAGCAGAAAATTTTTGAAACCTAATTAAAATGACAGATTTTACGCATTCACACAAACTGTATTTAATATTATATTTTACAGTTTTTATTGAATAAAGAAAATAGCTGCATCAAAATTTTATATTTGCTTTTTCTTTTTAGGTTACAAAATGAAAGTGATCTTCAAAAAAATATACTGTGGCTAAAATATAAGTATGTGTTTCTAACTCCACCAACGTTACACTCCCAAATTCAAAAGTTTTGATATTTACTTGCAAATTATAACGCTGTTAGAATCTTGAACACAGTACATTGTGCACGTCTACACACCCACTCTCACTAATGTGAAGCATGTAAGCCACATTTCTAAAGTGATTCTTAATGATTGTAGAACAGGATCTGAACTAATGGTATTAAGAGATGTGATTATAACATCTAACAGCACTAACAAACATTACAAAAGAAACAAAAACAGTGCTATACCCCCTAGTAACAAGGCATTCGATTGAATTATTCAGCCTAAATAGGAAAGTTTGTTTCCTGGAATGCTTATATTTCAAAATGCAATTAATCCATTTTAGGCTAAGGTTTTGTATACCAAAAAGTGTGATATTTTGCCTTTCTATAATTACAGAGGCAAAGGAGTGGAGGAACTCACACTCTGTGGTGGAGTTAATGAAACACGATTTTGTGGGGCTTCTACAGATTGAATCACATATGATTTTACAAGACTTTATTCACATTTTATTAGACTGTTATACAATTTTAATATACAGGGCCGTGGTGGCCCGTCCATTAAGGGCGCCCCGGCTCCGCCCCTCCCTCTCCCCACGCCACCCCCTATATGGCTAATGGATAGATTGATGCATAGCATCAATCTATCCACAGCCGCTGCTGCCACCCCCTATTTAGGCATCCAGCCCCTTTCAGGACGCCAGGGGGTGCTTGAATTACAGCGGCGGGGGTGTTTTTTTGAAGCACCTGATTAGAGCCATAGGCTCTAATAGGCTTCAAAATATGGGTATCATGGCGCAGGGCATTCCCAGGTGTTACAACAGCAAATGACTATTCGCTGTTGTAACACTGATCCTCAATCCGGCCAATCAGAAGCGGGTGTGATTGGCCGAAAAAAGAGAAGGCTCCTGATTGCCCACAGAGAAGGAGGGAGGAAACGGAAGCCAGAGCCATCGCTGTGGAGAGCCGCCACTGAACGGCCGCCACTGGAGGGATTATTGTATTATTATTTATGTTGTATATACACATGCTGAATGGGGGTTGCATTCAATAGCGTATAGCGCTGCATACGTTATATATTTATTCTTAACCAGTTTAATTACAATTTAGTTTAAAGCAGTATTAAGCCTCATGGACACAGGATGTTTTGCAAATGTTCTTAGAAGCCTTTCCTCCTGGCAGCAGCGTTTTGGCAGAAAAAATGCCTAACGCTTGTAAAATTTATTCCGGCCATTGGAATTAATTAACGCTCAAAGCCTATCGTTGATGTGCAGTTAGACAAATTTACACGCAATTTTTTCTGCCTAAACTCTGATGCTCCTGAATGCATTCGCAGTGGGTTTTTTCCTGCCTCTAAATGCCTCTGCCTCTAAACTCTTCTAAAAGCTTATGTGCGCATGGATACATTGGCTAACATGCAGAGGCATTTAGAAGCATGAAAAAAATACCAGATGCCCCTAGGAGCAGCTGACAAAACGTTCAGTGTGTATGAGGCCTTAAACTCAAAAGCGAACATATATTGACGCCAAACATGTCAGCATACATATGATATAGCTCCGCCCTTATTTCCACCCACAGGACCTGTTTAGCTCTATAAAAGTCTGACTGAGAGCTACCTCCCCCATTCTCCTTTTTGTCCTCAAAAGATCAACACCAACAGACCGTTACACTCAAGATAAAGCTCTTACCTGCTGACTACGTCGGAGCCCGTCTGGGTTCAAGCCTCTCCCAGTACGCAGTCCCACATCTTATGCTGCTAAATGCACCAACAAGGTGGGGAGCCCCTTCTGGTGGTCTATTGGGGTTGAGGTGCTCTCTAATCAGAGAAAACAATCCTCTTGTGGCATGCCTGCTTTGGAGTCCAGATCCAGCAGCTGGGACTGCATGATGTCTTCTCTCCTATGGAACTCTTTCCAGGTCTGTCAATTTCTATAAAACATTTTTCTATTTTTGCTCTCATGTCTCTAAAGAACCCATATACACTGTGCAGCTTTTGTTGTCTGATTTCCTTTAGATTTGCCGGGACCATGTGGTGCCTGCCTGATTGCATACAAACTAAGTCTCTTAATGTTTGACCTCATATTGTGTGGTTTTGGTAAATCTGAGGGAAAAAAATCTGCAGAGGATTGTATGATGTATAGCCAGCTTAAAAGTGCCCTTTCGTGTGGATGAACGTTGGCTTCCCTCCAATTACAACAGAGGTGAGAGAGGGCTGAGTCTCTCACTTTGTCAGGTGGTCTATTTACAGAGCACAAATGGTCAGGTAATGGATGCCTTATTCAGGCATCCAGAGAGGCAGCATCCCATTCTGAGGAACACTCAATGACAAAGTCTTGCTATCCTAGTAATGGGGATAGAAGGGGGGAAGCAATGTATTACTAGAGGATGGGGATAAAAAACGGGGAAATTGGGACTTTAAACGAGGTCATGGACATCGTGGGAGTAGATAGATGGAAAAATGCATATTTATTGAAAATAAAAAATGTAGGAAACATATCAATTACACAACCACTTGAGGAGAGACATTGTAGTGAATATCAATCCATATTTGTTCACACACACATATTATGTGTGCATGCAACATAGGCATCAATGGTACATTAAATATATATCGACTTGGCACCACATGGTGGTAACAACTGATTATTAAATACATTCAATGAATTCATACATGTACATTACAGCAGCATAGGCGAGAGAAGTAGCAAATGTATAAAACGAAACAGTAAAACCATGATTGAAAAAAATATGAAACCTGTTCTTAGTTGATGGTGTGATGTGAACATGGGTCTGCATCATCAAATTGTCCGACACGTTTCGTGTAAACCACTCATCGGGGCGGATGCTGTAGAATATCTATAAAGTGTAGTAAGATATAGTTAATCTAATGGTAACTATCAGACAGGAAAGGCAGATGAGCCCACCCTGTGTACTTACATGGATTTAAAGCTGGGAGGTGTGAAAGGCATGGATCCAGGGCCGGAGCGGTAGTCTGTACCGGGAGCTGAGGTGACGAGGCAACGCGGCGGCGGGAGGCATACATACAAGCCACCCCCACACACAGATATCAGGTTGCCAAATTGCATGGTGAGACATGGTGTTGTACCAATAAGAACTGCCGGGAGGAATCTAGAGTAAGAGGAATCCCACGATGTCCATGACCTCATTTAAAGTCCCAATTTCCCCGTTTTTTATCTTCGTACCAGGGATGGAGGCACACTGTGCATATGTGCCTCACTTAAAGTATCAAAACTTCCCCCCTTTCTTTTTTACTAGAGGATGGGGGGGGGGTTGTCCAGATTTATTTTATTTAGATTTGTTACTCTTTGCCAAAAAAAAAAAAGGGGGGGTATATATGTATTTTTTTCTCTCTCTTGCCTCCTTTATTTCTCTCTGTTGCCACGCAGTCCCCCTTGCACCTTTCGGTTCTTCTGCCAGCATGGGCCTAACACCACATAACCAAGACCACCGCAATGCCAGGTAAGGGCCAGGTAAGGAGCAGAGGCTTCTTTTTGCAAAATTGATTTTTAACCAATTCACTTTTAAATTAATTTATTAATTATTTATTTTTTTAAATTTTTATTTAATTTTATTTTTGGGCAAAACCTGACGGTTTATGTGTGTCTGTGAGCTGTTTTCAGCCCTAATCAATATGCCGCCTCCCCTATATTCAGTTCCTGCTACAGGATTGCGTTCAGGCCAGTGGAGGGGATAGCTGATAGCAGGCAGGGATGGTCGTGAGTGGGGTGCGCACACGTAGTGGTGAGGGCGCACCCTATACCAACAATTAGGATACAATTAGGCAACCTCACGGCGGCCGGAAGCAGCGGGTGGAACGCAAACACACCCTCGCTTCCGGGCCGCGCCCCTTTTTACATACAGCGTCCCATGAGGCGTGCGGAAGAGGAAATGATGCAGCGATTGGCCGGAAGCTGCGGGTGGAACGCAGGTGTACCCGCACTTCCTGGTCCATCGAGCGGCGTGCGTTCCACCCACTGCCAACAGTGCCTACATGGCTCCCGGGAACTTACGATGCTCCCTACCATCTCCCCACACCTTCCCACAACAAATGACCAATATAGGGACAACATGCAGGAGGTAAGATACGTTTGATCACCTCCCTTTGAAGGGTGTATGTCCCAAGTATTTATGATTTGTGCTGATTGTACCTTATGGATTGGCTCGGCATGTAACAATGTTAATAGTATTGGATCCCGGTCGTTGGGTCAGGGGTCAAACTTAGGATGGACGGGGTGGGGCCAGGGAGGGCAGGTTCATGTGGGTGGGCGTTACCTATTGGGGTGGGCGTTGCCACCAATTGGGCCTTGCAGACACAGGCACACATATATAGAGGTGACTATGAGAGATCAGCAATTGCTCGCTTAGGCTCTGAGGAAAGGGGTACTCCCCCGAAACGCGTCAGCCATCAGCCATTCCTATCGGTTTGATCCTCGACATTAGATCCTGGCGTGTCGATCTTCAGAACAGCGTACCTGCTCCTTTCTCAAAGCCTTTTATGAATGCTCGCTTGTGAGTATACATCTTGCTGTTTTTATGCTTTAATAAAGCTTTACCAGTGGTAATGCACTAGGTCGGTGCGCCCTCCTTATTTTCTTGTTTCCCTTTAGTCCATGAATACCCATTGTTCTGAGGAGGGCTGCAAGACGGCAGGCATTACTTCATAAAGTAGGTCACACCACATACTAAGTCACTGGACACCTGAGCGCAGGAGAGATTTCTACAGGCTTCTTTTTGCACACATAAGGCAGCCAAGTGAATGGGCTGCCCCCATGCGAGTTGCAACATTGCGTACAAATCGCTCTTTGAAAATCGCATAGCAGAAACACTTGTCCCCTCTATGTGATAATATCAAAGGCTTCTGAAAGGTGACCTAAGCACAGATCACTTTTCATTGCAATAGCAGAGCCTGCTGCAAGTGTGAACAAGCCTTTGGGTTCCATAGGAGGAACCTAAAGAAACAGGTAGCTACCTTTCCTCTTATGACAGAAATAAAAGGCCTATTTCCGGAGGAATGGGAAAAGGGGGAGAGAAAATCCTCCTCAACCAATAGGTTGCAGAAGTTGTATCCGCTAACCGAGGAGGATGCGACTCCTTTATCTTACCCACCAATGGTGGATGCGGCAGTCACCAGACTGGCCAAGAATGTAACACTTCTGATGGAAGACTCTTCCTCCTTTCACGATATCCTTGATTGATGCATTGACATTGACTTAAAGAGGAGCTCCACCTTAAACAAAAAATATTAAAAGCCAGCAATATAAAAAGAAGAAAGTGACCAGTCGCATAGCTAAATATCAATGGCATGCTTCCATCCTGGGTCAATATATAAAAGGAAAAAATAGGGGCAAGTGGGACTTTAAATGAAGCATGTCAATTGAAAGTATGATAATGAATACATGTGAGTAGGTAAAATGATTGGATTTAATTTATAGTCAATAACCCCTAGGGGTATTCCATGATTTTGAGGCATACAGTACCAATAAAGTAGTATAGATACAGACATAGTCGCATGAATTGATATATAAGCATATTTAGCAGTAACAATCATTGAAGACTCAGTAGTGCAAACAAATCAATGGACATACATATATGCAATTCATAACAGAAATACATGAATTAAAATCGCCAATCAAAATCACAAAATCGCATGAAATGAGAAAAAACTCGATAAAAAAATGATAAATGTCAGGAATATGATTAGGCTTGATAGGGCATCCTTAGTTTGAGAACCCGACGCGTTTCTTGGCTTCCTGACAGTCATCAGGGGTGGGATGCATAATTTAACTGAGAAGAACAAAGGAATATCATAAATATTGATACATGTGGAACCTCAGGCTAATAGAGAAAATTATATCAGAAATATCCAAATTGTCTACTTTGAATAGAGAAGCTACTTACAAAATAGCCCAAAAATCAAGGAGAGTTACCAGCAATGGGATCTTTTAGGGTGTGAGATATAGCCGTCTCAACCGTGGTTGAGGCAGGGTACCGACCATCCTCCCAAAGTGATTGGAGGGTGGGCCAGGAGTGACCACAGCTGACTGATTCCTGAGCCCTCAATATACTGATCAATGGGTTGTAAATGGAAAAATCTGCGAAAAATTGAAGAAAAATGGGATGTGTCAGAGAAAGTAAATCTGAAGTTGAACATGTTGAATGGATGGAAAATAATGACTGAAAGAAATGTGTACTTGGTGCATCTGGGAAAGTAAATGTGTGAAAAATGAGATAATAAGGGGGAATGGAGGTAAATTGAATGCATAAAAATGCACGTGAGAAAAGATAGGAAAAGAAATCCATAGGGAATGTGTGAAGATAGAGGGTGTGATGCGCTAGGTTAAATAGGTGAGAGGATGGGAATGTGTGTACCATAAACAGGAAAAAAGATATAAAAGATAAATACCCATGTGTTAAATAGTGGCTGCTTAACAGAGCGGTCCCTTCCTAGCGAAGCACAGTGAGGGAGTGAGCCGTCAGTCTGTCGGTCCCAGCTGATATACTCTGGCCCTGGGCGGGTCCCTGCCAGCGTCATGCATGATATAGTAACAGAGATAATGGTGCACTAAGTATAAAAAAAAGCCTAAAAATTTTACCATCCACCCAAGTGAGCTTAAACAGTAACACTGCCATCCAACATACAACAAGGGACAGTAATAAAGCAAGATATGTATAAACACCCAGAACTACACTGCCAAAATGCACAAGGGCTGCTATGCTAGGCCAAATACTGCCTTAAGATTATCGTCAGGGTCTGAGCAGTTCAAGCAGTGGCGGCCCATCCATGCTGGGAGCCTCAGGCTCTAATTGGCTTAAAAAAAAAATGGGTTTGGGGCACAGAGCACTGCGCCCTGTACCCACCCAGTTGTGTAACAATAGCAAATTAATATTCGCCATTGTCTTTCTGATGCTCCTCCCCACCAGAGAGTCTTAGGACTGCGAGTGAGGGGGGGAGGTTTGTGTGCCGCCACTTCCAAAATATTGAGCACCAGCCACCACTGAGTTCAAGGTAAGTAACAGGATGTGATAGGAAAGCAAGCTCAATAAAATAGGCGCAGTCCCTAACCACTTAGCAAGCGGCCCATAGCCGAATGACGGCTACAGGGCGGTTGCTTAACTCTGGGAGGGCGTACAGTGACATCCTCCCAGAATCTGCTCTCGCGCACCCCCTGGGGTGAGCATCCGAGAACATCCGTGACCGCCGGGTCCTCTGGATCACCGTTCACGGTAAGCTGCTCGTGGCCGTTTATCATGTGATCGCTCCGTCAAATGACGGACGATCACATGTAAACAAACTGGCGTCATTCCTCTCTCCCCTCTGTGTACCGATCGGTACAGTGTGAGAGGAGAGGGGGAGAGATCGGATGGCAGCAGCTCTATAAGATGGATCTGTAGTGCCCACAGCGCTGCTGTGTGACAAATGCAGTCACATCCAGCCATCCATCCATCCATGCTCAGCCATCCCTCCATACTCAGCCATATTCTAATACCCTGCACTACTCTGCAATACTCTGCAATACCCTGCAATACTCTGCAATACCCTGCAATACCCTGCAATACTCTGCAATACCCTGCAATACCCTGCAATACCCTGTGTAGCGCCCACCTGTTTAGGTGAGTGCTATAATAGAAAGTTCATAGTTGCCAACATTGCAAAAAAAATTTGTGGGACACTTTTTTGGCTGTAGGCAGAGCCGTATAATAATTAGGGGGCAGGGCATGCGTTTGTAGGCGTGGCATAGCAACAAAAAAGAAAACTGCAGAGCGCGCCGCGGCGAAGAATGGGCGTGGTTTATGTGAAATAGTGGGAGTGGCTTAAATGGGCGTGGTTCAAAGGGGGTGTGGTTAGAGTTTGAGATGAATGAGGGATGGAGAGGGAAAGGGAGGGAGAGAAATGGAGGGACAGCAGACCCAGATCCTACACAACAATAGAAATATGTGTATTCTAGAAAGTTTAACAATCAGCAGATAAAGATACTCCAAACACCTGGTGTTAGCGCTTCAATCATCCCGGCACCATGGTTGTTATGGTGTCAGGATGATTGAAGTGCATTATTTCTATTATTACATTGTAATATAAAATGAAATAATTCAACTCACCATAATGCCGAATCAGTGGGATCCCTGAGCGTGTCACTATCCACGTCGCCTTCCTTGCATCAGGTACCCCCAGCAGAGTCTGTCCTTGCATCAGGTGTCCCCAGCAGAGTCCATCCTTGCATCAGGTGTGTCCCCAGCACTGTCCTTGTATCAGATGCCCCCGGCAGAGTCCCTCCTTGCATCAGGTGCCCCCGGCAGAGTCCCTCCTTGCATCAGGTGCCCCCAGCAGAGTCCCTCCTTGCATCAGGTGCCCCCAGCAGAGTCCCTCCTTGCATCAGGTGCCACCAGCAGAGTCCCTCCTTGCATCAGGTGCCACCAGCAGAGTCAGTCTTTAACCAGTGTTCCCAGCCTCAGTCCTTAAATCAGTTTCCCAGGCAGAGCCATAGTTACCCCCCCCCCCTGTACATAGTTACCCCCTCCCCCTTGTACATAGTTTCCCCTCTCCCCCTAGTTACCCCCCTGTACATAGTTACCCCCCCTGTGCATAGTTACCCCCCTGTACATAGTATCCCTCCTGTACATAGTATCCCCCCACTGTACATAGTAACCCCTCCTGTACATAGTTAACCCCCCTCCTGTAAATAGTTAACCCCCTCCTGTAAATAGTTAACCCCCACTCCTGTATATAGTTAACCCTCCCCTCTCCTGTACATAGTTAACCCTCCCCCCTCCTGTATATAGTTAACCCCCCTCCTGTATATAATTAACCCTCCCCCTCCTGTATATAGGTAACCCTCCCCCTCCTGTATATAGTTCACCCCCCTCCTCATGTATATAGCTAACCCCCCTCCTCCTGTATATAGTTAACCCCCCCTCCTCCTGTATATAGCTAACCCCCCTCCTCCTGTATATAGCTAACCCCTCCCTCCTGTATATAGATAACCCCCTCCTCCTGTATATAGCTACCCCCCCTCCTCCTGTATATAGATAACCCCCCCTCCTGTATATAGTTACCCCCCCTCCTGTATATAGTTAACCCCCCTCCTGTACATTAAAGTTAAATTGCTGCAGAGACAAGATCCAGTGGCGTCACTATAGCTGGTGTCACCCGATGCGGAAAAAAATTGGTGTCACCCCCCCTCCACCAACTATGGTCCCCCTTCAGTACAGACCCCCATTCCTCAGTAAAGAACCCCCCCACTAAGTACAGACTGCCCCTCCAGCAGTATAGATTCTCCTCCCTCAGTACAAACCCCCCCACTAAGTACAGACCCCCTCCATCAGTTTAGACCCCCCTCATCAGTATAGACCCCCTCAGTACAGACCCCTCTCCCTCAATACAGACCCCCCTCAGTGCGGTCCCCCCATCTATCAGTATAGACCCCCTCAGTGCAGACCCCCCTCCATCAGTGCAGACCCCCCTCCATCAGCACAGACCCCCCCTCTATCAGTGCAGGCCCCCCTCAGTGCAGACTCCCCCCTCTATCAGTGCAGACCCCCCCTCTATAAGTGCAGACCCCCTCTATCAGAGCAGACCCCCTCTAACAGTGCAGACTCCCCCACAGTGCAGACCCCCGCTCTATCAGTGCAGACCCCCGCTCTATCAGTGCAGACCCCCCTCTATCAGTGCAGACACCCCACAGTGCAGACCCCCCCTCTATCAGTGCAGACCCCCCTCTATCAGTGCAGACCCCCCTATTAGTGCAGACCCCCCTCAGTGCAGGACCCCCACTCTATTAGTGCAGAACACCCTCAGTGCAGACCCCCCTCTATTAGTGCAGACCCCCCTTTATCAGTGCAGACCCCCCCTCAAAGTCGGATAGTGTCCGCTCCGTACTGTGCAGGCGCCGATAGACACCGGCGCCGTGTGTTCAGTGGAGAGGGAAGGGGCCGATCCGTGCAGCTAAAGAAGCCGATTCATTGGCTGCACGGATTGAGCCCCCTTCCTCTCTCCACTGAACACAAGGGGGAAGATCTAGCGGCGGCGCCGGTGGCCATTTTGCTGGAGCCAGCTGCTCAGAAAATGATAAAACAAACATTCCCGATTTTCCCAAAAATCCCGATTCGGGACAGCCTCCGATCGGGACGAGGGTCCCAAAATCGGGATTGTCCCGGGAAAATCGGGACTGTTGGCAACTATGTCTAAATTTTGAGCACCAGCTGCCACTGATGTGGACCTGATTGAAAGCTCCATGTAGGTCTACAGAAGTCCAGATATGAATTGACTTGTGTCCATTCAGGTCAAAAAAAAAAAAAAAAAAGGAAAAGAACCTCCTTTTCTATTTTTCCAGACCTAAATGTGACAGATCAGAGGTAGCCTGATGTAAATGGACACAAGTCTGTGGTGTATGAGGACACAAACTGAACGGGCACAGGTGTCAAAACACTGACTTATCTCTCATTCAGATGATTTTGATTATGATTGATGGGGCGCTGTAAAGCTTCCTGGTGGTAAAGCTAAGGTGGGTTCAAACTATGGTCTGAACATGCCTGAGCTCATCCCTGCTAATTAGTTGTCAAAAAACTTCTAAAATAAGACATCTCTGCTGCTTTATAATGGTGTAAAAAGTTTAGAATAATAATGGTTATTAAACCGGAGTTCCACCCAAAAAGTGGAACTTCTGCTCATCTTATTCCTCCCCCCCTCCGGTGCCACAATTGGCACCTTTTGGGGGGAGGGGGGACAAGGTATCAGCTATCCTTTTCCACTTCCGGGAGTCCCTGCCGCGGAGCACCCTACTCCTCCCTCGGCCGCTGGGCCAATAGGAGAAAGGAGCGGGGCCTCACGCATGCGCAGCAGGGTTCCCAGCGTGAAGCCGAAAGGCTTCACTACTGGGTTCCCTTATTTGCAATGGTGGCGGAGCACCCGACAGCTGATGGAAACATCAGCTGCGGGTGCTGACATCGCTGGACTCCAGGACAGGTAAGTGTCCATTTATTAAAAACCAGCAGCTGCAGTATGCGTAGCTGCTGGCTTTTAATGTTTATTTTTTTGGAGGGAAACAATGCTTTAAAGGTTCACCTTTGGAACATGTTACATGTTTCAGGTCCTGCCACCATTACCCCAGATTTTGTGAGAGCATGGGGTCAGGGGCGGAGCCAGGGTGGGGTTGTGGGCGGGGCCAAGGGGTCCTGTCAGTTACGCTGTACAGGGCCCCATGATTTCTAACAGCGGCCCTGAGCGGGAGGGGACGCCCCCCACTGCCTTCCACCGCTCTGTCCGTGTCTTTTGTCCCACTGGGAGACCCGAGCGACTAGCCGGCACGTCCACCAGCTGGCCGGAGACCCGAACAAAGCCGGAATTGGCTTCGATGGGGTCTCCGATATAGTAACCCGGAAGCAATGTCACAACGTCACTTCCGATTTACTCTGTAGCCAACGGCACCAATTTAAAAAAATCCAGATTATTTAAAAACACAGAATTGCAGAGGACAGATTTGGAGTATTTTAGACCCCCCGATCCCTCCATAAAGAGTACCTATCACTGCCTATTACTCTCACAAGGGATGTTTACAGAGGCGGACTGACCATTCGGATGCCGACCGAGGGCCCGCGGCCAGTAGGGCGCCCCTGAGAAGCTCCTAGAGATGCTCGTCGGATCTAGGGGTATGCTGCTGGCAGTGCTGTGGTGGAGCCGTTCTGCCGCTGTGGGGGGGGCCTAAGACACAGCATCTCCCCCCTTCACCTCTTGCTTTCAGTTTGGGATGCAGTGGTGGGAGTGGGAGGCGGCGATCGGAAGCTCTATGGTGCTCGCGGCATCTCCCTGGGGCTTGTATTTCTCCTCCAGAGTGTATACAGTGGAGAGGGGAGGGGCCTCTGACCCGGGCAGCTACAAGTTTCACTCTTCAGTGTACAAGTGACTTGCTCTGCTTGTACACTGTTGCCGACTGCTGCCCGGGTCAGAGGCCCCTCCCCTCTCCACTGTACAGAATCAGGAGGAGAACTACAAGCCCCAGTGAGATCCACAGGCACCATAGAGCTGCTGATCGCCACCTCCCACCTCCCCTTGTGCTGGGGGTTGGAGGTGCACAGCCAGGTACAGGGGAACCTCTGGGGGGGGTTTAAGTCTGGGAACCCTGATGTAAGAGGGGGAGGCTCTCTGGGGACCCTGATGTAAGGGGGGGAGGCTCTCTGGGCACCCTGATGTATGGGGGGCTCTCTGGGGACCCTGATGTATGGGGGGCTCTCTGGGAACCCTGATGTATGGGGGGGGCTCTCTGGGGACCCTGATGTATGGGGGGGGCTCTCTGGGAACCCTGATGTATGGGGGGCTCTCTGGGGACTCTGATGTATGGGGGGAGGCTCTCTGGCGACCCTGATGTATGGGGAGGCTCTCTGGGGACCCTGATGTAAGGGGAGGCTCTCTGGGGACCCTGATGTAAGGAGGGGGCTCTCTGGGGACCCTGATGTATGGGAGGGCTCTCTGGGAACCCTGATGTATGGGGGGCTCTCTGGGAACCCTGATGTATGGGGGGGCTCTCTGGGGACCCTGATGTATGGGGGGGGCTCTCTGGGAACCCTGATGTATGGGGGGCTCTCTGGGGACCCTGATGTATGGGGGGAGGCTCTCTGGCGACCCTGATGTATGGGGAGGCTCTCTGGGGACCCTGATGTAAGGGGAGGCTCTCTGGGGACCCTGATGTAAGGAGGGGCTCTCTGGGGACCCTGATGTATGGGAGGGCTCTCTGGGAACCCTGATGTATGGGGGGCTCTCTGGGGACCCTGATGTATGGAGGGAGGCTCTCTGGGGACCCTGATGTATGGGGGGGCTCTCTGGGGACCCTGATGTAAGGGGGGGATCTCTGGGGACCCTGATGTATGGGGGAGGCTCTCTGGGGACCATGATGTATGAGGGGGAGGCTCTCTGAGGACCCTGATGTATGGGGGGCTCTCTGGGGACCCTGATGTATATATATTATATATATACCCATATTGACAGAAAAACACAGAATTGTTGACATTTTTGCAGATTTATTAAAAAAGAAAAACTAAAATATCACATGGTCCTAAGTATTCAGACCCTTTGCTCAGTATTTAGTAGAAGCACCCTTTTGATCTAATACAGCCATGGGAAAGATTCAACAAGTTTTTCACACCTGGATTTGGGGATGCTCTGCCATTCCTCCTTGCAGATCCTCTCCAGTTCTGTCAGGTTGGATGGTAAACGTTGGTGGAAAGCCATTTTTAGGTCTCTCCAGAGATGCTCAATTGGGTTTAAGTCAGTGCTCTGGCTGGGCCATTCAAGAACAGTCCCGGAGTTGTTGTGAAGCCACTCCTTCCTTATTTTAGCTGTGTGCTTAGGGTCATTGTCTTGTTGGAAGGTAAACCTTCGGCCCAGTCTGAGGTCCTGAGCACTCTGGAGAGGTTTTCATCCAGGATATCCCTGTACTTAGCCGCATTCATCTTTCCCTCGATTGCAACCAGTTGTCCTGTCCCTGCAACTGAAAAAACACCCCCACAGCATGATGCTGCCACCACCATGCTTCACTGTTGGGACTGTATTGGACAGGTGATGAGCAGTACCTGGTTTTCTCCACACATACTGCTTAGAATTAAGGCCATCAAGTTCTATCTTGGTCTCATCAGACCAGAGAATCTTATTTCTCACCATCTTGGAGTCCTTTGGGTGTTTTTTAGCAAACTCCATGTGGGCTTTCATGTGTCTTGCACGGAGGAGAGGATTCCGTCGGGCCACTCTGCCATAAAGCCCCGACTGGTGGAAGGCTGAAGTGATGGTTGACTTTCTACAACTTTCTCCCACCTCCCAACTGCATCTCTGGAGCTCAGCCACAATGATCTTTGGGTTCTTTTTTACCTCTCTCACCAAGGCTCTTCTCCCCTGATAGCTCAGTTTGGCCAGACAGCCAGCTCAAGGAAGGGTTCTGGTCGTCCCAAACGTCTTCCATTTAAGGATTATGGAGGCCACTGTGCTCTTAGGAACCTTAAGTGCAGCAGAAATTTTTTTGCAACCTTGGCCAGATCTGTGCCTTGCCACAATTCTGTCTCTGAGCTCTTCAGGCAGTTCCTTTGACCTCATGATTCTCATTTGCTCTGACACGCACTGTGAGCTGTAAGGTCTTATATAGACAGGTGTGTGGCTTTCTTAATCAAGTCCAATCAGTATAATCAAACACAGCTGGACTCAAATGAAGGTGTAGAACCATCTCAAGGATGATCAGAAGAAATGGACAGCACCTGAGTTAAATATATGAGTGTCACAGCAAAGGTTCTGAATACTTAGGACCATGTGATACCATCACCCGTAGAAACTTTCGCAACTTCAACTCCTCTCTCCTCTATTCTGCTACTGACCACCTCTATGACAAAATCTCTCCCCTGTCCTGCCCCAACCAAGCCACATCCATCTACAATAAATCTCTGTCCACCACCCTGGACAAGCTCGCTCCCCTCACTACACGCAGAATCAGGCCTCGACCCCTACAACCCTGGCAAACAGATGACACCAAAAGTCTCAAAAAACGTAGTCGTGCTCTTGAGCGTCTGTGGCACAAGACTAAGTCTCTCAAAGACTTCAATCAATACAAATCTGCCCTCCAAAAAATACTATTCTTTCCTCCACACTGCAAAGCAAACCTATTTTACAACTCTTATTAACACCTTCTCATCCAATCCCCGTAAACTCTTCTCTACCTTCAACTCTCTACTTTGTCCTCCACCGCCTCCACCCACTGACTCACTCACTGCCCAGCAGATTGCTAATCACTTCAAAAACAAGATTGATACAATCCGTGATGAAATCTCCATTCTACAGGTATCTCCCCCAGCTAAGACCCCATGTCAACAGGTACAACTGACACTCCCCCTATTCAAATCTGCTACTACAGATGAAGTTGCTAAACTCCTTTCTATCGCCCACCTAACCACCTGTCCCCTGGACCCTATTCCCTCTCAAATGCTACGGTCACCCTCTGACCCCATCCTACACTCTCTAACCCACATCTTCAATCTCTCCCTCACCTCTGGCATCTTCCCCGACGCTCTAAAACATGCACTGGTCACCCCCATACTCAAAAAGCCATCCTTGGACCCTACCAATCTTAACAACCTACGCCCTATCTCCTTGCTCCCCTTTTCCTCTAAACTCCTTGAACGCCTGGTTTACAACCAACTGAGTGACCACCTCATTAAAAACAACCTTCTTGATCCCCTTCAATCTGGATTCCGCCCTCAACACTCCACAGAAACTGCTCTTTTAAAACTCACAAATGACCTACTAACTGCAAAAACCAATGGACACTATTCTGTACTCCTACTTCTGGATCTTTCAGCTGCCTTTGACACGGTTGACCACCCCCTCCTCCTCAAAAAACTTTACTCCCTCGGTCTCCGTGACTGCGCTCTTCAGTGGCTCTTATCCTACCTATCCCAACGCACCTTCAGTGTCACTTACAATTCTACTTCCTCCACTCCTCTTCCCTTCTCTGTCGGGCTACCCCAAGGCTCTGTTCTTGGACCTCTTTTATTTTCAATCTACACCTCTTCCCTGGGTCAGCTGATAGCCTCTCATGGCTTTCAATATCATTTCTATGCTGATGACACGCACATCTATCTCTCCACCCCTCAACTCACTCCATCAGTCTCTTCACGCATCCCTAACTTACTAACCGACATATCTGTATGGATGTCACACCACTTCCTCAAACTCAACTTGTCCAAAACTGAGCTTATAATATTTCCTCCCCCACGTGCCTCTTCCCTTGACTTCTCTGTCAAGAGCAATGGCACAACCATCCACCCGTCCCCACATGTCAGGGTGCTAGGTGTTATCCTGGATTCTGAACTCTCCTTTCAGCCCCACATCCAATCGCTTTCCAAAGTTTGCCGCTTCAACCTCCGCAACATCTCTAAACTACGTCCCTTTCTAACCAATGAAACCACAAAGCTCCTGATTCACTCCCTGGTTATCTCTCGCTTTGACTACTGCAACTCACTCCTCATTGGCTTACCTTTAAACAGACTATCCCCCCTGCAGTCCATCATGAATGCTGCTGCCAGACTTATCCACCTTACAAACCGCTCAGTGTCTGCTACCCCTCTCTGCCAATCCCTCCATTGGCTGCCACTCGCCCAACGAATTAAATTCAAAATACTAACAATAAGTTACAAAGCCATCCATAACTCTGCCCCCAGCTACATCACTAACCTAGTCTCAAAATACCAACCCAATCGCCATCTCCGTTCCTCCCAAGACCTCCTGCTCTCTAGCTCCCTCATCACCTCCTCCCATATCCGCCTCCGGGACTTCTCCCGAGCCTCGCCCATCCTCTGGAATTCCCTACCCCAATCTGTCAGACTGTCTCCAAATTTATCCACTTTTAGGCGATCCCTGAAAACTTTCCTCTTCAGAGAAGCCTATCCTGCCTCCATCTAACAACTGCACTATTTTCTCCATTAGCTCATCCCCCACAGCTATTACCCTTTTGTATAACTTGACCCTCCCTCCTAGATTGTAAGCTCTAACAAGCAGAGCCCTCTGATTCCTCCTGTATTGAATTGTATTGTACTTGTATTGTCTGCCCTAATGTTGTAAAGCGCTGCGTAAACTGTCGGCGCTATATAAATCCTGTATAATAATAATAATAATAATAAAATGTGATATTTCAGTTTTTCTTTTTTAATAAATCTGCAAAAATGTCAACAATTCTGTGTTTTTCTGTCAATATGGGGTGCTGTGTGTACATTAATGAGGAAAAAAATGAACTTAAATGATTTTAGAAAATGGCTGCAATATACATAAACATTGAACATTAAAAACATCTTTTGGTTAAGATATTGTAAGATAAAAATAAAAAATAAAAGAATTAATAGAAATCTATAGGGAACATGGTTAAGTATATATGTATAAGGATACCTTGGTACATTTAAATAACCTTATTATCTTTTTAGTAGATGATGAATAGCCATTGTAAAAAT
Organism: Aquarana catesbeiana; assembly: GCF_042186555.1. NCBI lineage: Eukaryota > Metazoa > Chordata > Amphibia > Anura > Ranidae > Aquarana > Aquarana catesbeiana. The sequence continues at coordinate 180,363,771 of NC_133325.1, forward strand.
TATTAAAGGAAGAAAACCTGATAAAAAACTAAAAAAAGAGGTGGGGGGGGCTAGATATTTATAAAATCATAGACAACTCCAAAGTCTCATTAATTCCCCCAGGTGACAAAGTATCAAGGGAATATATCCAAAAAGTTTTGCGTTCACACACCCTAAAGAACCTCTCTGCCTCAGACAGATTTTGGGCATTTGTTCTAAGACCCATACCTTAAGGCCATGGGTGGAGCCTTTTTGGCACTTGAAAAAATGGCGTGGAACGCTATGTTTATCCTTTCTTTCCTCAATCTTTCTGCGATGTTCTCCAAAACTTTGTCTCAGTGGACGGATAGTGCGGCTCACATAAAGTAAATGGCAGGGGCAATAGAGGCAATAAACTACAAAATCAGATGAGCAGTTGTAAAACTCATTGATATCATAGGTCTTGCCCTTAGTGGAGAAATGTTTCTGGCCATGTTGTACATAATCACAAGTTTTGCACAAAGGTTTTTTGCACTGAAACATGCCATGCAGTGGGAGTAAGCATAAACGTGGACTGAACTGAATGGAAAGAGGTTTCAGCTTGCTAGGGGCAATTTTATTTTTTACATTGGGTGCTCTTCTATAGGTTACTTTAGGGAGTTTGGGTAGAAGAGTTTTCAAATGTAGGTCCTCTAGGAGTATTGGCAAGTGCTTTTTCAAGATGGATTCCATTTTTTTATGGTCATGAGGGAATCTGGTGGTAAATCGGACTGATTGATCTGTAACCTCTTTTTTGTTCTGTGGTGAGGTATCTAATAAGTAGTACGTATAGGCCTCCTGAATGAGTGATTCTGGGTATCCTTTATCTCTCATTTTTTGGCTAAGCACATTACTCTCCTTAATAAAATCATTGTGGTTTGTGCAATTGCGTTTGAGGCTGCAGAATTGGCCTCTTGGCATGTTGTTCTTCCACTTATAGTACTGGCAACTTCTGTAATGTAACAGTGAGTTGCCAGCAGTAGGTTTTGAGTAGTTTCTAGCATGTATTATGTCCTCATCATGATACAACTCAAGATCCAAAAATGCCAATTTTACCGCATCCGAAACATAAGTGAATCTTAAGCCATATGGATTGCCATTGCAGTGGTTGACAAAATCTACTGTGAAACAAGGATACCTCATATCTGGAAGTACAGATGGTGCCCAATTGCACAAAAATGGCCTGCAAGATAGCAAAGGACACGGGCCGCCTAACATCCTTGCACGTATGCAACTTCCGATACCCCTTTAAAGCTTGGCAGACCCAAAAATCTTTTGTAAAATCAACCCCACCCCCTAATTTAAAGAAAAAAGGCCACCAGTTTCCGCTCAATGGCAGACACTGACACGCCCCTCTCCAGGTTCCTGGAAACTAAGTAAAGGACCAGTAGCCTTACCTCGGAATCCTCCCAAACTCCAACCATTCCTGCCATACCTTGTTATATGCCGCCCACGTGGCCTCACTCACCGACCTTCTGATCCATCCAGCAATGGCTTCAAGGCAATCTCCCACAGCCAACCTGGACAAGGGACCCCCCATTGTTCCGCCGCTGGTGCCAGCTTTCGGAACCCGTCCCTGTCACGTACCTTACAGCGGAGTCCGAAATGACGAGGGCGGCCTCTTGCACGGTCCCGGTCCTAGCACCCCTGGAGGTTGGGACAGTAACTGCTAGGGCAACAGGAGGGTGTAGGTGCCTGCAGACAGGTGGCTGAAGATCAGGAACACCGGAGCACAACTGGCAGGCATTCCTAAAGGCACGGAATTTGCTGCGGTCCCCAGTGAATCTCTCGGGAGCAGGTACCCGTGGTTCAGGGGGTGGCACCACTACTGTAGGTATAGATGCTGAAGCGGAGGGTGCGGGTGCTGCGGCCGTTGGTTGTGTTGAGGTGCCTGGGGAGAGAGACTCCACTCGTTGCTCGAGCCGCTGGTAGCCATCTTGCAGGCCCTGGACTGCCTGGGTAAGGTTTGCGATCTGTTGGCATAATGCGTCCATAGCTGAGGCCCCCCTTTCGGACTCCATGTGGCTGGATTGTACTGTCACGTACCTTACAGCGGAGTCCGAAATGACAAGGGTGGCCTCTTGCACGGTCCCCGTCCTAACACCCCTGGAGGTTGGGACAGGAACTGCTAGGGCAACAGGAGGGTGCAGGTGCCTGCAGACAGGCGGCTGAAGATCAGGAACACCGGAGCCTTAGAGGAGGAGGTGAGACACAGATCACTGGAACAGTCTAGCAAGGACACTTGCAGAGTCAGGAACAAGCAGGCGTTGGCAACAGGCTGGCGGAGAGGTACACAATCGGAAGGCAGGCTCGTAGTCAGGGACAGGCAAAGGTTGGAAGCAGACTGGCAGTGAAGTACAAGTTCAGGAGACAGAGCCGTAGTCAGAGGTTCAAGCCGGGGTCAATGCAGGTAGCAGAGGCAGACAAGGATGCAGGGATAATCCAAGAGAATGGTCAAGAGGAAGCCGAGTGTTCAGGATCAGGATCAATCAGACAAGACAGCAATGGGTACACAGGAACAAGCTGAAGACAATCCAGCACTGATACCAGGTAAGCTCTTCCTTTAAATAGGGAGCCATGATTAATTGGCGTGTGCGCGTATGCACATACCCCTGCTCGTGTAAGTGCGCCAGTGCGCTTGCTTGGTCTGGGACTCGTTAGTTTCTTGCCTACGCACATTCGTATTGGAGGAACGAAGATTGACGGCTGACGTACGGGAATTAACGTTTGCTACGATGGTTCTCTGACAGTCCCACTGAAACTGAGACAATGAGTCAGCCACCGTATTGTCAATCCCTGGGAGGTGTACAGCATACAGAAAAATATTCCTCTGCAGGAAGCGGGGCACCATGTGACGCAGCAGCCGTATCACGGGTTGCGACGACGCTGAGATGCGGTTAATGACTTGCACCACACTCAGGTTGTCGCAATTCAACCGAATTTCAAATTCCTAAATGATTCACCTCAGATTTCCATCGCCAGCACTACCGGAGAAAGCTCTAGAAGCACCAGGTTACGAAGGAACCCTGCGTCTGACCAAGAACTCGACCAAGGTTCAGCGCTCCAGTGACCCTGGTAGAATGCTCATAACCTGTCGACCCTGCAGCATCCGTAAACAGCTCCAAATCAAAATTACTCACCGGTCCGGACATCCAAACCGATCTACCATCATAGCTTCCTAAAAAGGTGTGCCACACCCGCAAATCTTTCCGATGTTCCTTAGTGAGACGGATAAAATGGGTAGGGGACCTAATCCCTGCCGTCGCCGCCGACAGTCGTCGGCAAAACAACCTGCCCATAGGAATAATGCGACATGCAAAGTTAAACTTACCCAGCAGCGATTGTAGCCTCCAAAGCTGGACCTTGTGCAGCCCCACTATCTCCCGAATGTCCGTCTTGAGTGCCAACAATTTATCCTCTGGTAAGCAACACTCCATGGCGTCCGAGTCCAGTACTATGCCCAGGAAACTGAGCATGGCCAAAGGAATACCAAAACTCCCCGCAATGTGCCGCAACGTAGATAAAAGGATCACACACACATTAGAAGACGGCGGCTCCACGAAAAGAAAATCATCCAAATAATGAATGACAGAATTCACCCCCGACAGATCTTGAACCACCCATTCAACAAAAGAACTCAATGTTTCGAACAGAGTGCAGGAAATGGAACAGCCCATGGGCAAACAGCGATCGACATAAAATTTGTCCTGCCAACAGCACCCCAACAATTGAAAACTACTTTGAGCAGACGAAAAGCAGACTCAATGTCAGATTGGGAGCAGACAAAAAGCAGACTCAATGTCAGACTCAATGTCAGCGGCTCCACTGCAAAAGGCCCACCCATGCGATCCAGCGCCACCTCCTTAGCCAATTTTTCAGATACCACCTCCGGATGCTGCAACGCTGAATGCAAATTATGCACCATAGGCGGCATGGACGCCAAGGAACATGAGATGCGAAAAACCTTCCAATAATCCCTCCCTCAACAGGCGCGCAGCATCCTGGACAGGACGTCTACTTAGAAAAAGATGCATCCTTTCTCCCCTCACCAGAGTCATTCCCTTGTTTGCAAAATCTCCGGCACGGCCTTTGCCTTTTTTAAAGCCACGGGACGAGAACCTCCACAACCTGAGCACTTATGTTTAAAACTGCATGATCCCCCAAACTTACATGATCCCTCGTTGTATTGCCAGCATATGCCCCATTTTTTATTGGCCGGTTGTACAGTGGATGCTGCACCACCGCCCCCCCTGGAAAAAACTGATTCGGACATGAGCTGCATCCAGAAGCTAATGTCCTTGTGGTCCCAGTGAAGGGATGGCCGGATAGCTCGACGCTGCCGAAACTGCTCGTCATAACATAGCCAAGCAGTTCCACCATAGACTCTGTGAGCTTCGCCGATGGCTTTCATGTAGCAAAAGAGTGCAGAACACTGTTCTGGATTCTTATCCCCAATGACGTTCGCCATAATGGCAAATGCTTGCACTTGCAGCCAGTTGGCGAAAGTCTGCAGAATCAATCGATACCGCCGCTTCTCCTCGTCCTCTTTTTTAATGTCCTCAAGCTTGAGCCTGTCCAGGTTAAACTTCTCTAACGGCAGTAAGGAAAATATCTCCACATACTCACCTTTGAAAATCTTCTCATGGACTTCCTGTTTTAAATGCGCCCCAACAGACCCTCAAAGCATACATAAACTTTGCATTTTGCCACGTCAGCTAACTGCACTGCATCTGTTTTTCCTGAGACCTCCTGCGCCTCTTTCATCTTCTCAGGCACCACACTAGCAGCCCCCAATGCCGAAGGTGACACAGAAATCCCTGTAGCTACTGGGGCTACCCCCGAGACCGAAGGGGGAGGAGTGGGCACCGCACCAGACCCTGGACTAGCCCCATCTACCACTGCCCTTTCCACCCAGCTGGACCCAAGGCGACACCTGCGGGGACAGTAACCCTGTTCCCCCGCAAAATGCTGCACAAGATCCTGCAGTCCTCCCAGCAAATTGCGCAGCTGCGCATCTGTACCGGAAGTGGCAGGTTTATTACCTGCCCCTTGCGGGCCAGCCGCCGAGCCCCCAGCCCGTGGTGTAGCCCTGACATCCACGAATCCCCCCCATCCCTCACAGCCAACAACCCACCCAATGCAGCATTGAAAGATTTAGTAGATAAAGAGGCAGACTTACCGGGCTGACCAAGGGAGACCCCAACAGCCGCCGCTCCCGAATCCACCGTTGCTGGCTGGTTCCGCGACTCTTCCTCCTCAGAGCATGACAGCTCTCCCTGAGACCGCTCTCCTGGAAGCTGCTGCTCCTCCGTTCTTAGTACCCCAGGTGTGGATGGCCTGGATGCCGAGGACCCGTGCCGGTGTTGGCCCCTCCTTACAGCACCGGATCCGCCCCCCGCATGGCTTCTGAGTTGCTCCGCCCTTCCGTTGCCCCAGAAACCGCCGGCGCTCTCCTTTAGCTTCTACCCCTTCCGCTTCCTACAGGGGGAACTGGCCTGGTGTTGGAGCCACCGGCCGCGTCTGGTGCCGGCCCGGCAACCGTGGCTGATCATCTCCCTCGCAGGGACCCCCCTCGCTGCCGCGTCAGAGGGGGGGAGTCCGCTAGCTCCTGACAGTGACGCCGAGCGGGCGGGGGTGGAGTTTGAACGTGACCCGCCGCCTCACATGATGAGGATTCCGTCCAGGCGATCCACCTGCTGCAGCCGATGGTGGCCCAGCAGGTGTGCCTGACGGGTCCCACACGGGGGGCTCCTGAGCTGGCGCAAAGCTCAGGGGGATGTACCCGGGGAACAATGCTCCGGAGGCCGAGACCTCAGAGCGTGTGGGAGTTCCCACCTCCCCGCCCCTGACCCGGATGCCTGATCTTCTATCAGGGACGCTACCTGACTAAGTAGCAACTCCGCTCCCCTCGTGGTGGCAGCCACCCGCAGCTGGGTCAAAATCCTGTCCAGCTCTGCCATAGCTGTTGATTTTTTAGCAGCATGTGAAACTGCCTGCTTCTTCACCTGCTGACCCTCCACTAATACCCAAGAGCCCCGCCTCCCCCTTAAGTAAACTACCAGACCCCTCCTTTTCCTGCTTTTCTCAGCCAATCCTCTCTCCTTCCTGCTTCTACAACTTTAACTTCCTTAACCCATTCATTGCTTCCCCTTCTCACTCTGTCATGCCGGCCCTTCACTATTTCCATTACATTCCTATCACTCCGGGCCTCACTGGACTTCAAGTGGTTATACTGGCTGGACTTCAAGTGGTTATACCGGGATGATGCCTGTAGTTGCAGACATCATCCCGGTATGGTTTTTTTTAGAGCTGATGGATGGCTCTCTTGTAAAAGCAATCCTAGAGATTAACCAGCTACTGGATTGCTTTTACAAGCAGCGGGGGAAACTCCCGCCACCTTCCACCAATATTGGTGTGATCAAATGCTTTAAAGGGCAGAAAAGGGATCTGCAGATCTGTCCATAAAGAGTACCTGTACCTGTCCCGTTGCTATCACAGGGGATATCGATATTCCCTGTAATAACAGTAGAAGTGATTAAAAAAAAATTAAAGCAACAGTGTAAAAAATACGAAAAAAGTAAAACATTTTTAAAGCCCCCCACCCCGTCCCCAAGCACAAAGGTATTTTTTGTTTTTGTGTGTATGTTCAGCTAGAGATAGCCCTTCACTTTTGACTTCCTGTATAGGAGATACAAAAGGAAATGAGGGCAAATCCCTTCCTACAGAATTGACACCAGAACCGATGTTCTTTTGGAATATATCTCCTCTATTCCTGATCTGTTGACAGTTGTATAATTTTACATTTTCTGTCCCACTACAGAGAGAGTGGGTCTCCCCAGACAGCAATAGAAACCTGACTGTGGTTCTCACAATTCCAGATTCTGTTCAAAATAACAAAAAATGTTTTAGATCTAATTTCTGTTTCAATATGTTTATTGTTTTGAAAATGAACATACAGTAAGAATTCAAGCAAGCATAGAAATCACCCACACAGGGGCTTGGTTAATTACAAATAACGGTAATGAGTATAGTTATGTCAATTAGGATAAATGTATTCTGGAACATAGGGATGATGTCAAAACTGCAAAAATGCTATATTACCAAAGTCTACTCGCAGGCACCTGGGGGGAGGCTCTTTTCCTGCAACCAACCCCGCAGGGCAGCGACTAGGTGAGCAAGTCCAAGAAAAATTATAAAGAATAAGTAAGGTAAAGAAAAGAAGAGCACAGGAAAGAAAGAGTTGGGGGGGTTCAGACTTGGAGGCCCCAAGGGGAGCAGTAAATCAAGGCCTAAACAAGCTGGTTGGTGCGAGGAGAATTTATAAGAGATCCATTGTTCCCAAGTCGTTTTAGATCTAATTGAAAGTATAACTGGAGGCAAAACTTTATCTTTAGTTTTGAATAGAGTGGAGAGGGATTAGAACACTGGTCAGTTTATATTGCTGTTTGTGCCACCGTTATGGAGATTTCCCCTCTCTCTTTGTTTACCATTATCATTGAAAGTGAAAGTAAAAGAAAATCCCAAATTTTGTTTTTTCCCCAGAAAAGTAGCAGAGGGGAAATCTTCCAATAGGGACACTAGTTCTGGTAACCTGGGGGGAGGGGGGGGGGGAATTCCCTTCATTTGCTTCCTGTTTTGCTATGGGACAGGAAGTGAAGGGAAATCTCCACAATGGCTGGTGAAAAGAAAAGCCCTTCACGCCTATATATTTAACTAGGCACAGTCTAGTGATCTAAAGAATAATAAATGTGGAGACTCCGTAGTACGCCTACAGATCAAGCAGCCTAGTATCAAGTAGCAAAAATTATGCACACAATATTTTCTTTTTCTTTGTCTACCTAATGAGCTCAATTATCTACAATTTGCTCAGAGCAGTACTATTGAGGTAACAGGTGCAAAACTGTAGCAGAGAATGTGTTGTGCACATCCTGCTTCCTGCCTCTTCAATGTTCATACAGAGATCTGTGAACTGATAGTCATCAGCTCATCTGCTTGGTTACTCACCTGCAGCTTCTGGCAACCCAAGCCCATCTACATATTAAAATATAACGTTAATCTAGTCTGAAATACCCTGAGGAATTTTGTCATAAAGCAAAGTAGAAGACAAACAGACAATTTAAACTCTGACATTCAATGAGTTGTAGAACAACTTCTTCATCTGACACAAAAAAATGGATTATGAAAAGTGTGATGGTGGATATATGCTGGTCTTAAGACAATACAATACATAAATACAAAATGAAGGTTACTGATAGTTTTTAAATTGTTCTTTTAAGGGAACCTGTGCTTTGCCTATGCAGGGCTACTGGAGATAACAGGTTCCCTTTTCATGGCTCCCCTCACCCAGCTGCACATACTTACTTATTCTTTGCTAACCCCTCTGCTCCATGAAGATGCCAGAAAAGGTAGTCATAAGGGGGGAGTGAATACAATAATGTAAGGGGGCACTGATATAAAGGTTCCCCCCTATATTAGTAACCCCCCCTTACCTTAGTGTATTCACTCTGCGGAAGGTGGTCTCTAGTCACCAGAGCCCCCCTTACATCAGAGTTCCCCCTTAGATCATGATCTGCAGCGTTCCCCTTTACATAAGAGATCCCTTTCACTGTAAGGGAGGATCTTGCAGACTCTGATGTAAGGGGGAACTCTGTGCTGGCTGGGTTATAGTAACCTGACCTTCATGTCAATGGAGTAATATGGTTTTTGACTTTTGTTTACCTTAATTACTTAAGGACCAGAAGGACTTGCCCCCTTAATGACCAGGCCATTTTTGCGATACGGCACTGCGTCGCTTTAACTGACAATTGCTCAATCATGCGACGCTATACCCAAACAAAATGTATGTCCTTTTTTCCCCACAAATAGAGCTTTTTTTGGTGGTATTTGATCACCTCTGCGGTTTTAATTTTTTGCCCTATAAACAAAAAAATGCCGACAATTTTGAAAAAAAAAACAATATTTTTTACTTTTTGCTATAATAAATATCCAAAAAAAATGAATAAAGAAAAAATTTCTTTCTCAGTTTCCTCAGATATGTATTCTTCTACATATTTTTGGTAAAAAAATAGCAATAAGCGTATATTGATGGTTTGCGCAAAAGTTATAGCATCTACAAAATAGGGGATAGATTTATGGCATTTTTATTATTTTTTTTTTTACTAGTAATGGCGGTGATCTGCAATTTTTAGTGGGACTGTGACATTGCGGCGGACAGATCGGACCCTTTTGACAATTTTTGGGACCATTGACATTTATATAGCGATCAGAGCTAAAAATAGCCACTGATTACTGTATAAATGTAATTGACAGGGAGGGGGTTAACACTAGGGGGCGATCAAGGGGGTTAAATGTGTGTCCTAGGGAGTGATTCTAACTGTGGGGGGGTGTGGGACTGCCTGGAGGAGGAGACCGATCACTGTTCATAATTAGTATGTATAGCAGATCTGTCTCCTATCTCCTGACAGATCGGAGATCTGTCTGTTTACATTGACAGATCTCTGTTCTGTCTCTCTCAGGAGTGATCACAGATGCCCGGCGGGCATTGCGGACGCCGGGCACACGCATCAGCTCAGTCGTTGTGCCGCGGGCGCCCCCTAGAGCTCTTAAAGCAGGCGACGTACCATGATGGCAATTCATGCAGGGAAGCCAACCTGTCGCAGTACAACTGCGGCAGCTGGTCCTTAAACAGTTAAACACATTGCTAATTGCACTAGCTATAGTTTAAATATTGATATTTGCACGGTTTAGCACAGAAAACTGTAATTTTAGGTACTTTTTTGCAGTGTCAGTAAATGTGGCACCGTCAGTAAATGTAATGATTTTTGCCAGTAAAAAATTGGTGCCGTTTGTAAATTTTGGCATCCTGCAAGTAAACTTCACTTCCGGGGGGGGTTGGCAACACTGATTTAGTAAAAGACTCTCTATTGCAAAACATGGTGTTATACCATGCACAGTAAAATCGCAGCGCCATTCAAATTTATTTTTGCTGTTTGTAAGGATAGTATTTAGAGTTTGCTCAAAATTATAAACAGACATATGGTTAATAGCCAGTACAAGACCTGCACAAGACTTGAATAGAAATATGGGGGCTGCTATGAATTGTTTGTTTTTAACGCGGAACTAAACTTTACCAATCAACATTACCTATTTTTAATCTTTATGATGCTAGCATTAGTAAATAGATAAGAAGTTATGTTATATTTCCTTTTATTTTTTTTTTACATTTCTTAAGTTGCATTCCAGGAGGATTCATGCTTCATGGGAATTTTTTTTTTCTCTTTCATCTGGAGGAGGGGAGGAGGGGCTTTTTCAACTAAACACATCCTCCTGCCTACATGCCTAAGCTAAGTGCAGATAGAAGTGGGGTTGCCACTTTTTCTTCAATCCAAACCTGAACACTTAAGCGGCGCACAGCAATTTTTTTTTGTTTTTTAGCATACACTATAGGATAACAGACCTGGGGCACCTTTGGGGACTCCAAAGAGAATAGCAGTGCAGCACCCATAGTGCCCCCTCACCCTCCTGTCAGGCCCTGTTCTTAGCTACATGCATGTCTGAATAATGTGTCCAGGTTTCAGGGAGACTAAAACCCAGACACATGATTCAAAACCCGAACTGTCCGAGTGAATCCCGGACAGGTAGCAACCCTAGATGGAAGTAAATGCTACATGAATCATCTGCCTTTAATCAAGATGGCCACGGCTAGAAATGCTTGGGGGTGATTTACAAAGTGATTTATTAACAAAATAAAGCATGGAGACATGGATGGATGGGTGAGTTTGCTTTGAAAATAAAAATGAACAAATAGTGTTTTTAGTTTGTGGTGCTCAGATACAGTTTAGTTCCACTGGAGGCATGCTGCAGGGCTGCCACTCTTTCTATACTAGTAACGGACACATATGTGCATATTAGGACTTCAGATACATATGAAAGATACCGATGCAGGCCTCTTGAACCCATTGGGAAAGAGAGCCCTGACTGTTGGGGGCATAACCAGGGCGGAGTATGGTGACTAGGGGTCACGGTGGATTGGTGGGGGGACGGAGTGGGGTTGGGCCTGAGCTCACTAAGGTGGTTGCCCCAGGGGATTCTTGGCCTTTTTGGTGAAGAAGATCGGTAAGAGCTGTGGCTGAACCCCACCCTGTCCCTCCAACCATGGACACCGAGCTCCTTCTGGCCAGGGTCCGAGAGATGGCTCTTCAGGGTCAGGCAGGGTGGCTTTTCTCCCTCCTGACCCCTGGGGATTCCTCTCCTATTCCCACACCTGACCCCCCTCAGGATTCCCCCCCCAGGGTTAGAAGGCGAACTCGGCCGCCTTCCCGCCTCAGCCCCAGCCCCTCCTATTGCCCCCCTCCACATCCGTCCTCTTCTTCCCCCCCTCCTGCTCCTGTCTCTCCCCTGCCTGTTCCGACGGGGAATCAACCTTCCTCTGCCCCCCCCCGTTGTCTTCCGGCACGGAGAAGGTCCCCTGCGCGGGCTAAGGCCTCCACTCGGGCCTCGTCGCGCTGTCCCCGGTCACGCAGCCCCCGCTCCAGCGTTCACCCCGCCCCCCCCCCCCTCTGATGTGGGAGGCGGCCGGGCTGGAGCCGCAGCGCTCCCCGGCCCCCTCACTCATACTCGTAGTGCTGCCGCCAGCGCGGGGGGCGGGGGGGTCCTGAGCGGCCGACCCGCTTGTTCCTCCGCTGGGAAATCATCGGGCACGAAGGGGAGGAGGAGGCGGGTCGGTCCGCCGGCCGCCGCTGCGTCCTCCGCAGCTGTCCTCGGAGCCGGCGATGATCGCTCTGCCGAGGACTTGGAGCCGGTCCGGCGCCATCTAGTGGACGGAGTGCTCCCTGCGCCTGACAGGGCGGGAGTTTTGAATATCCACACACCACAGCTGGGTGCTAGGTGCGCTGGGCAGCGCAGCAGTGTGGTGTGTGGAGAAAGCAATGATGGGCCACAGCACTATCCCCCTGCGCCTGCCTGGGCAGGAATGTTAGCACAAGTGCAGGATCAATCCTGCGGAGTTCCTTCTGTGCCCGGCAGGGCAGGGGACATGTATCTTCCTCCCACGTCCCAGGATGCGGGGGTTGACGCGAGGCACATCTTCCCTGCGCCCGGCAGGGCGGGCGATGTGTGGTTGACCCCTCCCCCTCTGATACCCCGTGCCCACCGGCAGCCTCCTGCGCCCCGCAGGGCGGAGGCCAGCCGGGTGCGTTTGACCTCCACCCCGTCGGTGGGGCAACCGTATCCCTACGTGCCTGTCCGGGCTGGCGGTCCTGATGGGATGCCCGCATCGGTTGCCCTTCCTCATCCCCCTGCGCCCGTCAGGGCGGGGGATCTCGGCTCCAGACCCGGGCTGGCGGCGGCATCCGCCCCGGGTCAACCAAGAGGAGCTGGCAGGTGTACCTGCCGTTGCTCAGCCTCTGTCCATGGTCAGTCGGATTCGAACGGGTCCGTGGTTGGACCCCCGCCCTTGGACCTTTCCCTGAGTCGGGACAGCACAGCGGATTACGCAGCCCGCCTACGCTTGCAGTCTTCTGAAATCGCCTTGGAATCGGATTCGCCGCCAGGCCCGATGGCCGATCGTCCATCACCTGCGATGCCTCCTCGACCAAGTGAGTATGACTGCGAGTTAATTTGGGGTAGAGCTGCTGATGCTTCCGTATCGGGCCCGGAGGATCGCATAGCGTCGGTTGTAAAATCAGTTCTCTCCAGTATGGGTGTCTCGGGATCGCCCAACCCCACCTCCGCTTATGGGGGTGCGTTGTGGGCTGTGTCGCCGACGGGTACCCACTTGGCGGAAGAGACAAAAGAGAAGATATGGCGTCGCGAATTCGTCGACTTTCTTACCCTCGTTCCGCCGGATAGGGAGACGATCGACAAATCTCGACGGGTTGACGTATCGGCGCAGGGTGACAAACCCAAACAGCTTCCTAGGACGTTCGGGAACTGGCTGCAGGGGTTTTGTGCCTATGCGGGAGTGCTCAGTGAGCGGTTCCCGGAGTTGGCCACTTCGTTATTTTGCTATTTGGACCTTATTTGGGGTGCATACAAGGTCTATGGGGGTCAGTGCTGGTTTCATTATGACACTCAATTTCGGCAGAAAATGGCGGCACGTCGGGAATTTCGTTTTGATTGTCAGGACGGTAGCCTGTGGTTGCTGCTTATGTGCCCTCACAGGCCTTCGTCCTTTCAGTCCGCGGTCGGCGCCCCTCAGTCCGGAGCGTCGGCCGCTCCAAAGAAGGGTATCTGCTGGCTTTTCAACGAAAGCCACTGCAAGTGGTACTCCGCCTGTCGTTTCAGGCATGAGTGCTCCAGTTGTGGAGGGGCTCACCCCGCCAGTAAGTGTTTTCGAAAGGGAAAACAGTCGTTTTCCAGACCCGGAACCAAGACTGACCTTCTTAAGCCGGAGGACGCCGGTGAACGTCAGAAAGATGCTTCCCTGGCTAGACCGGTACCCCCTTCATAGAGAGGCCCTGATTCTGCGGGACGGTTTGGACCGAGGTTTCTGGATCCCCTTTACCCCGTCGGACGCCCCGACCATGTCTCATAATTTAAAATCAGCGGAAGAATTCGAGTCCGTCGTGGCCGAGAAGCTCTGGAGGGAATTGGAACTGGGAAGAATGGCAGGCCCCTTTGATCTCCCTCCTTTCCACAACCTGAGGGTATCTCCTCTCGGTGTGGTCCCAAAAAAGGCGGAGGGAAAATTTCGCCTCATTCATCACCTTTCCTACCCTTCTGGCTCCTCGGTGAACGATGGCATTGACCGGGAGGAATCCAGAGTGCACTATGCGTCCTTTGACAGAGCGCTTCAGCTGGTCAGGGCAGCGGGGCAGTCTGCCCTTCTGGCAAAAGCGGACATTGAGTCCGCGTTTCGCCTCCTCCCAGTCCATCCGGACTGTTTCCACCTCCTGGGTTGCTACTTTCAGGGTAGCTATTTTTTCGACATGTGCCTCCCTATGGGTTGTGCCATATCGTGTTATTTTTTCGAGCTATTTAGTAGCTTCCTTGACTGGGTGGTCACCCAGGAGGCGGGTATTCAGTCCATTCTGCATTATCTTGATGACTTTCTTTTTGTGGGTCCAGCGGGCAGTGGGCAGTGTCTGCGGCTGCTCACTGTCTTTCAGGATACATGCCGGCTATTCGCCGTCCCACTGTCCGCTGACAAGACTGAGGGTCCCGTCACAGTCCTGTCATTTTTAGGTATTGAGATAGACACAGTGGCGATGGTTTTTAGGTTGCCTAGTGACAAGTTGTCCAGGCTCCTCTCGTTGGTCCGTTTGGCGAAGGGGGCGAAGAAATTACAGCTCAAACAGCTACAGTCGTTGCTGGGTCATCTGGTTTTCGCCTGTAGGGTGATCCGGATGGGTAGGGCCTTCTGTAGGCGACTGTCATGGGCCACGAAGGGCATCACTGCCCCTCACCACTATGTCAGGATCACCAAGCCTATGAGGGATGACTTGGGGATTTGGCTATCATTCTTGCAGACTTACAATGGACAGTCGTGCTGGTTGCGGGAGGAAGTACCGAACTCACAGCTGGAGCTGTATACCGATGCTGCAGGCTCCTGTGGGTTCGGCGCTTTCTTTCAAGGGGACTGGGCTGCTGAACGCTGGCCGGCCTCATGGGCCCGCATGGATTTGTTGCGCAACCTCACCCTGCTGGAGCTGTTTCCAATTACTGTTGCTGTTGAGCTCTGGGGTGAAAGGTTGCGCAATCACCAGGTGGTCTTCTGGTCGGATAACATGAGTGTGGTGCAGGTGGTGAATAAACAGTCAGCCAGTTCTCCTCCGGTCGTTTCGTTGCTACGGTTTTTAGTTTTAAAATGTTTACATTTCAACATCTGCATTAGGGCTAGGCATGTGCCGGGTACCCCTAATGATATTGCCGATGCTCTTTCTCGTCAACAGTTTTGCCGTTTTCGAACACTGGCTCCGATGGCTTCTTTGGAGGGCCTCCCCTGTCCGGCCCACTTATGGAACCTCGTTTCCGGCGTTTGACTGAGCTCCTCCGGTCGTCGCTTTCCTCGCGGACGTGGGCGGCGTACTGTCGGGTTTGGCATGAGTGGGTCCAGGCGTCGGGCGGTGAGTTTAACATTTATTCTCCGGATGAACGTCGTTTAACCTTATTTGCCTATTTATTAGTTCTATCGGAAAAAGGCGTTTCCGGGTCGACGGTTTCATCCGCGTTATCGGCCCTGTCATTTTGGTTCCAGCTATTAGGGTGGGAGGATGTAACGAGAGCTTTTCTTATCCGGCGGGTTATCCGGGGTTGGAAGCGGGTTACGCACCTCCCGGATACCAGACGCCCTATATCTGTTCAGATTCTTTTGGGCATCTTGTCTCTTCTTCCGAATGTATGTTTATCGGAATATGAGACTCTCCTTTTCAGGGTAGCTTTTTCTTGGGCTTTCTTTGGTGCCTTTCGAATTGGCGAATTGGTGTCAAAGTCAAAATTGATCCCGGGGGGCATCCTATGGGAGGACGTGGCGTTATCGCATCGCAGTGTCACGATTTTCTTGCGTTCATCCAAGACTGATTGTTTTGGCAAGGGCCGCCGGGTAGTCTTGCATTATTGCGGCGGCCCCTTTTGTCCGGTGTCCCTGGCCCTCTCTTTCGTGTCTTCGCGCCCCCTGTCCCCTACATTTTTTGTCCATGCTGATGCAACTTCTCTCAGCCGTTTTCAATTTTTGCGCGTTTTTCGTCGTTGTCTGGAGATTTTGGGTTTTCCTGCGAAGGAATTTTCCACCCACTCTTTTCGCATTGGCGCAGCGACCGCCGCGTCGGGTTTGGGTTTCTCTGATACGGAACTTCAGCGTTTGGGTAGATGGGAGTCTTCTCGTTTTTCTCTGTATGTCCGACCACATCTGTTGTGTTGATTTCCAGGTTCTTTTCCGGCACAGATTTGGATCCTCGGGGATTCTTTCGTATACTGGGCCGCTCGCCGGGCAGAGATCCGAACTTACGGCAGGAACTTGGGATTCTCATACGATGTGGCGAGGATACGTTGGATCGGGTTGCGTGGGTTACGTTGGACTCAGGTTCTTCAGGAATGTAAGCAACTTCGTGCCCACGTTTCTGGTCCCATCATCCTGGTCATACGTGCGGGTGGGAATGACGTTGGATATATGCGATCCGTGGACATCATATCGGCTGTAAAAAGTGACATTGCACAATGTTGTGCTTTCTTTAATAACCTGACAGTTGTTTGGTCGGAAATCGTGCCCCGCTCGGTATGGGCGCGTGATGTCCCTGGCCCCCTTCTAGAACATTTTCGTAGGAAGGTCAATGCCCAAGTGGCTAAGTTTGTGCGCCAGATAGGGGGTGTAGTGGTTCGCCACAGGGACCTGGAGGGTGATAATCACGATTTGTTGCGGAGGGATGGAGTTCATCTGAATGATATCGGGCTGGATATTTTTAATTTGGGTCTCCAGAGGGGCGTGGAACAGGCGCTGGCTGCGGTGGGGCGCCAGTCAGTAGCTTACTGACAGGCGGGTGGCGGTTTTTGGTGACCTTGCCAGCAAAACACGGCGGTAAGAGGTACGCCCTTCACGCTAATTGGGAGATAGACGGCAGTCCGGCACTTATGGTAAGGACAGGCCCCTCAGTTATCTCCCTTTCCACCAGTCGGAACTGAGTGCTCACAGTGCTACTGTGACTGGCACTGTGGAATGTTAAATGTATGTTTAAGTTGTTAAAGAGTTGAATTTAATAAAAGCTGTGGCCTTGCCCTTTCCAACATGAATGGTGGTAAGTGGTCTTTATTGGATGGGAAGAAAGGGTTAAGGTCTAAGTTGGATGGATCATGGTATGGACCTGGGTTTATTGCACCTCAGCAGTCATGCAGGCCTCTTGAACCCATTGGGAAAGAGAGCCCTGACTGTTGGGGGCATAACCAGGGCGGAGTATGGTGACTAGGGGTCACGGTGGATTGGTGGGGGGACGGAGTGGGGTTGGGCCTGAGCTCACTAAGGTGGTTGCCCCAGGGGATTCTGGGCCTTTTTGGTGAAGAAGATCGGTAAGAGCTGCCCACCCTCCCGCCCTTTATATGGTTGGTACGTCACAGCTTTCTGCGGTTTTTGGTGACCTTGCCAGCAAAACACGGCGGTAAGAGGTACGCCCTTCACGCTAATTGGGAGATAGACGGCAGTCCGGCACTTATGGTAAGGACAGGCCCCTCAGTTATCTCCCTTTCCACCAGTCGGAACTGAGTGCTCACAGTGCTACTGTGACTGGCACTGTGGAATGTTAAATGTATGTTTAAGTTGTTAAAGAGTTGAATTTAATAAAAGCTGTGGCCTTGCCCTTTCCAACATGAATGGTGGTAAGTGGTCTTTATTGGATGGGAAGAAAGGGTTAAGGTCTAAGTTGGATGGATCATGGTATGGACCTGGGTTTATTGCACCTCAGCAGTCATGATAGCCTTGAAGCTTGCATCTTGAAAAACGAGTCAAGTTCATGTCAGTGATAGGTTTCTTTTGATGTTTTTTAAGTGTCAAATGAAGGTCTTTGAAATGGACTAAAGTCTCTAACTTTCTAGCATAGTCACTAGGCAGTGTAAATTACAGGGAAAGCTTACTTAAAGCAAATGTAAACCCAAGAACAAAAATGTGATATTCTGTAGCTTACCAGTCCTGAGATGTTGTGGCTGCATTCGTTTTTTCAGGCTTTTTTTCATTATTTTTCCCCGGTGATCCTGACAGGACCATACTTTCTGTCCTAGGGTGACAAGAGTCATTCACTCTACTGTGTTGATAGAGAAGTAGCTTTGTCACCCTAGGAGAGATATTGTGTTAGGACTGCAGAGCCTACTCGAGTGTCCCTATAGCAAGAGGCTGGCTATTGGAGGCTCTCGGCAGGGGGGAGGAGCCAGGACCACCAACAGGCGACCCAAAAAGCAAAAGATTGAGGCAAGTATAACATATTTGATATTTAAAAAAAAATCACAACCTTAGAATCACTTTAATGTAGATGCCCTTTAAGTAATGCTACCGGAGCACAACTTGCCATGTAAAATACTTACCGTATATACTCGAGTATCAGCCGAGTTTTTCAGCACATTTTTTTGTGCTCAAAGTTCCCTTGGCTTATGCTTGAGTCACTGCCATCTCTGCAGACCTGATCAGCCCGTGTCATGCTCAGACGGCAGCCGACCAGTGTAAAAAAGACACGCCTCCTTCTCGTTCTCGTCTGTGATAGAGGAACACTCAGTTTCCCAGCAGTGAGTCAGTGTTCAGTGTTCCGCCTATCACGGACGTTCTCTCGTCCTCATCCCACGGACGAGGACAAGAGGATGTCCGTGATAGGCGGAACACTGACTGCTGGGAAACTGAGTGTTCCACCTATCACGGACGAGGAGGAGGCACGGCTTTCGTACACTGGATGGCCGCCGTCTGACTGCATGACACGGGCTAATCAGGTAGGCAGATCGGCACAGGGAGGCTGCAATGGACACAGGTAGGCTGCAATGGACACAGGGAGGCTGCAATGGACACAGGGAAGGCATGCAATGGACACAGGGAGGCTGCAATGGACACAGGGAAGGCATGCAATGGACACAGGGAGGCTGCAATGGACACAGGGAGGCTGCAATGGACACAGGGAGGCTGCAATGGACACAGGGGAGACATGCAATGGACACAGGGAAGGCATGCAATGGACACAGGGAGGCTGCAATGGACACAGGGAAGGCATGCAATGAACACAGGGAGGCTGCAATGGACACAGGGAAGACGTGAAATGGACACAGGGAAGGCATGCAATGGACACAGGGAGGCTGCAATGGACACAGGGAAAGCATGCAAGGGACACAGGGAGGCTGCAATATACACAGGGAAGGCATGCAATGGACACAGGGAAGGCATGCAATGGACACAGGGAGGCTGCAGTGGACACGGGGAGGCTGCAATGGACACAGGGAGGCTGCAATGGACACAGGGAGGCTGCAGTGGACACAGGGAGGCTGCAGTGGACACAGGTAGGCTGCAATGGACACAGGGAAGGCATGCGATGGACACAGGGAAGGCATGCAATGGACACAGGGAGGCTGCAATGGACACGGGGAAGGCATGCGATGGACACAGGGAAGGCATGCAATGGACACAGGGAGGCTGCAATGGACACGGGGAAGGCATGCGATGGACACAGGGAGGCTGCAATGGACACAGGGAGGCTGCAGTGGACACAGGGAGGCTGCAATGGACACAGGGAAGGCATGCAATGGACACAGGGGAGGCATGCAGCTGCAGATGGGCATTGTTGATCCTCTTTTTCCACTTACAGTAGCTGCTGCATTTCTCACCCTCGGCTTATACTCAATAGGTTATCCAAGTTTTTTGTGGTAAATTAGGTGCCTCGGCTTATATTCAGGACGGCTTATACTCAAGTATTTATTCTGTGGCTCCACCTGGTGCCTCAAAGCCTCTGCTCAGAAAATGTCCTTGTTGGTTCTTTTACTATTTTTCATGGCCACCACCCCTTTCATTCCTATGGGTGATTATAGCAGCCTCTTTTACGCTTAAAGTAAACCTGTGTTTTGCCTATATAGGGCAAAGCAACAGGTTTAGTTAGTGTTACAGACAACTGTAAAATCAGTCTGTATATGCAGTAAAACATGCTTGTTATACTCACTGTACCTAAGTGGTTAATCCTGTGTATTGAGCAAAAAGGCTGTTTGATCCTGTCTTCTCTGATCCTCCCCTTCTTCCACAATCCCCAATCCATCTCCTGAAAGTACAGAAACTTGGAGGCACTCTGCACATGCTCAGTTTGGTGTGTATTGCTATACTGCTAAGACTGCTATATACTGCTGATAAGAAAAGGTATTTAGCAGTTTATATTTACTAAAATAATTGCACTTCCATGTTCTGTGTACTGTGGGAGACCAAATATAGTGAAATCAGGGTCCTGGGTTTAGTAACATTTTAAAAGCTCAACCCCTTTTCAAAAAAAATATGGTCCCCCTGGCTTGCATACCTACAGGTCCCCGATATGTACAGTTGTTCACTTGGAAGACCAACTGCAGATTCCCAGATTGATTCAACCTTCTCTCTTTCCTTCTTTTCTTTCACCTTTTTCACCTTTTTATTTCATACCTACCTATGGTATCATGTTTCTATGTTCTTCTCACTTCTCCTCTCACCTGTTAACCCAGACACTCCTGGGTATAGGGGACAGTTGTAATAAATGATCACTGAAGGAGCCTTACTTATTACACAATATGCTACCTTGACCAACAAAGGCCTCGTTCACACGAGGCGGACTCCACTTCCACAGAGTCCGCCTCGGTCCGCTGGCTCAGCGGGAGATCTCTCCGTTGATCTCCGCTGAGCCGGCGGATGACAGGTCCCTCTCCGCTCACTGAGCGGGGAGGGGCTTGTCAGGCGCCGCTGCTGCCTATGGAGGGATCGGATGAAAACGGACAGCATGTCCGTTTTCATCAGATCTCACCCGATCCGATCCGCCAGCGACGGATCTGGACGTAGGGCCATCCGTCTGCTTTCAGGGGATCGGACCGGGTCAGATGTCAGCGGACATGTCTCCGCTGACATCCGTTGCTCCATAGGCTAACATGGAGCGCCCGTTCAGGTCCGCCGTCAAAACTGACAGGCGGACCTGAACGGTCCGATCGTGTGAAAGGGGCCTTTCTGTGGTTTTACTTTAGCAATGTTGTGTATGTGTGATCATGATGCTTTGCATACTCACAATGTACTAGGTGGCTAGTAGGATGATTGCTTTGTAGAGTTCATGAAGTTCAAATGTTCTATCAGTATTTCTGAACTAGTTTCTGTCCTGCCTTATATTCTAGTTAAAAAGTATTGGGGGCTTCATAGCAGACCTAACCTACGTGTTGGGTTTTCATTATTCTTTTGCAAGCACCACATTTGTTTGTCTACTATGTTGCACACTTGGAGTAAGCGAGGATTGTTCACTGCTCTACCAATTGATCTTTCTTTGTTTTACTAAAAGAATTCATAAAAAAATGATTGAAACTGAAATAAAAAAAAAAAAAAATCAGCACAAGGGATGGCACTTACATTTAACATGGTGTCAGTTTTGTTGATGCCTTCTGCCATAGTTAAAAACACGAATCCCTCTTCCCCACCCCCCACCCTCCCATTCCCTGCAGGCATACTGCAGGGGTTAATATGAGCGCTGGACCTGTTACAGGCACTCATCTTGAGTTCCCATTATGCCCATGCTATCCACCTCCTTCTCCGTTCATAGAAACTCTACTATACAGTGCCTTGAAAAAGTATTCATACCCCTTGAAATTTTCCACATGTTGTCATGTTACAACCAAAAATGTAAATTTATTTTATCAGAATTTTATGTGATAGACCAACATAAAGTGGCACATAATTGTGAAGTGGAAGGAAAATGATAAATGGTTTTCAATTTTTTTTACAAATATGTGAAAAGTGTGGGGTGCATTTGTATTCAGCCCCCCTGAGTCAATACTTTGTAGAACCACCTTTCACTGCAATTACAGCTACAGATCTTTTTGGGTATGTCTCTACCAGCTTTGCACATCTAGAGAGTGAAATTTGCAAAATAGCTTAAGCTCTGTCAGATTGGATGGAGAACGTCTGTGAACAGCAATTTTCATGTCTTGCCACAGATTCTCAATTGGATTTAGGTCTGGACTTTGACTGGGCCATTCTAACACATGAATATGCTTTGATCTAAATCATTCCATTCTAGCTCTGGCTGTATGTTTTGGGTCGTTTTCCTGCTGGAAGGTGAACCTCCACCTCAGTCCCAAGTCTTTTGCAGACTCTAACAGGTTTTCTTCTAAAATTGCCCTGTATTTGGTTCCATCCATCTTCCCATCAACTTTGACCAGCTTCCCCGTCACTGCTGATGAAAAGCATCCCCACAACATGATACTGCCACCACCATGTTTCACGGTGGGGATGGTGTGTTCAGGGTGATGTGCATTGTTAGTTTTCCACTACACATAGTGTTTTGCTTTTAGGCCAGAAAGTTACATTTTGGTCTCATCTGACCAGAGCACCTTCTTCCACGTTTCCTGTGTCCCCCACACGGCTTCTCGCAAAATGCAAATGGGACTTCTTATGACTTTCTTTCAACAATGGCTTTCTTCTGGCCACTCTTCTATAAAGGCCAGATTTGTGGAGTGCATGACTAATAGTTGTCCTGTGGACAGATTCTCCCACCTGAGCTGTGGATCTCTGCAGCTCCTCCAGAGTTACAGTGGGGACGGAAAGTATTCAGACCCCCTAAATGTTTCACTCTTTGTTATATTGCAGCCATTTGATAAAATCATTTAAGTTCATTTTTTTTCCTCATTAATGTACACACAGCACCCCATATTGACAGAAAAACACAGAATTGTTGACATTTTTGCAGATTTATTAAAAAAGAAAAACTTAACTTTCACATGGTCCTAAGTATTCAGACCCTTTGCTGTGACACTCATATATTTAACTCAGGTGCTGTCCATTTCTTCTGATCATCCTTGAGATGGTTCTTTACCTTCATTTGAGTCCAGCAGTGTTTGATTATACTGATTGGACTTGATTTGGAAAGCCACACACCTGTCTATATAAGACCTTACAGCTCACAGTGCATGTCAGAGCAAATGAGAATCATGAGGTCAAAGGAACTGTCTGAAGAGCTCAGAGACAGAATTGTGGCAAGGCACAGATCTGGCCAAGGTTACAAAAAAATTTCTGCTGCACTTAAGGTTCCTAAGAGCACAGTGGCCTCCATAATCCTTAAATGGAAGACGTTTGGGATGACCAGAACCCTTCCTAGAGCTCGCTGTCCAGCCAAACTGAGCTATAGGGGGAGAAGAGCCTTGGTGAGAGAGGTAAAGAAGAACCCAAAGATCACCGTGGCTGAGCTCCAGAGATGCAGTCGGGAGATGGGAGAAAGTTGTAGAAAGTCAACCATCACTGCAGCCCTCCACCAGTCGGGGCTTTATGGCAAAGTGGCCTGACGGAAGCCTCTCCTCAGTGCAAGACACATGAAAGCCCGCATGGAGTTTGCTAAAAAAAAACCTGAAGGATGACACAAGATGGTGAGAAATAAGATTATTTGGTCTGATGAGACCAAGATAGAACTTTTTGGCCTTAATTTGGCCTTAATATGTGTGGAGAAAACCAGGCACTGCTCATCACCTGTCCAATACAGTCCCAACAGTGAAGCATGGTTGTGGCAGCATCATGCTGTGGGAGTGCTTTTCAGCTGCAGGGAAAGGATCAGAGGCGGCTCTAGGCTTTGTGAGGCCTTAGGCAAAACTTAGGCATGAGGCCCCCTCACACCCATAATAGGAAAAATAATTAAAGCAATAAAAATTAGCTGTATAAGGAGGATACAGTACAGGTGGAGGGTACGTGGGCAAAGTACATGGGGCAGGAGTGTACATTAAAGGAGGGAGCAGGAGGGCACAGCACAGGGGGAGGTTAAGTGGGCACATAGCATGGAGCAGGAGTGTACATTAAAGGAGAGAGGAGGGCACAGCATAGGGGGAGGGTAAGTGGGCACAGTACAGGGGGTAGGAGGGTGCAGTACAGGGGGAGCAGGAGGACTCAGCACAGGGGGGAGGGTAAGTGGGCACAGTACATGGGGCAGAAGGGTACAGTACAGGGGGGGAGCAGGAGGGCACATCACAGGGGGAGGGTGAGTGGGCACATAACAGAGGGCAGGAGGGTACAGTACAGGGGGGAGGGTAAGTGGGCACAGAACAGTGGGCAGGAGGGTACAGTACAGGGGGAGCAGGAGGGCAAAGCACAGGGGGAGGGTAAGTGGGCACAGTACAGGGGGCAGGAGGGTAAGTAAAGGAGGGAGCAGGAGGGCACAGCATGGGGGGGGGGTAAGTGGGCACCGTACAGGGGACAGGAGGGTACAGTAAAGGAGGGAGCGGGAGGGCACAGCATGGGGGGTTAAGTGGGCACAGTACAAGAGGACAGGAGGGTACAGTAAAGGAGGGAGCAGGAGGGCACAGTGCAGGGGGCAGGAGGGTACAGTACAGGGGAGAGCAGGTGGGCAAAGCACAGGGGTTAAGTGGGCACAGTACAGGTGGCAGGAGGGTACAGTAAAGGAGTGAGCAGAAAGGCACAGCACAGGGGGAGGGTAAGTGGGCACAGTACAGGGGGTAGGAGGGTAAGTAAAGGAGGGAGCAGGAGGGCACAGCACGGGGGGGTAAGTGGGCACAGTACAGGGGACAGGAGGGTACAGTAAAGGAGGGAGCAGGAGGGCACAGCCCAGGGGAAAGGTAAGTGGGCACAGCATAGGGAGGGAGCAGGAGGGTACGGTACAGGGGGAGCAGGAGGGCACAGGGGGGAGGGTAAGTGGGCACAGAACAGGGGGTAGGAGGGTACAGTACAGGGGGAGCAGGAGGACAAAGCACAGGGGGAGAGTAAGTGGGCACAGTACTGGGGCAGGAAGGTACAGTATGGGGGAGGGTAAGAGGGCACAGTACTGGGGCAGGGGGGTACAGTACGGGGGAGGGTAAGTGGGCACAGGGCAAGAGAGTAAAATAAAGGAGGGAGCAGGAGGGCACAGCACAGGGGGAGGATAAGTGGGCACAGTACAGGGGAAGCAGAAGGAAAGAAGGATGCCTCTTATATTAGAGTACCCCCCAGAGACCCCCATTAGCTCACAGTCCCCTAATATCAGTGCCTGACTTCCTTAGAGAACTCCAGAGATCAGAGACCCCCCTTATAGCAGCGCCCCCTGCCCTCTTTAGGATCTCCATTTATGTTACCTTATCGGCGG
Organism: Aquarana catesbeiana; assembly: GCF_042186555.1. Taxonomy (NCBI): domain Eukaryota; kingdom Metazoa; phylum Chordata; class Amphibia; order Anura; family Ranidae; genus Aquarana; species Aquarana catesbeiana. The sequence goes on from NC_133325.1 coordinate 180,388,493, forward strand.
GAATCGGGTACTGCTGCAAGCAAGGTGTGAGAGCCGAAGATGGGGGGTGGAGCTGAGAGGTGGAGCGTTCTACAGATTTTTCCTCAGTGTGTGTATACAGCGGCAATCCAGATGAAAAAGGAGTCATCGAGGCTGGCGGGGAGAGAGGCGCTGGGCGGAGGAACCGGAGATTGATGACCACAGACTGGCACAGCTGAGAGGAATCCTCATTGAGTGGAGCACAGTGCCGGAAGTTCGGGACTTGGTCCGGCACTGGCTTCATCCCCAGCACAGTTTCTCATGGGGGCCCCCCACTGGTCCCGATGGGTCAGCGGGGCAGACATGAGGAGGAACAGCAGTGGAAGCAGCTCTCTCTCCTCTCCTGCTTGTGAGGGGAGGGAGAGGAAGGGGCAAGTGTCAGTGCTGGCTTTGACTGAGATCCGGAGCTGTACGTGAGCTCCGATCATCTGGGAAGCAACCCGCTACCTCTCCATGTAGCGGTGAGCGGACTCACCACTGTGCTGATGGCGGGGGCGGGGGGGATCCCGGTTGCCAGTAGAGGCAGCTCTTTAATTTGTCAAATTTTTGCGGCGGGTGACGGACAGCAGTGTCATCCATGCGTCTCCTCCTGTCCTCTCCTCCCGTCCTCTCCTCCTGATAGGCGTCCGATCACAGCACCTGTCATTTCAACCAATTAGGTGACGGGTAACAGACCCGAGCACCTGATTGGCAGAGAGGCAGTTCAGTGTTAGGACAGTGAATATTCATTCGCTGTTCTAACACACCTGGTGGTCACCTTTTTTGACGCCTATTAGAGCCTATGGCTCTAATCAGGTGCTTCAAACCCTCCCCCGCCGCTGTAATTCAGGCGCCCGGTGCCCGAAAAGGGTCCGGGCACCTGAATAGGGGGTGGCAGCGGCGGCCATGCATAGATTCATGCTATGCATGAATCTATGCATTGGTCATAGAGGGGGTGGCTTAAGAGAGGGGGCGGCACCCATGCGATCTTATGGACACACCACCACTGGCCTCTTGGCTGCTTCACTGATTAATGCTCTCCTTGCCCGGCCTGTCAGTTTAGGTGAACGGCCGTGTCTTGGTAGGTTTTCAGTTGTGCCATACTCTTTCCATTTTCGGATGTTGGATTGAACAGAGCTCCGTGAGATGTTTAAAGCTTTGAATATTTTTTTATAACCTAACCCTAACTTCTCCACAACTTTATCCCTGACCTGCCTGGTGTGTGTTCCTTGGCCTTAATGATGCTGTTTGTTCACTTTATTTTAAAAAAATTTAAAACCATTTTTAATTTTCCTTACACTTTACAATTATGTGCCACTTTGTGTTGGTCTATCACATAAAATCCCAATAAAATACATTTATGTTGGTTGTAACATGACCAAATTTGGAATATTTCAAGGGGTATGAATACATTTTCAAGGCACTGTTTCCATCGGTTATGATCGGTCTACATTTTCAATTTGAGCCCTGGTTCACACTGGAGCGTTTTGACATGGCATTTCACATGTCAAATGGCATGTCAATTTGGCGACAATTGCCGTCAATGGCACCGTTCTAATCGGTGCGACGCCGCGTCTGTGCCGCTGCACAGATTTCAAAAAGTAGTTTCTGTAATACTTTTTGCGATTTCGGGCTGCTTTTTACATTGACATCTGTGCAGAAACCTACACCGATGTTTTTGAAATCGCGACTGACATGCAGGAGTGAAATCGTGCGAGTTCAGCTGAAGTGAACCTGGGCTCAGTGTGAACCTGGGCTTAGTAACAGAAAAACATGTTCATAAAGCTTTTCATCCAATAAAAACCCGATTGACCTTCAGCTGACATTTCAGCACCCTGCCGATCTGTAGAGAAAAGGCCTCTTTTATAGCTATTTTGATATTTTTAGCAGCCTAGATGTGTTGTTCTTGAGAAATTAAGAAATGTATATTTCTGAAAAGCTATTCCCACCTGTAGGTCTTTACTGGAAGAGAATGAACTGGAATTGTGTCATGCAGTCATTACTACTTACTGTGAGAATTGAGAGAGTGGGAGGAACACTGAGCAACTTAGCCACAGTCAAGTCAAGGGGCACATAACTTTTTGAAAGCAGGGAGCGTTCAGACCTGCAAATAAAGCAGTATTTTCATGCTACTATAATTTTACCGCTGGTTCTCTTTGATTCAGCCTGTCAGTCCCTGGCACTGTAACATTTCATACTAAGTGCACTCTGTTTGACAAGTACATCTTGATGTTTAGAACATAGCAAAAGGAACATTCAAAAAAAATCTTCATTCTAAAGTAATTAGTTTTAAAGGCAATTCCTTTGCATAAATTTTGTGATCTTACAACCAGAAATTATTGCAAATTTACCTAAGCTTTTCACCATTTGATCAACAAAGCATAATTCACATTTCCATGGTGCCAATTTTTTTTTGGTTATCTATAAGTTAATTAAGCACAAAAGCAAACAGTTTTTGGCTGCATACTGTAGGTATTCACAGCCCTGAGTCAATAATTTGGCTGCAAAGGGTTTAGTGTTGAGGGAATTAAGTATATAGGACAACTCTGTATCCTGGCCTAGGCCAACAAGGCCCAGGCCTAGAGCAGCACGGAAAGAGTCCCTGTCGGCTTGCGCTACACTGTTAGTGTAGCAGCAGTCTTATGGGGCAGACTGGGCTGACAGGCAAGTTAGTCTAGCGTCCCTATAAAGCGGTCGCACTGCTTCCGGTATGCGAGCGGCTGGCATTCCGCAACTGTGGGGGTGGGCGCCGCTTCTAATTTTGACTGTCCTCTCATCCTGGACCACAAACCTTCCTCATTGTGTTATATGTTTTCTGCTGCACCATTGGCATGGTTATATCTTCTTAGTCCTCTCCATAAAATTATCAGAAATTTGTGCTTAAAGTGGAACTATAAGCAACAATTTTTTTTTTCATTTTGGATAGAGTAAGGGAGGGTTATAGCCCCTGTCAGTTTATTTTTTACCATCCCTGTGCCATTGCAGAGATTTCCCTTCACTTAATGCCCCATAGCCAAACAGGAAGTGAGAGGAAATCTATGCAAATTAAGGGAATCCATCCCCCCCCCCCCCAGGCCCTCAGAACTAGTGTCCCCACTCAAAAATTTCAGGGCGGGTCTTAAACAGCAAGGGGTTTGGCCTTGACAAGAATGGGTGGGTAATATTTAAATTAGGGGGTGCACGAGTTTAGTCAGACCTAGGGCAGCACAAAACCTAAATACACCACTGATATAGGAACTGGTTAAAACTGTATCTGAGCACCAGAAACCTAAAACACTATTAATTCATTTTCATAGTCAAAGGAAACTCACCCATCCATCCATGTCTTCATGGCAGGGGTGTATCTACAGGGGTCACAATTGTGACCCCATCCCATGCACCAGATGGCCCTTGCTGCTCCCCTGTACACCTGAGAGGTGCAGCAGTGGGTGCGGCGGCCTCCATTTTCCTCCTGCAGCCGCTAAAAGCTTCTCCACCTCTCTCTCCGGCAGGCATTCAGCAGGTGCAGGAGGAAAATGGAGGGGATTGGTTCTTCTATATGCCTCCCCTTCTATCCAGGTCCTGCTGCTCTCAGGCCTCTGTATGCTCTCCTGGTGATCTGTGATCCCTATTCACTCTAATGGACAGTTTATACTCCACTAGGGCAATCAAGTATTAATCACAGCCCACTGTCCTTCTGTACAGAATGTACCTTTTTTCTAGTTAGCCTTAAATTATTCTGTGGAGTGTTGGGGCTTTTAGGAGTTGTGCATATAGATACCAGATTAAAGTATATGTATAGCCAAGACATTTGTCAACTGGACAGAGAGTGTATGAGTTTGCAGCTTGTTTATATTTCAATCCTTGCCTTCCAGTTTAACCACCTGTCTACAGGGGGCATTTTTTTACTTTTTCATACACTTGATAAAATCAGCATTTTTTGCGAGAAATTACTTTAACCCCCAAACAATTATATATTTTCTGAAAGCAGACTTTGGAGAATAAACTGGGGGTAGTTGTGATTTTTTTAATGTTGCTCAATATATCTGCAGCTATTTATTAAACATGTACTTTCAGGAACAGTATTAAAGCAAGCATTAAAATTGCTTGCATCCATGAGATTGCAAAAACCTATGGTACCCAAAATTCTCCATAAGCAAAACTTTAAAAGTGTTTACAGGTTATCAGATTAAAGTTAACTGAAAATTATGGCCCTAGAATTATTGTTTTTATTGCTCTGATGTTTACATTGATATCTCCCAAGTGCAGTGTAATTTATGTTCACATACAAGTGTGTTGACCGAGGTGCTTTAATTTTTTTATTTTATTAAAATATATTTTTCCTGACAGAGTCCATGGCAGACTACGTGTGGGTTAACCCTGCCTCCTCTCCAATGCCATAGGACCCCACTCCCATAAATTTGAGCTCACCACTAGGGACCACATTCTTTTTTTGTCCTCCTCTTCGGACCTACAAACAATGCACTTACGTTTTTCGGACGTCCAAATCGATCGAGATTGTTGCCGGGCATACGTCTTAGCAGTGTGAAGTGTGAAGGCCCAGGCATGGGCGGGTGCGCGGCTCCAGGCCCCTATGTCCAGTGGTGGGGACAGCCTTTCGTATGCCCAGGCAAGGAAGCAGTGGATCGGCTGGCAGGTCTGAAGATTTATCTTTCCTCTATAGCAGAAAGTTTTTGTATGTGATTGTCTGTCTCCCCCTCATGTCCCCTCTCTCCTGCTAATTTTTGTTTCTTTTGCGTTTGCTTCTATGGCGCCTGGAATGCAGGTGCGTTCCAGGACACGGCTCCCTCTTCCGGGTTGCGGTCCGGTGCGCTTCTGAGCATGCAAGATCCTCAGGTGAAATAGAGGCTTTGTTTCGCACATGCGCAGTACAGCCGGGGACCCGGCAGTCGCACAGGCGTTCTACGGCAGGTCGCCATTGCGCAGGCGCGGACGGGGCACGTCGGTGACGTCAATACGGCGGGTAATTAAAATTCCTGTCAGCCCCTGTCATATTGGGAATTCCTGTGGGCAACTTGCTACAGCTCCTCCATGCACCAGGCTTCCAGGTGAAGGTAAGCTCTAACCTGGGGCTATGGTGCAGGGTGAGGGGGGGGGGTCTGAGATGGCTCTTAAAGGGGAAGCTACACTGCATTTGAATTCCTTTCTCCTAGGACGAATGAGCGTTCCTACAAAGCTGCAGGATCGTCACCTATTCCTCCGCCAGGTTGCCATGGACAGGTCACCGCCTCCGTGCGGCCAGCCCTCACGCTCTAGGTACGTGGGGTGTGAGGTCCACACTGGTATTGACATATCCCCTAAAGTCATGTCTTATTTGCTTATCTTTTAGCCCTATATCCCTCAACGAGTGGGATACAACCCTCACGTGGAGTCAGTCCACCACTCTATCTGGCTCCCTGGCTGATGATGCCCAGGAGGATCCGGGCCCATTCCAACCTTATAATGCCTCTTCAGAGAGGGAATTGGAGGGAGATGATTTTGTCTGTGGTTTCGGCTTCACCCTTATTTCCCCACTAATTAAGGCAGTCAAAGAGACCCTTAAGTGGGAAGATCTTTCCACTCCTCTGGCTAAGCAAAGAAAGTTCTTTAAGCACCTGCGGAAGGAACGTTCCATCTTCCCGCTCCTTTTCAAATTGAAGGATATCATTGAAAAGGAGTGGAGTAAGATAGACAAGAAGACTTCTATGTCAAGTAAAACCTCCAGATGATACCCCTTCAAGGCAGAGGAAGTGAAATATCTGGAAAATGCGCCTCTTGTCGATACAGTATTGATGTGACTGGCCTAACACGTCACTCTTCCTTTAGAGGACACTGTATCTTTCAAGGATGGGCTTGAGAGGATAGACCAAGACTTCAAGAGAATTTACGGGCTAGCTGGTATGGCTTGCAAACCCGCCTTGGCCCCCGGGGCTACGTCCAAGTCTATGGAAGCCTGGACAGAAAATGTAGACTCCGTGCTCAAGGGCGTTTCAGAAGATCTGGCCAGAAGCTCGGCAGTCCAGGGATTGAAACCGGCAGTGGCCTTCCTGGGGGAAGCTTCTATCGATCTGATCTGCTTGTTGTCCCAGACTATGCTATCCTTGGTCACGGCTAAGAGGGCCCTATGGTTGCGCCCTTGGCTCGCTGATCCAGCAGGCCTGGTGTAGGATCCCCTTTGATGGGCCCTCATTGTTTGGTAACAGGTTGGATAGTGCCATAGCCCGAGCCACGGGTGGGAAATCGGGTTTCTTGCCCCAGGATAGGCATCTGTTTGGTCAAAAGAAGCCTCAGCACAGAAGACACAGTACTGAGTGTTCAAGGGGAGCACGTTCTTACAGGCCCGGCCGAGATTTCAGAAGGAATTGGATCAGAGGTCAGACATCTTTCCAAAAGTCTGCTAAAAGCCAGGCATCCAGTGGACGAGAGCCGGCTAAGTCATTTTGAGATTGGGCCCTCCCAGGCGGATCGGGTGGGAGCGCTGCACGTCTGGGTGGCCTCATTCTCGGACTACTGGACCTTCAAGACGGTCTCCATAGACAACACATGGTCCTTCACCAGTACTCCTCTCCTCCCCTTCATCTCCACCCTGCTTCCATGGTCAGAAGGAAAGAAGCAGGTGTTACGGTCCTACATGGACTCACTGATAGTACAGAGAGCCGTGGTGCCTGTCTTGAAAGGCAAAGAGTTTCAGGCGGTATACTCCCCTCTCTTTCTGGTGCAGAAGAAAAACGGTTCATTGCGCCCCGTGATAGACCTAACTTACGTAAACAAGTTTATAAAATATGAAAGATTTAAAATGGAGACTTTATTTACCATCCAACAAGCTGTGCAGCCAGGTGATTGGCTAATCTCAATCGACATAAAAGATGCCTTTTTTCTTGTGCCTGTGGCAGAAGAATTCCGCAAATACCTCCGGTTCAGGATCGGGCAAGAACATCTACAGTTCACTTGCCTTCCTTTTGGGCTGACAACCTCATCCCAAGTCTTTTCAAAAGTTCTTCTGGCCATAGTGGCCCTCATCAGAACAAAAGAGATATGTTGTACCACTCGACGACCTCCTGCTACTGTCCCAAGACAAGAAGCAGCTATTGATCCACAGAGCGCAGATTATCACCACACTGCTCGAGCTTGGTTGGTTCCTAAACTTAGAGAAAAGAAATCTGGAACCAGTTCAGTGCCTTGTATACCTACGGGCCCAGTTCGACACGGTGGAAAGCACCATCTTTCTCCCAGTGGAGAAGATCCCAGTCATCTGAGGGAAAATCTGAGCTCCTCACGCCTAAAGGCCTCACAGTGCCTAAAAAAATTATCGGCACAATGGTCTGTATGACCCCCATGGTCAAATGGTCCCTGTGGAGGTTACGCCCTTTCCAGACAGGGTTTCTCCATCAGTGGAGCTCAGGGGATGGCAATCAGTCCATTCACAGAACCTCAATGATGAGGAACTGTCATGGTCCCTACCATGCCAATCAGACAGCCAGGCGTGGTCGCAACCCAAGTGGCTCTGGGTGGTATTGAACTCATGACTGTCTGTTCTTGCTCCTGTTTCTTTACCTCTGCGCCACACCTCAGTTCTATTCAGCCTGCTTTCCAGCCATGCCTAGTTTAGCATGAAGTACTGTGGGCGATACTCTGTTTGTACCTGTCACTCCTGGATCAGCTGAGGCAGGTTAACTAATTAGCTGGGTATAAAACCCTGTCTTACTCTGAGGGCTTTGTCAGTTCATTTTCTCATGTTTGCCAAGTGGTCCTGTTTCCTGTTGCAGAGTTCCAAGACTGACCCCGGCTTCAGACCCTGGCTTTGTTTATCGTTATCCTGACTTCTGGAATCCCTGACTGCGGCTTTACCTCAACTATTCCTGTCAAGCCCCCATGCACAGATTCACAGCCCAGGTAGCTTATCTCTTTGTTACCGTGGGCTGTGTGTATTTGCAAGGGTGAGCGTACATCTCTGCGCCTTAGGTAAGTTACCTAGGTAAGCCCTTACAGAACAACCTCTTCTGGTGTCTTCAACGCAGAAATCTGCTCACTTGCCACTCCATTCTCCCCTTCTCATGGGTCACAGTCACGACCGATGCCAGCGGTGCTGGTTTGGGAGCCCTTTGCGGGTCAGAAATTGCTCAAGGCAAGTGGGATGCACGTCTTCACAACCCGGGCAAAAACGTCCTGGAACTACGGGCAGCCTTGTGTGCCCTTCAATTTTCTCACTCCTAAAGGGGAGTCAGTTTTACTGAAAATAGACAACACCACAGCGGTCTTTTATGTAAAGAGACAAGGGGGCACTCGGGGGTCCACACTGCTCCAAGAAGTCGAGCCCATCATGTCCTGGTCTCAGAAAAACCTAACCAATATTTCAGTGGTCTTTGTCCCCGGAGTCCAGAAGGTCCAAGCGAACTTCTTGTCTTGCACACAGACAAACGAGTGGTCTCTTCATGAGCAGACATTCGAATGGATCCTGTCCTTGGGAGTCAATCCCGAAGTAGACCTATTTGCATCCCCCTGCAACTTCAAAAATCAAGAAGTATTACACTCGGGGCTGTTGCAGCCAGGCCTTTGGAGTAGACGCACTGACAGATCAGTGGAGCTTCAACAGGGCATACGCCTTTCCCTCGCTTCTGATCATCCTCAGGTCCTTACGGAGACTCCAAGCGGAAGCAGTCAAGGTGGTAGTGATTGCACCTTACTGGCCGAACAGGCCATGGTTTCCCCTCCTGACCCAGCTCAACTTCCGGGACCCGGTGCCTCTTCCCCCAGGCCTGACCTAAGACTGATGGTCTGGTTCTTGAGAGGGAAACATTGGAATCTTTCGGGTGCGCTTCAAGAGTGATTTCCACCCTCATAAGCTTGAGAAAAATGAGCATGAATAAAGTCTATGAGAGGATATGGGCCAAGTTCGTTGAACACTCATCCTCTATGGGCAGATCGTTCAGGGTTCCAGGAGTCCAGGATATCCTTGGCTTCCTCCAGTCCGGCCTAGATCTGTCTCTATCCATTAGCTTTCTCAGAGTTCAAGTCTCAGCTCTGTCAGCCTTCTCCAGAACATCATGGGCGGTTCACCCTTTAATCTGGCAGTTCTTCCATGGGACGACAAGACTCAGGCCCCAAAGAAAACCAAGATTCCCCAAATGGGATCTTCCACTTGTTCTTGACTCGCTGACTGGTCTCAGTACTGCAGGATCCACTCTGCTTTCTATTAAAGATTTTTCTGCAAAGTTGCCTTCCTAGTTGCCATCACTTCAGCCAAAAGGGTTTCGGAGATCGGGTCCTTGGGTCATGATGAACCTTTCCTGACTTTCTTTCCGGACCGGGTGGTCCTCATCCCTATGCTCGGCTCAAACCTGAAAGTTATTTCAGTGTTCCATGAGAACCAAGAAATGGTCCTACGAACATTCAGGATCCCAGGGTCCTCTGAAGTCCACCCTCTGGATGTGGGCGAAATGCTGAAGGAATACCTGCAAGTTACTTCCTCCTTTAGACGCTCCGACTACCTGTTTATCTTGCACTCCTGCAGTAACAGAGGGAAGCGAACTTCGTCCAGAACAATTGCGGCCTGGATCGTCCAGTCCATCCAGCAAGCTTATAGAGCTAATGGCTTGGCTCCTCCAGAGGCGGTGACAGCACATTCCACCAGGGGTATGGCGGCTTCATGGGCAGCAGCCCGGCATGTGGCTCCAGATGTCACACACATAGGTTGGACTTGATGGACTTGTGTCTTTTTTCAACCTCACCTACTATGTAACTATGTAACTATGTAACTATGTCATCTGTAAAGCAGCCTCTTGGGCCTCCATTAATACCTTTATGTCACATTATTGTATAGAGCCTGAGTCTCTATCTTCTGTGAGCTTTGGTTTAAGAGTCCTGTCAGTTGATGGGCTAAATTACATTTCTTTTGATCAGCATACCCACCCGTGTGGACTGGCTAGTTATTTCCCACATGTAGTCTGCCATGGAGTCTGTCAGGAAAACGGAAAATTTATTATCAATACTTATCGTTATTTTCCTTTCCTGAAGGACTCCATGGCAGACGGAGTTCCCACCCATTGGTCAAAGAGTTGGCTAGTTACGGAACGCAGTCTCTAGTGGTGAGCTCAAATTTATGGGAGTGGGGTCCTATAGCATTGGAGAGGAGGTGGGGTTAACCCACACGTAGTCTGCCATAGAGTCCATCAGGAAAGGAAAATTACGGTAAGTATTGATAATACATTTTCAGTTTTTTTAACTTTTTAAAATATGTTATCTTTATTTAAATTTATTGCTATCACAAGGGGCTAACAAGCAAGTTAAACCTAGTACAAACATGACACTTGTAAAGGCCAACACAAAAAGAAAAAAAAATTAAAATAAAAAGTAAGAAAAAACATAAAAGAGTCATACAACAGCACAAGTGGCCAGCATGGCACTGACTAACAATAGAGGACTATCTCTGGAGAAAAAGCCAACTACATTTCCACATAAAGAATTATTTTCTTTTCATAATAGCATTATACAGTGGGGGAAATAATTATTTGATACCCTGCAGATGTTGTAATTGTGCCCACTTACAAAGAAATAAAGGGTCTATCGTTTTCATCATAGGTGTATTTTAAATGATAGAGACAGAATACCAACCAAAAAATCCAGAAAAAAAAAGAATACAAATGTTATAAATTGAGTTGCAGTAAGTTGAGTAAAATAAGTATCTGATCCCCAAGCAAAACATGGCTTAGTACTTGTACCCTTGTTGGCAAACACAGAGGTAAGACGATTCTTGTAGTTGGTTACCAGGTTTGCACACATCTCAGGAGGGACTTTGGCTGTCGCTTGGCAACTCGAAATTTCAGCTCCCTCCATACATTTTTTATAAGATTAATGTCTGGACACTGGCTAAGCCACTCCATGACCTTAATGTGCTTCGTCTTGAGACACTCCTTTGTTGCCTTGGCGGTAAGTTTTTGGTCATTGTCATTCTGGAAGACCCATCCATGACCCATCTTTAATGTTCTGGCTGAGGGAAGAAGGCTCTGATCGAAGATTTTGCAATACATGACCCTGTCCATTGGCCCCTCAATGCTTCAAAGTCAGCTTGTACGTTTAGCGGAGAAATGGCCCCAAAGCAAAAGGTTTCCACCTCCATGCTTGAATGTAGGGATGGTGTTCTTAGAGTCATAGTCAGCATTTTTCTTCCATTAAATACGGCAAGTCGAGTTGATGCCAAAAAGCTCAATTTTGGTCTCATCTAACACCGGCACTTTCTCCCAATCCTTCTCTGAATCATTTAGATGTTCACTGGCAAACTTCAGACGGGCCTGTACATGTGCCTTCTTGAAGAGGGAGATTCTGCAATATTTCAATTCATGGCGGGGTATTACAAAATTTTATAACAGAAACTAAGAAAAATATTTTTAGCCTGGTTTTTGCAAAGACAGGCATGCTGGTTGCACACCTGTGGGCTGGGTTTATATTCCCCTCAGGAAGAGGGCTCAGGGATCACACTTGGAGACAGTTCCACCATGCAGGCAGGAGGCCTGGTCTAGGAGTCAGGAGGGTTTCAGATTGAGATGGCTTCATGAGAGAGAGAAAGGAGGTCTTTAGAAGTCTAAGGCTGCAGGTGGCAGTCTGAGCATGCATGTTTGCAGGAGGCAGACGTGGCCCGCAACCGAGCAGCACGAAGCTGACCAAATAAGCTCTAGGAGGGAGTTTGATTAAGCAAGAGTGAATAACCCAGGAGCCTGAAGTTTGTGTTATACAGTTATAGTGGATATCCATTACTGTATATTTTCTGGATCTGTCCACAGATAAAAACTTTCTGGACTGAGGTCACCTCATTTATTTTAACAGTTACCACCATTCAAATCCCACTGATGGTGGAGGTGTGTCTGCTGGGTCTTGTGGACCCGCTGGCTCACCGGCGGGTGGTAAGAACCCATCTGGGACTACTACTTTACTATGCACGTAAGGCCATTATGCTTCGGTGGAAATCCCCTGTTGTACCATCCATTAGTTTTTGGAAGCGATTAGTTAACACAGCATTACTATTATACAAGGCCACTTATTTATCTAGAGGTTGTGCTAGGAAGTTCCATAAAATGTGGAATATCTGGGTGGAATCTCTATTGACAAACACAGACTCTCTAGATGACTAGTGAATATCACGATATGCAACTTATCCATCCTCGGTTAGTAGAACCTGGTGTATATGCCCCACCCGTTGATTGATTGTCTGAGTACTTAGGTTCTGGGAGAGTATGCTTCTCATTATGGAGCCTGGCACTGAAGGTTGTTTGGTGTAAATTTTGTAATCCAGTCAGCATGGGGGGTCAGAGCGTACTGATTTTTGTTTGTTTAAGGATGTCTTAGTCTAGTTTTTATTGTTTTCTTTATTTCTTGTTTTGTTGTATGCTGAGCCTGGGTATGCTCCAGATGTTCTGTTTTGTAACTTACAACTGAAAACTACAATAAAAATCATTAAAAATGCAGGCATGGACAGCAGGCAAGGAATCGAAAGGGAAAAGGCAAGGATCGGCCAAACGGAATCAGGCAGGTAATCAGGAAGCAGAGCAAAGTCCAAGACAGGCCAAGGTCAGGGTAGGTAGTGAACAAACAAAGTCAGGAGCAAGCCGGGTCAAACACAGGAATCAACAGGATCAGATACAGGAACACAGGTTCAGCTGTAAGATCAGACAGCAAAGGACTAGTGCAGCTGCTGCACTTATATAGGCCACTTGGTGCCAGTGTCAATGGCTAATGTGCGCGCATGCACATATCTGTACACGTTTGCGCGTGCATGCACACTGGTGCACGCCTATTCACAGTGAGACGGGCACCAGCAGGCCTGCACCTGTGCATTTGCATGTGCCTCGGAGCTAATGCTGTATGTTCCTGACAAGCACACTGATCTTCTCAATAAATGGCTGTGCAGCAGGGGCGTTTCAGGACATGTCTGATCATTGGGGGAGAGCATACTGAGTTCCCAGCATAGCTAGAGAACTGACCATGGTGTGCTCTCCTGCTTAGTATGGTCATTTTTTAATAGGAAAGCAAAGGGACTGTCAGGAACACCAGGGATTTTATACAAAGGAAGCAATACAAAGAGAACATAATACTTTCTCATACAATTACATGGTACAACAGGCACATATCAGGAAAATTAAGTGTTCTTGGTACAGCGCTGCAGAAAGTGGACCTCACACCAAGAGCAAGGGATTTCACCATGAAACACTGTAAGAAAAAGGTATAATTAGAAAGAAAAGTATGTATTTTACATTCGTCATAATATTTACATTTCTGAACTAGCCTTGTATTAGTTGAGTCATAAAACTCCCATGTGAAATAGTTAAGCCTTGTCCTTACCTCCACCTCTACTCATTATCCAGTTTTATCTTAGGCTGAGTTCACACTAGATGCAGCCGCGGATCACAGCAGGGGTCCAGTGCGTCCCTGTACACCATTTCAGGTGCGAATTAGGTCAAAATTTTTGGACCAGTGTGCCTCTCCATTGAGAGCCAGTCACATTCTCTTGTCATGCGAATTGGATGCAGTTAAATTCTCATTAGTGTAAACCAAGCTTTACAGCCCGCTTTCAGTATTTAGATAGATAATAATCAATGATGAATTTCTAATACAAATATTACTTGGTCATATCATAAATATTTTTTCCCAAGCAGGATTAATTTATTGGAAATATAAAAGCAGTAAATTACAATAACAAAAAAGAACATTTCGGCATGGCAGAGTATGAGATTATCAGTAGTATGCAACAATACAAGGTCCAACAATTCACAACAGCATTAGAAATAGGATCTAACAATATGAAGTCTAAGACAGGTGCCACTGTAACAAATATATAGCAGGATCGAATTGGAGGTGGGGAGAGGGAAGGGAATCAGATTCATTAAGGATGGGTAAAGGAAGGTGGAGAAGGTACAGAACACCACATAGCATCCACTCAGATAGGAGACTGGGCCACTCAAATTACAGCTGTCTACTGAAACATCCAGAATAGCCAGACCTTATAGTACTTCCAGGGGCAGCCACGGCTGAGATAAATAAATCATTTTTACATACTGTAAGCCATAGCTTTTCAAGGTAGTTTTAAAAGAGCTGTGGAAATAATTATGACGCAGAAATCCTGGTGGTCTACTATAAGTTTTCAATGTACAAACGCCAGTGCTGTCTTCTTTATCGTTGTTTTGTTAGTTAGCAATTAATATATTTAAAACAAGTATGCAGCCAGTAAAGCCAGGACTCCTACCTACATTCTTCTCCCTGGTCTGTGACTTACTGAGTGGTAATGCAAGGATAAGGATGGCTGCTCCAGAGCTTGCATCCTTCAAAAAAACAAAACACACAACTCTGTAGCTTTCATATTTCTAATTGAACAGTTTTCTTTATTTATAAAGGTACACTCAAAAAATAGAACATTTAACATAAACATATTGTGACAGACCCAGCCAGGACGGGGTCTTTTGGAGGGGACTGCGGGAAGCATCCCATTGCTGCCACCAAATGTGACGCTTCCGTCAAGATATAGCTTCCTCCAGTCTGGAACCAGAAACCAGGTATTATAGCTGAATATTGCACCCAAGATACCAGACGAGACTAGCTTAGATGCAAACTGGAACTCTTTATTGTAAATTCACACAGAATATATATCATGCGAGATCAGATAGGAGTTTGATCACATTACCCTAATGAAACAAACTGTAAACAGGAATATAATTATCATAGCTAAGGAACAGCCAACATAAACATACACAGTACGCTAATTAAACAGTAACCTATTTAACAATTAGCCTTGATTAGTCAGGGGGCCCAGACAATCCGGCAATAAGCCCACAACCTTGGATATACAAAGTACATTACACATTATCATAAGCATAAACACATAACCATTCCACAATGGTTCGATAACAAGGTAAAGTGGACACAATATTAATCACATCTCCAAGAGATAAGCAGACAGACAGGAACAATAGGTGACTCAATTAACAATGGGAATTCACACATAGGAGGCGCTCAATGGGAGAGACATACTTAACAATAAACACATAACACCTTAACCACTTGCCGACCGCCTAACGACAATATACGTCGGCAGAATGGCACGGGCAGGCAAAAATCACGTACCTGGTACGTGATTGCCTTCCCGCGGGCGGGGGGTCCGATCCGACCCCCCCCCCGGTGCCAGAGGCAGTCGGCTTTGGCCTGGGAGCGTTCAGTGATGAGGGGGAGGCCATCCATTTGTGGCCCCCCCTCGCGATCGCTCCCAGCCAATCAGAATCTTCCCCTGCCTCTGTATAGTACACAGAGGCAGGGGATGTGACGTCATCTCTCCTCAGCTCGGTATTTTCTGTTCCGGCGCCGAGGAGAGAAGACTGAAATGTGAGTGCACAACACTACACATCCCAGTAGAACATGCCAGGCACACATAACACCCCCCTTTACCCCCCGATCACCCCCCAATCACCCCTCCCCCCCCTGTCACACTGACACCAAGCAGGTTTTTTTTTTTTTTCCTGATTACTGCATGGTGTCAGTTTGTGACAGTTAGTGTGTTAGGGCAGTTAGTATTAGCCCCCTTTAGGTCTAGGATACCCCCCTAACCCCCCCCTAATAAAGTTTTAACCCCTTGATCACCCCCCGTCGCCAGTGTCACTAAGCGATCATTTTTCTGATCGTTGTATTAGTGTCACTGGTGACGCTAGTTAGGGAGGTAAATATTTAGGTTCGCTGTCAGCATTTTATAGCGACAGGCACCCCCATATACTACCGAATAAATGTTTTAACCCCTTGATTGCCCCCTAGTTGACCCTTTCACCACTGATCACCGTATAACTGTTACGGGTGACGGTGGTTAGTTTGTTTATTTTCTATAGTGTCAGGGCACCCACCATTTATTACCGAATAAAGGTTTAGCCCCCTGATCGCCCGGCGGTGATATGCGTCGCCCCAGGCAGCGTCAGATTAGCGCCAGTACCGCTAACACCCACGAACGCAGCATACGCCTCCCTTAGTGGTATAGTATCTGATCGGATCAATATCTGATCCGATCAGATCTATACTAGCGTCCCCAGCAGTTTAGGGTTCCCAAAAACGCAGTGTTAGCGGGATCAGCCCAGATACCTGCTAGCACCTGCGTTTTGCCCCTCCGCCCAGCCCATCCCACCCAAGTGCAGTATCGATCGATCACTGTCACTTACAAAACACTAAACGCATAACTGCAGCGTTCGCAGAGTCAGGCCTGATCCCTGCGATCGCTAAAAGTTTTTTTGTTAGCGTTTTGGTGAACTGGCAAGCACCAACCCAAGGCAGCGTCAGGTTAGCGCCAGTACCGCTAACACCCACGCACGCAGCATACGCCTCCCTTAGTGGTATAGTATCTGAACAGATCAATATCTGATCCGATCAGATCTATACTAGCGTCCCCAGCAGTTTAGGGTTCCCAAAAACGCAGTGTTAGCGGGATCAGCCCAGATACCTGCTAGCACTGCGTTTTGCCCCTCCGCCCGGCCCAGCCCAGCCCACCCAAGTGCAGTATCGATCGATCACTGACACTTACAAAACACTAAACGCATAACTGGAGCGTTCGCAGAGTCAGGCCTGATCCCTGCGATCGCTAACAGTTTTTTTGGTAGCGTTTTGGTGAACTGGCAAGCACCAGCGGCCTAGTACACCCCAGTCATAATCAAACCAGCACTGCAGTAACACTTGGTGACGTGACGAGTCCCATAAGTGCAGTTCAAGCTGGTGAGGTGGCAAGCACAAGTAGTGTCCCGCTGCCACCAAGAAGAAGACAAACACAGGCCCGTCGTGCCCATAGTGCCCTTCCTGCTGCATTCTCCAATCCTAATAATTGGGAACCCACCACTTCTGCAGCGCCCGTACTTCCCCCATTCACATCCCCAACCAAATGCAGTCGCCTGCATCAGAGGCATTTTCTTTATGTCCTCCCGAGTACCCCTACCCAACGAACCCCCCCAAAAAAGATGTCGTGTCTGCAGCAAGCGCGGATATAGGCGTGACACCCGCTATTATTGTCCCTCCTGTCCTGACAATCCTAGTCTTTGCATTGGTGAATGTTTTGAACGCTACCATACACTAGTTGAGTATTAGCGTAGCGTACAGCATTGCACAGATTAGGCACACTTTCACAGGGTCTCCCAAGATGCCATCGCATTTTGAGAGACCCGAACCTGGAACCGGTTATAAAAGTTACAGTTACGAAAACAGTGTAAAAAAAAAAAAAAAAAAAAAACACAAAAAAATATAAAATAAAAAAAATAGTTGTCGTTTTATTGTTCTCTCTCTCTTATTCCCTCTCTATTGTTCTGCTCTTTTTTATTGTATTCTATTCTGCAATGTTTTATTGTTATTATGTTTTATCATGTTTGCTTTTCAGGTATGCAATTTTTTATACTTTACTGTTTACTGTGCTTTATTGTTAACGACTTTGAGTGGTTATACCAGAATGATGCCTGCAGGTTTAGGTATCATCTTGGTATCATTCTTTTAAGCCAGCGGTCGGCTTTCATGTAAAAGCAATCCTAGCGGCTAATTAGCCTCTAGACTGCTTTTACAAGCAGTGGGAGGGAATGCCCCCCCCCCCCACCGTCTTCCGTGTTTTTCTCTGGCTCTCCTGTCTCAACAGGGAACCTGATATTCAGCCAGCTGACCATAGAACTGATCAGAGACCAGAGTGGCTCCAAACATCTCTATGGCCTAAGAAACCGGAAGCTACGAGCATTTTATGACTTAGATTTTGCCGGATGTAAACAGCGCCATTGGGAAATTTGGAAAGCATTTTATCACACCAGTCTTGGTGTGGTCAGATGCTTTGAGGACAGAGGAGAGATCTAGGGTCTAATAGACCCCAATTTTTTCAAAAAAGAGTACCTGTCACTACCTATTGCTATCATAGGGGATATTTACATTCCCTGAGATAACAATAAAAATGATTAAAAAAAAAAAAAATGAAAGGAACAGTTTAAAAATAAGATAAAAAAGCAAAAAAATAATAAAGAAAAAAAAAAGCACCCCTGTCCCCCCCTGCTCTCGCGCTAAGGCGAACGCAAGCGTCGGTCTGGCGTCAAATGTAAACAGCAATTGCACCATGCATGTGAGGTATCACCGCGAAGGTCAGATCGAGGGCAGTTATTTTAGCAGTAGACCTCCTCTGTAAATCTAAAGTGGTAACCTGTAAAGGGTTTTAAAGGCTTTTAAAAATGTATTTATTTTGTTGCCACTGCACGTTTGTGCGCAATTTTAAAGCATGTCATGTTTGGTATCCATGTACTCGGCCTAAGATCATCTTTTTTATTTCATCAAACATTTGGGCAATATAGTGTGTTTTAGTGCATTCAAATTTAAAAAAGTGTGTTTTTTCCCCAAAAAATGCCTTTGAAAAATCGCTGCGCAAATACTGTGTGAAAAAAAAAATGAAACACCCACCATTTTAATCTGTAGGGCATTTGCTTTAAAAAAATATATAATGTTTGGGGGTTCAAAGTAATTTTCTTGCAAAAAAAAATAATTTTTTCATGTAAACAAAAAGTGTCAGAAAGGGCTTTGTCTTCAAGTGGTTAGAAGAGTGAGTGATGTGTGACATAAGCTTCTAAATGTTGTGCATAAAATGCCAGGACAGTTCAAAACCTCCCCAAATGACCCCATTTTGGAAAGTAGACACCCCGAGCTATTTGCTGAGAGGCATGTCGAGTCCATGGAATATTTTATATTGTGACAGAAGTTGCGGGAAAGAGACACATTTTTTTTTTTTTTTTTTGCACAAAGTTGTCACTAAATGATATATTGCTCAAACATGCCATGGGAATATGTGAAATTACACCCCAAAATACATTCTGTTGCTTCTCCTGAGTACGGGGATACCACATGTGTGAGACTTTTTGGGAGCCTAGCCGCATACAGGACCCCGAAAACCAAACACCGCCTTCAGGCTTTCTAAGGGCGTAAATTTTTGATTTCACTCTTCACTGCCTATCACAGTTTCGGAGGCCATGGAATGCCCAGATGGCACAAACCCCCCCCCCCCCCAAATGACCCCATTTTGGAAAGTAGACACCCCAAGCTATTTGCTGAGAGGTATAGTGAGTATTTTGCAGACCTCACTTTTTGTCACAAAGTTTTGAAAATTGAAAAAAGATAAAAATAATTTTTTTTTTCTTGTCTTTCTTCATTTTCAAAAACAAATGAGAGCTGCAAAATACTCACCATGCCTCTCAGCAAATAGCTTGGGGTGTCTACTTTCCAAAATGGGGTCATTTAGGGGAGGGGGGTTGTGCCACCTGGGCATTCCATGGCCTCCGAAACTGTGATAGGCAGTGAAGAGTGAAATCAAAAATTTATACCCTTAGAAATCCTGAAGGCAGTGATTGGTTTTCGGGGCCCCATACGCGGCTAGGCTCCCAAAAAGTCCCACACATGTGGTATCCCCATACTCAGGAGAAGCAGCTAAATGTATATTGGGGTGCAATTCCACATATGCCCATGGCCTGTGTGAGCAATATATCATTTAGTGACAACTTTGTGCAAAAAAAAAAAATTGTCACTTTCCCGCAACTTGTGTCAAAATATAAAATATTCCATGGACTCAACATGCCTCAAAGTAAATAGCTTGGGGTGTCTACTTTCCAAAATGCGGTCATTTAGGGAGGTTTTGTGCCATCTGGGCATTTTATGGCCTTCAAAACTGTGATAGGTAGTGAGGAGTAAAATCAAAAATTTACGCCCTTAGAAATCCTGAAGGCGGTGATTGGTTTTCGGGGCCCCGTACGGGGCTAGGCTCCCAAAAAGTCCCACACATGTGGTATCCCCATACTCAGGAGAAGCAGCTAAACGTAGTTTGGGGTGCAATTCCACATATGCCCATGGCCTGTGTGAGCAATATATCATTTAGTGACAACTTTGTGCAAAAAAAAAAATTGTCACTTTCCCTCAACTTGTGTCAAAATATAAAATATTCCATGGACTCAACATGCCTCAAAGCAAATAGCTTGGGGTGTCTACTTTCCAAAATGGGGTCATTTGGGGGGGTTTGTGCCATCTGGGCATTTTATGGCCTTCAAAACTGTGATAGGTAGTGAGGAGTAAAATCAAAAATTTACGCCCTTAGAAATCCTGAAGGTGGTGATTGGTTTTCGGGGCCCCGTACGCTGCTAGGCTCCCAAAAAGTCCCACACATGTGGTATCCCTGTACTCAGGAGAAGCAGCTGAATATATTTTGGGGTGCAATTCCACATATGTCCATGGCCTGTGTGAGCAATATATCATTTAGTGACAACATTTTGTTATTTATTTATTTTTTTGTCATTATTCAATCACTTGGGACAAAAAAAAAATAATATTCAATGGGCTCAACATGCCTCTCAGCAATTTCCTTGGGGTGTCTACTTTCCAAAATGGGGTCATTTGGTGGGGTTTTGTACCGCCCTGCCATTTTAGAACCTCAAGAAATGACATGGCAGTCATAAACTAAAAGCTGTGTAAATTCCAGAAAATGTACCCTAGTTTGTAGACGCTATAACTTTTGCGCAAACCAATAAATATACTCTTATTGACATTTTTTTTACCAAAGACATGTGGCCGAATACATTTTGGCCTAAATGTATGACTAAAATTGAGTTTATTGGATTTTTTTTATAACAAAAATTAGAAAATATAATTTTTTTTCAAAATTTTCGGTCTTTTTCTGTTTATAGCGCAAAAAATAAAAACCGCAGAGGTGATCAAATACCATCAAAAGAAAGCTCTATTTGTGGGAAGAAAAGGACGCAAATTTTGTTTGGGTACAGCATTGCATGACTGCGCAATTAGCAGTTAAAGCAACGCAGTGCCAAATTGTAAAAAGTGCTCTGGTCGGGAAGGGGGTAAATCCTTCCGGGGCTGAAGTGGTTAATAAACAGACTATAGCAGGAGACCCCAGTATCAGGTTGCTTTGAGCTGATGATATTAACATCTGCTCTGAGTCTAAAGCAGTCATTGCTGGTTTGGGAACAAAATACCCAAATCTGTATCCCGGGCCTAGATTCCCAGAGTCTGTTTGTTTCGGGAAGAAAATCCCACATCCGAAGCAAGACCACTCCAAGAGTCTCCCAGGCACACACCTCCCAAGAATAGAGCCCCCCAAAAGTTGGGGCCCATAGTTAGTAGGCAAGAAGCTATCCTGCAGTTCCTTATCAAAAGCCCCTGTCCTGGTTGGGTCTGTCACACATATAAAAAAAAGGAAACGGACAACTTATTTGGGGCTTTTCACCATGTCATTGCTAGAGCACTTGAAGTATCACACTGCCTCAAATCACCTGTCTACGCTAAACTGGTGTTCCATGACATGTAATAATGAAATTGTGAGGTTGAAGACCAGGGATTACCGCCTCTGTCCAAATGAACTTATCTGCAGTCTTTTCACTAAACATACCCCGGGTCATTAAAATCTGCACTTCTATCCCACTGAAGTCTACATTCAGAGACATGGATCCTGCTCAAAGTCTACCTGAAAGACCTGCCCTGTTTGGCACTGGGAAAATTATAGAACAATCATATTAAACGAAAATGAACTTCTTCCTTTAACTTAGGGACATCATTTCCTATATTTTATCAGCAGTACATAGAATGATGTTACATGTTGACTGGAGCTGTTCTTTAAAAGGAGCAAAAAAAAAATCACTAACCGCTGAACTAGAACTATAGCTTGTGACCTACTGATAGCCAGAGGCAAAGAAGAGCTTTCCGTTCTAGTCCTCCTTGTGCTTATTGTGGCATTTAGAATAGCAGAGAATGGCATCCTAACTGAATGCCTTAAGGAATATTGTGGTATAGAAAGCTCAGTGATCAGCCAGCTCAAATCTTTTTTGACATGCAGATCTCTTAGGGTTCCATCTATTGCTATGACTTGAGCTATTACAGCTATATTTTGTATAACTGGCTGTACTTGTCCCTATAGTCAGTCGATATAAATATAATACCATCGATTGAATGTCTGCATAGCTGAAATTCAAATATGTATTTATGATAGCTAGTGAACAGTAAAGTGGACCTAGTTTCAATAGCTTTTTTTTTCTTTCTTCTTAAAGAAAATTTATTAGGAAATGGTTAATTAGAATCCACACTGGAGGATACAAAATACACTGATATGGCACACAAACAACAGATAAAATGTCTCTCAAATCATAGCAAAGAAAATATTCTCACTATACATATGGCAAGTATCGGGCGTACAAAAGTCATATGACTCAAGCCTAATCAACAAACCACAAAACATTTATTTTATACTCCTATATGAGGGGCTTCCCAAAAGTTCATGGCCCGACATAGAAGGTGACCACACAGACAACAAACTTTCACTAAATGGCAAATGTGTGCTATACAGTTTTCGTGTGTTCCTTGCAAACTGTTGGCACCCCCAGTAGTCGAGTTTATAATAGAGAAAGTGGAAGAAGAAGGCTGGAAGTGTTCCTTCTGTGGGCAAAAGTGATGGTGACAGTCTTCTGGGATTCAGAGGGAGTTCCGTTTATGGTACTAGTACAAAGTTTGACAAAAAATAGCAACAAGAAGAAATACCTAGCATACCAGTGGAGAAGGGGATTGTAAATCTACACTGGATCAAGTGAATAACTTTGGTGTGATATTAGATAGTGGTCATACAGTATGTCACCAATCATCAAATCATCTTTCTTCTCAAAAACATGTGTTCTTGTGGCTTGACCATGGCTGTGGTAGAGTTTTAAAGATCAATATTCCCTAAGAATTTACATTTCTCTTAAAGAGTCCATCACCTACTACTGCCATTTTGAGATCCAGCAGAAACAAAAATGGAATTTAGCTTAAGGCTCCCCAAAGTGATCAGTACTGACCCCCAAGGGTTTATAAAGACTATCCAAGGTTCCATAAAATTCCTGGAGGTCAAAATTAGAGTCAGTAAATGTCTGAGGGTCAATATAAAGTTGATAAGTAATGGGAAATAAGTTGGGGTTGTTAGACCTTGAGGTCTCTATAGAACTCCATGCCAGTCGCTTGTGCTAAAGGTGAGATGACTAGCAGAGAGACAATATTACTCAGGGTTGGATGGTCAGCCATCAGTGTCAGCAGTCCTGAGATGCCTCTATGAGCTGTGTGTTGTTAGTGGCCTCATTTACCAGTGTGTTTTATGTTGTGTGTCTGTGAACTTCCACCCTCCTCATTTCGGGAAGGATATACATACGGTCAGGGATACCAAATGCAGGGATCCAGCAGGGGTGATCAGACCAGTTGGCTGCACCTTAAGGTATCAGAACCAGATGAGTAATTGAAAATATATTTATTAAGATAATGACACACTTCCAATACCAACACCAGTAAATTATAAACAAGCAAGTGGAAAGTAAACGTAACACAGCCAAAAACTCCATATAATAACCTAACTAACTATATACATGTGGGGGGAACACACATGAGCAAATCAGGACAGGGACAAGAGACCAAGGGAATGGGAAGTCAGGAACTGGGAGCAGGAAGCCAGTTAGTGGGAGCAGGAAGCAGGTTCCAGAGGGCAGGTCTCCGGATCAGGGTACAGGATCAGGAACAGATCGGACTCAGACAGGGACATGGCTTGTAGAGAAAATACTGAAGCACTGGACCTCAGTGAAAGGTGGGCTTATATACCCCCAGCAGTCCATATCAGGTGCAGCCCAATTCCCTGTATTGTCTATCTGCTGGGAGACACCCGCTGGTGGACACTGGAACTGCATCTTATGGATCTGGGAGCCACAGTGCCACCAGCAGGTGAGTCCTTTCCTGACACATTGTCATGGATCTGCCACCTAAGGGTTAAAATAGTGCAGATTGATTTCAGTGATTGGCAACAGGCTGCCTTATTTAAACACCTCATCAGCACTGTTTCTTTGCTGTCTGATCTGCAGCTCATACCTGTTCCCGTGGCTTCCGGTTCCTGTAATCCGATCTGTTTCCTGTTTTGACCCAGCTTGTTTGACTACGATTGATCTCTGTTATCCTGATCCTGGCCTGCCATGTAACCACGCTCAGCTCTACACTGCTTGATATCCTGTTGCCGAACTTTGCCTGTATCCTGACCATTCTCTGCCTGTCGTCTATATCTACATCTGATCATCTGTTACCAAACCCGGCTTGTATGACTATGTATTCAGTGACCCCCCCAGCTCTGCACCTACCAGTCTGCTTCCTGTTTCCTGCTGCACCAGCTGAACTGACAAGACCAAAGACGAACCAGGCACCCATAAACCACCAGGCTCTTGCGGCCACTGTTGCAACACCGTCGGGGTTGTACGAGAAAGCCTTCCCACTGCATGTCAGGCTCATCCGGCAGGTATGTAATAGTATCAGACAGCAATGTCTGAGCCTGCAAGTGGGAAGTTGGCCATGGATGACATCTGTCAGCACCTTGCAACCCTTACCCAAGCAGTCAAATCTCTACAGGAGGGTTATACGCAACTGGAACAACGTGTACAGACTCTAGCTACACCAGCAAGCACTGCTGCGCCTTCTGCCTCAGGGACTGCCACTGCAGCAACCTCAGTGGTGATGTTGCCCCCTGAACCCAGAGTTCCAGCACCAGAGAGATTTTCAGGTGAACGGGGTAAATTTCATCCTTCCGTAACGCATGTGAACTGTACTTCACCCAGCAACCTCAAACTTTCTCCCTTGAAGCCACCAAAGTAGGATTCATGATATCACTGCTTCAGGGTGAGCCCCAGTCCTGGGCTCATCGGATGTTGGAGAAGAACGATGTATTGTTACAATCCATGTCCGCCTTCTTCGGCGCGATGGCCGAATTATACGACGACCCGCAACGAACCACCACAGCAGAGGCTGCCCTTCATGCACTCCAGCAAGCCCACAGAACGGCCGAAGATTATGATGCAGACTTTAGACGCTGGAGTGCAGAAACACAGTGGAATGACGCAGCCCTGCGACACCAGTTCCGCCTGGGGTTATCAGAAGGTCTGAAAGATGAATTGGCACGTGTAGGGGTCCCAAATACCCTGGAGGCCCTTATCACACTAGCCATTCAAATTGATCATCGGCTCCGTGAGCGACGGTCTGAAAGATTAGCCCAGCAGCCACGTCCGGTCTGGGTGAAGCCCCGGATCCCAGCTCCTACTCACTCCACACATGTTAGCTTCACTCCAGTTCAGCCAGCTCCTGTTATTACTGCCACCGAGGCACCGGAACCTATGCAAATCGGCCTAATACGCCCCTCCCTGTCTCCGGAGGAACGCCTGCACCGACGACAGAACAACCTCTGCCTATACTGTGGGGAAGCGGGCCACTATGTACGTTCCTGTCCAACCAAGACATGTAAGTGTTTTCTTCAATTAATAACTTTTCTTCATCTACCAACGCCACCAACCTAACCCTTCCCATCTGATTTCCAGCTGCTAGAATGGGAAGTGCCAGTTACCGCGATTATTGATTCAGAGGCCTGCAGTTGCTTCATCGATCTAACCTTTGCAACACAACAACGCATCCCCTTGAGACCTAAAGCACAAGGACTTTCTGTTTTTCTAGCTGACAGGTCATGTATCAAGTCTGGACCTGTGACCCAAGAAACATTTCCCTTACCCGTGTTGGCCTCCTCCCAACATAAGGAAATCCAAGCCTCGATGTCATCTCTTCCCCACTATTTCCTGTTATTCTGGGCCTACCCTGGCTGCAGGCGCATAATCCATGCGTTGACTGCGCCACAGGGAGAATCAACTTCCACTCAACCTATTGCCAGGAACACTGCCTACCAAGGTCCCCAGCTTCTTCTACAACACCACTTTGTGTGGACTCTGAGTCTGAGGTGCGGCAAATCATACCTGAAACCTACCATGAGTTCCTGGATGTCTTTAGTAAGCGAGGGGCTGACATTCTACCCCGCATCAGCCATACGACCGCCCAATTAAACTGCTTCCTGGGTCTGAAATCCCTTTTGGTAGAATCTTCCCCCTCGCTGAACAAGAACAGGAGACACTAAAAGAGTATATCCAAGAAAACTTGAAAAAGGGGTTCATCCAACTCTCTACCTCCCCAGAAGGAGCAGGAATATTTTTTGTTGAGAAAAAGGACCACTCCCTACGACCTTGTGTGGACTATCGGGAGCTCAACAAAATTACAGTTAAAAACCGGTATCCTCTCCCTCTGGTACCCAAACTATTTCAGAGATTAAGGTCGGCAACCATTTTCACCAAACTAGATCTACAGGGGGCCTACAATTTAGTCCGCATCCGTCAAGGGGATGAGTGGAAGACGGCCTTTCGCACCCGATTCGGCCACTATGAATACCTGGTGACGCCCTTTGGATTATGCAATGCCCTGGCTACCTTCCAACACTTTGTCAATGACATATTCTGAGACTTCCTGGATATATTTTTGATTATTTACCTAGATGACATCCTGATTTTTTTTTATTTCTCTAGACTCTCATCGAGGTCATGCCGAGCTCCGCCAACACGGACTATATGCTAAAGGTGAAAAATGCGAATTTGAACAAAGCAGCATCCAATTCCTGGGACTGATAATCTCACCTGAAGGCATCAAGATGGACTGTCAGGAGAGTACTTACCAAGGCCGAGATGCCGAGAGCGGCCTGCGCTTGCAACTACGTGCACCCCGTCCCCTGGAGATGATACAGGGAATGGGTGGCACTAAGGAGCACGGGCCACCAGCAGGTATGGAATCCTTTGTGGAAGACTGCAGAGCCGGGTCTGGGGGTGCAGGAGTCCTGGAACTGGCGGAATTACTGATGCTGGGTGGAGTAGACAAAACTGTAAGCAAGCAGAGGGTCAAACACAAGTAATAGGCAAGGCAATTCCGTATAAGCAGGCCGGGGGTCAAACACTGGTGGCAGGCAGAGCATGTCTGTTAAACAGGCCGAGGGTCAAACACTGGTGGCAAGCAGAGGAAGTCCGTTAAACAGGCCGAGGGTCAATCCAGGAGAGAAGTAGCGTGGTGAGAACAGTCCGGGTCACAATAGGAGATCAGGTAAGCATAAACAGGAAACAGGAACTAACAGGAGCTGACGACAAACCAGCAACCCATCTGGGTGCTGGAGCCGATTTAAATAGCCCCGCCAGAGTGTCACGGTGGGCGTGCACGAGTTACTGCGCGCACCCGTGTGTGCCGTTCCATTGGACCGCGCGCGCATGCGCCGGAGCGCCAATCCACCGTGCACGCGCACAGGGACATGGTGAATGCGGCTGGAGGAGACCCTTCTCTGACAGTGCCCCCCCCCCCGAGGGGCGGACTCCGGACGCCCAGACTGGACATCAATTCAGGATGTTCCCAATGAAAAATAAAAAATAAATAAAGTGCGCTAATTATATGAAAATACACACATAGATGTGAATACATGTGGGTGGTAGTAAAAACCACAATCTACTGAGAGCAAATAAATGACTCCATGAGTGGTAGAAATATATAAGTGCAAAACATAAAAACTCAAATAAAAAGAAGAAACAAAAAATGTGTACATGTGAAGTACAATGATATTAATAGCGTGAAAATCTGAAAATCAAACAAACTCAGTACATGGGTTCAAACATAAAAAGTTCATCAGTGAAAAAAAGCTTCCATCCACTATACAGCTCAGCAGCAACTAATCCACCCTCCGTGTTGGACCCGCTCCTTGGCAGGGTCTATCAGGCATGCAGATTTTTGCCCTCTGCAGGGACCGTGTAATGAGAAGATCTCCCCAGCAGCTGTCAGGAATGTTGTCTCCGATCCGGGCTCATTACACGGTCCCTGCAGAGGGCAAAAATCCCAAGGTGGGGGTCCAACACGGAGGGCGTTTCACTTGGACCAGCCCGGATCGGAGACAACATTGGGTGACTCCAAGGAAGTTTTGCGGAGAGAGGATGGTACTAGGTTCAGTGATCTGAGGGGTCTCAGAGAACATCCGAGAGAGCGCATCTGCTTTTCCGTTCTTAGAGCCCGGTCTGTAGGATATATGAAAGTTAGATCTAGAGAAGAAGAGAGCCCAGCGGGCTTGTCTGGGCCTCAGCCGTTTTGCTGTCCTGAGATACTCTAGATTTTTATGATCGGTGAAGATCATAACAGGATGAGACGCCCCTTCCAACAGATACCTCCACTCTTCTAGGGCGAACTTGATGGCCAGCAGCTCCCTGTCACCTACATCATAGTTTAGTTCTGGTGGACTCAGTTTCCGGGATGCAAAGGCTACAGGGTGAAGAATGGCCTTGGGCCCATGTCTCTGGGAGAGGATGGCTTCTGTAGCGGTTTCTGAAGCATCCACTTCTAACACAAATGGTAAGGCCGGATCAGGATGTCGTAAGATTGGTGCAGATACAAACAAGGTTTTGAGCTTGGTAAAGGCTTCCTGTGCTTGCTGTGACCATTGGAAACGGTCGTGTTGACCTGTGAGTTGAGTGACAGGTGCCACAATGGATGAAAAGCCAATAATAAACCTTCTACAGAAGTTAGCGAACCCGATGAACCGTTGTACCCCTTTTTTGTCTGATGGGGCCGGCCATTCTTGAATTGCCTTGACCTTTTGTGGGTCCATAGCGACCCCATTGGTAGAGATGATGAATCCCAGAAACTGCACCACAGTCTTCTCGAACTCACATTTCCCTGCCTTGAGGTATAATTTATGATTCCTGAGTATGGTAAGGACCTTTTTAACATGGACCCGGTGAAGCTCAATGGTAGCAGAGAAAATGAGAATATCGTCCAGGTAGACGACTAAGAAGGCGTCAAGGTATTCTCGGAAGATGTCATTGACTAGATGTTGGAAAGTGGCCGGGGCATTGCATAACCCAAAAAGCATCACCAGGTACTCGTAATGCCCAAACCTGGACCTGAAGGCGGTCTTCCACTCATCCCCGGCCTGATGGTGGGACATGGTGAATGCGGCTGGAGAAGACCCTTCTCTGACATGGACTCTGAAAAGGTCTCTGCTATCTTAGACTGGCCTGCACCTACCGACAAGAAGGGGGTGCAGCTCTTCGTAGGATTTGCCAACTTTTATAGAAGGTTCATTAGGAGCAAGGGTACAAAGAACCGAGATAAAAAGAAGACAAGGGCGCACCAGCCTTGTGCATTAACTTTTAAAACATTTATTAAATAAAAAATAGTAAAGGAAATAACTCACAGGCGATTTGTGGAGGAGGCACAACATAAAATCGCACCGGTGGACAGTCTGCGATTTGGGATGAGCAAAACCTTCCAGGGGTCGTGGAGGAACGCACAGATGCTGCAATCCGCTAACGCGTTTCGAGGGGAAAGTCCCCTCTTCCTCAGAGCTATCGCAGACTGTCCACCGGTGCGATTTTATGTTGTGCCTCCTCCACCAATCGCCTGTGTGTTATTTCCTTTACTATTTTTTATTTAATAAATGTTTTAAAAGTTAATGCACAAGGCTGGTGCGCCCTTGTCTTCTTTTTATTTCGGTTTCCACTAGGATCCCCATCCTTGAGGGCAGCAAGGCCTGTGCTTACCTACTACATATGGTGCTCCACCTGTGCGCAGGAGTTGCTTTTTTTCTCTTTTGCTATTGTATTACAAAGAACCCAGCCTGGGGTCTACTTCGGCCACTGCCAGTCCCTGACAGACCATGGAGAATGATAGCCATGGATTTCGTTATGGAACTTCCCCCATCAGAAAAATGCACAGCCATCTTCGTTTTAGTAGACCAATTGTCCAAAATGGCCCATTTCTTGATTCTGAAGAGTACTCCCTCGGCCATGGAGATGGCTCAAGTGTTTATCAGAGAGATTGTTAGGCTTCATGGAGTCTCTATGAACATTGTCTCTGATCGGGGGGTTCTATTCACTTCCCGATTCTGGAAAACTCTGTGTGAAACCTTTAAAATCGAAAGATCCTTGACCTCCGCCTACCATCCCCAGACCAATGGACAGACAGAGAGGACCAATCAGACGTTGGAGCAGTATATCCGATGCTTCACCACTTTTGTCCAGGATGGCTAGGTATCGCTGATACCACTGGCGGAGTTCCCCTACAATAATGCCACTCAGTCAGCCACAGGTCAGTCACCCTTCTTTGCAAATTATGGTTTTCACCCATCCTTCTTGCCCGACTTTATTCCAGAGACCACAGTTCCTGCTGTCCAAGACACAGTGGATTTCCTCAACTGCAACAATAAGTTGCTTCAAGAAGTGGTTACCAAGGCACAAGCAGCAAGCAAGACGGCTTTTGACAGGAAAAGTAGGGGTGAACTGATTCTCCACCAGGGAGACCAGGTATGGCTGTCTACTACGAATGTCAGGTTGGCATGTCCCTCAAAGAAACTGGCACCTAAATTTGTGGGACCATTCCCAGTCAAGAAGAAACCTAATGAGGTTGCTTATGAATTATCTTTACCTGATTTACTTAAGATATATCCTGTCTTCCATGTTTCTCTCTTGAAACCCGCAGTCCCTGACTCTTTTCCAGATAGAGTATGCAGGCCACCAGAATCTGTGACCATCAATGGCGAAGAGGAGTACGAGGTAAAGGCCATAATAGACTATAGGAAGAGAAGGAATCAGGTACAGTACCTAGTTAAGTGGAAAGGTTATGGCCCAGAAGATAACTCTTGGGAGGCTGAACAGGATGTGCATGCCAGAGACTTGGTTAATGCCTTTTTTCGCAGTCATCCACAGAAGAGAGACCTGTTGGGCACCCGGAGGTTGCCCGTAAAAGGGGGGCAATGTCATGGATCTGCCACCTAGGGGTTAAAATAGTGCAGACTGATTTCAGTGATTGGCAACAGGCTGCCTTATTTAAACACCTCAGCAGCACTGTTTCTTTGCTGTCTGATCTGCAGCTTATACCTGTTCCCGTGACTTCCTGTTCCTGTGATCCGATCTGTTTCCTGTGTTTGACCCGGCTTGTTTGACTATGATTGATCTCTATTATCCTGACGCCAGCCTTGTAACCACGCTCAGCTCTACACTGCTTGATATCCTGTTGCCGAACTTTGCCTGTATCCTGACCATTCTCTGCCTGTCGTCTATATCTACATCTGATCATCTGTTACCAAACTCAGCTTGTCTGACTACATATTCAGTGTCTCCCCAGCTCTGCACCTACCAGCCTGCTTCCTAGTTCCTGCTGCACCAGCTGAACTGACAAGACCAAAGACGAACCAGGCACCCATACACCGCCAGGCTCTTGCAGCCACTCTTGCAACACCGGTGGCCCTTGAGCTAGGATTGTACGAGAAAGCCTTCCCACTGCACGTCAGGCTCATCCGGCAGGTATGTAACACATAACAATTCCAGATAGCAAGGATAACTTGCCACACATTTGTGGCAGTGTTGAATTGTAAGCGTGTTAACTTGCTGCACAATTTCACTTGCAGAGCACAGTTCTAGTTGACACTTTTCCAATTTGTAGCAAATTTGCATTGCAAGTCTCTAGCAAGAGAACATTTGCAGTGGTGAGTCTACAGCAAGAGCTCTGCGAATCATGACAATTCAGCCACAGTGACCCCCGTGGTGGAATGACTATTGCATAACCGAACCAGAACTTGCAGCAGAATTGCAGAATGCTTGCAAAGAAAGTTGATCTGGAGTCATGCAATGTGGACTTGCTGAATTTGTGCAACAACCTTGTGAAGCCTGGCAAATCTAGCAAAAGCTTAGCAAGTCATTTTCAAATTTGCAGGACAATTGCTTGCTATCTGGGATAGGAGTGGTGCTAAAGAACTGATATCTGTTCATTTACTAAGAATTTAGCAATATAACAATTAGGGATGCACCAATGCCACTTTTTTGACACCGAGTACCGATACTTGACATCATGTACTCGCCGATAACAATTACTGATTTTGGTCATGTGACCATTTAAAAAAAAAAACAATGAAAAATTACACATTTTCGCCATAATATGGGGAATTGAAACGCAGTCAAAAGACATTATGAAAGAAAACATGTTTATTTGCTGGTCACAAAGCTGTTAAAGCGCAAATTGCACAGAACATGTTATATAAAAAATAATGTCAATGTCATCAATGACATGTACATTGCAAGTTCACAATGTTTAGGCATGAGGAGAAGCAAGAACAGTACAGTACTTCAGTCAACTCACAACACAAGACATTATAAAATTTCAAAAACAAAAAAAAAAAAAACACAACATGTGTTTGTTTCCAGTTCATCTTCTTACACATGTGTAAGAGAAACACATTTCACAGACAGAACATTCCAGGATGGCAAGGATGTGTGTTAGGTTGGCATGTAGGCTGCAGTAAGGCCTCATGCACAGCTCAAAACAGCTGCTTCTCCAAGTGTTTTAGCTCTTTTGAGCTTTTTTTTTTTTCTCTACCTGTTACCTCTTCCTCTCCATGTTAGCCTATGTGTTCATTCATGGCCATTGGCCGAGGAACACTATGCGGTTTCAGAAGTTTAGTGGCAGGGCAGCTTACAGGCAGCAGGCAGAAAAAAAAAAAAACAAAGAAATTGGAAATGGAAATCTTTGTATTTTTTTTCTGCCTGTAAACTTTGCTGCCACTTAACTCCTGAAAATAGTGTGCAATGGGCTGACATGGAGGGGAGGCGTTAACAGGCAGGAAAAAAGCTTAAACTCCTTGAGGAGCAGATGCTTTTAGCTGCATTGTACAGGCATTATGCCTTGAAAATTAAAAGCTCAAATGTCACCACAGAACATGAAATATCATCATTGTTGATGACGCCGCGTATAAAACAAACATCACAAGTTCACGTCATCACATCAACCAACCCAAGTGCAATACAGTTAAATAATGTTAGGCCTGAGGAGGAACAACTGAACAGTACCTCAAAACTAACATTATTTTGTAAACATTTTTTTTAAAAAGTGCTAGCTTCTAGTTCAACTTCTTATGAAACTCATGAAAAAACATTTTTCACAGACCAAAATTAGGTTCATTCCAGGATGGCAAGGCCAAGGAGCCAAGGACTTAGCAGCAGTAAGGCCACATGCCCAAAGTAGCTGCTCCTACAGGCGTTTGAGCTCCCTGTTTTTGAGCCTTTCGTTTGCCTGTAGTGTTAACTCAATGCCGCTCCATATTAGGCTATGTGTCCCCCATGCATTGCATGATGAATCACCTATAGTGTGCAATGTGCAACCATAGGTGATTCACTTTTTCACTTAAGGAAAAAGATTGTGGCATGGAGTTAAAAAGCCATTTTTTTTTAAAGGCCAACATGGAGGGGAGTTTACAGGCAGAGGAAACACTAAAAAAACACTCAAATGCCAGGTGGAGCAGTTGCTTTGAGCTGCAGCGTGCAACTGTGCATGATGCCTTACAGTTGGACAGTAACAGGCAGTAGATTACTTTTCCAATTCAAACACAAGTAGCAAGTTTTTTTTTAAGAAACAGAAGAATCTCTGCATGTTCAGTTAGAAGTCGGTTTCTGGTGTCAGTCAGAATGTGTGACGCTGCACTGAACAATCTCTCACTTTCCACACTACTGCAAGGAGCTGAAAGATATTTTTGTGCCATTTGGGCTAGAGTGGGAAATCGCAGTTTACTGACTGCCCAATACTCAAGAGGTTTGTCTGAACGAGGCACAGTGACCTCTCCAAGATATGCTTCTAGTTGTATGGTAGCAGCTGTGGGAGCACTGTTCTCAAATGTAGATGAATAAGCAATTTCTTGAAAAACACTGTCCACAGTCACACTGGTACCTGACTGTTGCTCAGTGCGAGGCCTTTTGGTAGCTGCTTTCTCAAGCACCTCAGGTGTAGCTGCCTGTGCCTGTAGTACCTGTACAGAAATAATTTGTTGCATTTCCAGCACGAACATCTCTTTGGCCTGCCTGCCAGCATCTGCATTTGAGAAGAACCGATCTTTATACCTAGAAGAAGAAAAATACAAGACATTAAACAACGTCATGCAAGCAAAGCAATAACTGTGGAAGCTTGCTGTGGGGGCACTGCTAGAAGGAAAGGTGACGGCGGGGGACACGGCAAAAACAGTTGTCTGGCCTGCTCTGTGCAAAACCATTACACAGAGGCAGAGCAGGTAAGTGTGTTTGTCATTATCGATTTTGTTTTGTGTTTTTTATGAAGGTGAGATTTACAGTGTTATCACTTGCATTACAAAAATTTTTTTTTAATGTAAGCAAGTGATAACCCTGTAAAATGTCACCTTCATCCAAAAAACAAAAAACAAAATCATATCATTAATATTCAAATAAAAACAATGAAAAATAGCAGCCAGCAATAAATAATTAATTACCTTGGATCGAGTATAGTAAACTTCATGAAGGAGTCAATGAACTGAAGGATTTGTGGAGCCCTGCTTTCGCCAGTACATTTGGACACACACATTCTGATCTCCGTGACTGGCAATGAACCAAATTTTTTTTACAAGTGGCTCTGTAAATGCCTCCAATATGCACAAATGTGGCAAACCAGCATAGTTAGAATAGTTTAATTATTGTACTGCCTACTTTTTTTTATACCTACTTGGATTGTCTTTCAAGTACATACATGCTTCAAATAGGCATAAATCCATGGTAGGCACTTAGATCAGTGCACAAAGTGCTGTCAGCTCCACCAATATGAGAGGAAGGAATAGTGGGGAACAGTAGGTCTCTACTCAGTCATGGGCATCTATCATTTTAATATAACTACTCCACATTAAATGATTTAATATAATGAAATTTCTGGGTATGATAGGATATAACTGAAAATTTTCTGCTATATACATGGAAACTTTCTGGAATAATACACTTAAGCAAAGAGCACAACGGTATTCACGATTATGAGTCACATGACCTGTGCTCTTGTTTGATTTACATGAAAACAAAGAAAATGATTGATTTTAAACCCAAGTGTATAATTTAGTCTGTTTCTACCTCCTACGTAGCAATT
Source organism: Aquarana catesbeiana (assembly GCF_042186555.1). Taxonomy (NCBI): domain Eukaryota; kingdom Metazoa; phylum Chordata; class Amphibia; order Anura; family Ranidae; genus Aquarana; species Aquarana catesbeiana. The sequence continues at coordinate 180,423,281 of NC_133325.1, forward strand.
GGGTTTGAATCTAGAAACCTAGAGGAATTTGCTTAAATAAATGCTTGAATGAGGTCAGTGAAATATTCTGCTTGGTCGTTATGATAAAATAATTTCATTTCATATCCCTTTTCATCAACAAGATTTACATTTTTCATTTATTTTCTTTACTTTGTTTTTTTTCTTTTTTTCTTTTTTATTGCAGATTAAGCAAATCCAAATTTTCAGGTTAAATGCAAAATTATATTATAAAAGGATCTTAAGTCTACCCTAATTTGAATATTTAAATATACTCTTCCATAACCACAGCATTCACTTTGTGTGCAACAAAAGCCTTTGCAAACCCAGTTATTGCCTTCTAAGGCTCCATTCGCACCTGTGCAACTCTAAAGTTGTGCGATTTTCATTGCAATTTTACATTGCAACTTTGATGCAACTTTGAATGGGTGCCACTTGGAGGCGACTTTGGCTGTTAACTTTGGCTTTTACTGTTGCACAACTGCATAGCTCCCAACTGTCCCTGATTTTGAGGGACTGTCCCTGATTTGGAACAAAGTCCCTCTGTCCCTCATAGCTCCTCATTTGTCCCTCATTTTGGTCTGATCTCTATAGTTCTATACAAAATGCACTATTTATCTACAAAAAATGTTTTGCAGTGCTAAACCTTTCACCCAGTTTTTAAATTGCTGCATTTGTAAATTACAAAAGCCAATAATTAGTAGTGGTAAAAAAGCACTTGTGGGTTTAAACAATCAATTTATTTTGTACAATTCCCCTTTAGTGGTGCGTGGCTTGGGGTGTGTCGTATGCATACGTACTTTTGCTAATATGTGTCCCTCCTTCCCATCTCAGAAAGTTGGGAGGTATGCACAACTGTCACATTGATAACATCAGGATGCAACTTTTGAGACTTTACATTGCAGTCAACGGCCCTCAAGTGTTGCATCAAAGTAGTGCAGGAAGCTTTTTAAAGTTGCATAGATATGAACAGCTGCACAAGTGTGAGTGGAGCCTAAAAGTCACAAAAGTGACATCTTTGTGCTGCAGAGCTTTGGAGGGACCCAGCAGGTTCACCCACTACAGGCTACCTGCAAAAAACTACAGGAGGAGTTTGAGAAAAGACCAGTCACCCTTTGCAGGTAGAGAGAGCAGTGGCCAGTCTTTACAAGAAGCTCCTGCACAGAGGCAAAGTTTCACACTGGATTACTGCACAGATCTGGAAGAAAGAGAAAAAGCACATGCATGCATCTTGTATTTTGACAAGATTCGCTTAGCCTGGAATTCAGCTTTGAATGATATTAGACACCTTAAGAATACAATGCTAGCTTATTGTTTAAAAAGTTAAACTGTCATGAAAGAAATAAGGGGCTGCCATTGCGTACCTTCTGAATTACTGTTTTCTTGGCTCTTATACACACAGACTAGCATGTAGAAAATATAATCCATAAGACCCCTTTCACTCTTGGGTGGCTGGTCTGTTAGCGGTAAAGCGCCGCTAATTTTAGCTGGGCTTTACTGCTGTTATAGCAGCATTTTTCAGCCGCTAGCGGGGTGCTTTTAACCCCCGCTAACAGCTGAGGAAAGGTTTAATAGCACCCGTTTTGTGGTGCTGCCGAAGCACTTTGGGCTCGGGCTGTCACACTGGGGTGGCTTGAGAGGTGCTTTTCAGGCGCTTTACAGCTGCTTTTTTTAGCGCTAAAACGCCTGAAAAGCGCCCCAGTTTGAAAGGGGCCTTAAGCACAAAATGTTACTTTGAATTTTTATCAGTGTTTGGCTGTTGCCCAAAGTTATTCATTAACACCATTGTTCATCTACTCTGGAATCTGACTGAGCAAAAGCATATTTCACCATATAATCCATGTATTAGAGTTAGCAAGCAAGATTCTGCATCATTTTGACTGCCAAGGGAGCAATGCCACAGAGGACTATGAGTGTTCTCTTTAGTGATCCTGAATTATTCTGCCATAAACAGGGTTGCTAATGGAACATGCTCCTAGTACATATAGTACATAATGTGAACATATTAAGTGTAATACAGGAAATTTTTTTGGAAAACTGCATCCTTGTGAATCCTTTGTTTTGGTTAATATAATTACCTTTCTGTTCACTTTCATATCAGAATTGAAGGTCGTACATCATATTTCCTATGATGTAGAGAGGCAATGACACTGCAAGGACAAGTAAATAAAAATAGAATAATAACATCACGTGTTTTTTTTTGGTTTTGTGTGTGATTTTTTTATTTTTTATTTTTTTGCAGTAATCAACTGGTTTACTGATAGACAATAAAACAGAAACAATGTTTGTCGCAATACATTTGTTTTATATTGTAAAAAGCTTCACATGCAAATTGCCATACACAAAAGCATAATTATTTTTTTTGTTAACGTATGGTACAGTGCTAGAAATCGAAGTAAGAATATCATGTGCAGTAGGTAAGGGTTACACGGGAAGATCAGGAGGACCATATTCTCCATTGGGCTTTAGGGCATTTGGATTAACATGGGTAGGTAGAGTATAGGAGTAGCTGCACCCCTAAACAAGTCACTGGACCTAAGCATTCTATAAGTGTCATACATTAATGGGATCAACCACCAGTTATAAAACATCATATCTCAGGGTTTCTACATGTGACAGCCATCTGTCCCAAATTGTAGTCAATTTTCCTAGGAATCCTCTCTACCTGGATTAGGAAGACTAGCATTACCATTATTAATCCATTTGGCCAAGTTTGGGGTTTCAGGTTTTATCCAGCATATAACAAGACATTTCCAAGCAATATGGCAATCTTTCTATTGTTGAAGAGATGGGTCAAAAGGGCAAGAGTCCAAAAGCCAAATAGGCATGCAGTGGGGCCAAAGCCAGAGGGGACCCCAGTACACCATGTATGAATTGGACAACTTGTTTCCAGTAGCCCTCCACACATGGGCAGGATCCCTACATAAGCATGAAATTAGCAGGTTTACTGTGATGGACGTGTTGTCAAACCCTGGGCATCTTCACCGACTTGTGACAAATGGCTGGTTAAATTCAAAACACCCTGTCACTGACGCATGACAATGACACTCTTAGCCTTAGGGGGCTGAATACAAATGCATGCCACACTTTTCACATATTTATTTGTAAACATTTTTGAAAACCATTTATCATTTTCCTTCCACTTCACAATTATGTGCCACTTTGTGTTGATCTATCACATAAAATCCCAATAAAATACATTTACGTTTTCGGTTGTAACAAGACAAAATGTGGAAAATTTTAAGAGGTATGAATACTTTTTCAAGGCACTGTAGTTGGTATAGAATTGGGATCCTATATCTTTAGGATCTTGTATTATTTTATTCCTTAGGAATCCTAAAAAGCAGTTATCACAGGGGGCAGGATCTGCTCCCTGGCAAGATATACCAGCATTGATCCACATCTTTCCTATGCTGAAATACAGTCAGGTCCATAAATATTGGGACATTGACACAATTTTAATCTTTTTTGCTCTATACACCACCACAATGGATTTGAAATTAAACTAACAAGATGTCCTTTAACTGCAGACATTCAGCTTTAATTTGAGGGTATTTACATCCAAATCAGGTGAATGGTGTAGGAATTACAACAGTTTATATATGTGTCTCCCACTTTTTAAGGGACCAAAAGTAATGGGACAATTGGCTGCTCAGCTGTTCCATGGCCAGGTGTGTGTTATTCCCTCATTATCCCATTTACAAGGAGCAGATAAAAGGTCCAGAGTTCATTTCAAGTGTGCTATTTGCATTTGGAATCTGTTGCTGTCAACTCTCAATATGAGATCCAAAGAGCTGTCACTATCAGTGAAGCAAGCCATCATTAGGCTGAAAAAACAAAACAAACCAATCAGAGAGATAGCAAAAACATCAGGTGTGGCCAAATCAACTGTTTGGAACATCTTTAAAAAGAAAGAACGCACCAGTGAGCTCAGCAACACCAAAAGACCCGGAAGACCACAGAAAACAACTGTGGTGGATGACCGAAGAATTCTTTCCCTGGTGAAGAAAACACCCTTCACAACAGTTGGCCAGATCAACAACCCTCTCCAGGAGGTAGGTGTATGTGTGTCAAAGTCAACAATCAAGAGAAGACTTCACCAGAGTGAATACAGAGGGTTCACCACAAGATATAAACCATTGGTGAGCCTCAAAAACAGGAAGGCCAGATTAGAGTTTGCCAAACAACATCTAAAAAAGCCTTAACAGTTCTGGAACAACATCCTATGGACAGATGAGACCAAGATCAACTTGTACCAGAGTGATGGGAAGAGTAGAGTATGGAGAAGGAAAGGAAATGCTCATGATCTAAAGCATACCACCTCATCAGTGAAGCATGGTGGTGGTAGTGTCATGGTGTGGGCATGTATGGCTGCCAATGGAACTGGTTCTCTTGTATTTATTAATGATGTGACTGCTGACAAAAGCAGCAGGATGAATTCTGAAGTGTTTCGGGGAATATTATCTGCTCATATTCAGCAAAATGCTTCAGAACTCATTGGACGGCGCTTAACAGTGCAGATGGACAATGACCCGAAGCATACTGCGAAAGCAACCAAAGAGTTTTTTAAGGGAAAGAAGTGGAATGTTATGCAATGGCCAAGTCATTCACCTGACCTGAATCCGATTGAGCATGCATTTCACTTGTTGAAGACAAAACTGAAGGGAAAATGCCCCATGAACAAACAGGAACTGAAGACAGTTGCAGTAGAGGCCTGGCAGAGCATCACCAGGGATGAAACCCAGCGTCTGGTGATGTCTATGCGTTCCAGACTTCTGTAGTCCTATTAACTCCTGTTAATTTCCTCTGCAAAATGATCAGACCCCAAATTAACATACATGTGTTTTTTGCTTTCCTTGCTCTTTTCCAAGTCCTATTTTTGTTGACCAATAAAATATGTAGCAAATTTTTATGTTTTATGTGTTTTGTTAATTTATTTGTTTTGCAGACGCATTGGCATGGCAAAAAAAAGGTGTGATTTGTCTAAAAGCTACTTTCCTGGTGCCTTTATGGTAGCATATGCATGGATTGTGCGTATGCTGCCATGGATAGGCACCAGGAAAGGAAAATTATGGAGCGGTAAGTATTCAATTTTCTATTTTAGCGCAGTGGTTCTCAGCCCCAGTCCTCAAGTACCCCCAACAGGCCATGATTTGGGAATTTATCTTAGCTAAAATAGCTGTCCAAAATACCAAGCCATAGACTCTGATTTAAAACACCTGTGCAAGATGAAGGAAAACCTGCAAACATGGCCTGTTGGGGGTACTTTAGGACAGGTTTGAGAACCACTGATTTAGAGCACTGAGCTAAAATCTAGCTCAAGACAATCCTATTCTAATTGCGGGCATTTGAGGGAAACCAGGTGAGTGTTAGAACACCTGATTGTTTTTTTAGGTTGCGCTTTGTGTCCCTTTTCTGAAAATTGGCTTCACGTCCTGTCACATAGCCAAACAGGAAGTGAGGGTAAAACCCTACCAATGTCTTTCTTTGCTGACACACAGGTCAATCTAACTAGTGTCCTCATTAGGCAAATTGCACTCTAGCACTTTGCTGTGTACACCCCAAATTATTAGGTATTTTGGGGTTTATTAAAGGCAAATCCACTCTGCACTACAAGTGTACTCACTGTAAATCTGAGGGGAAGCACTGGTGATTTTATCATCCAATCATGTAGAAGCAAAAATTCTGTTTTTTATTTTCCTTGCATGTCCCCCTCTGATCTCCAGCTACTGCACTTCCAAGTGCACTTGTAGTGCAAACTGGATTTGCCTTTAGTAAATAAACCCCAAAGTCCAAGATGCCTAATAATTTGGGGTATACACAGCAAAGTGTTGAGTGCAATTAAACTAAGGGGGACACTATTTAGATTGACCTGTGTGTCCCCAAGGAAAGACATTGGTAGGGTTTTACCCTCACTTCCTATTTGGCTATGTGACAGGAAGTGAATAAATTTGAAGGAGAAACTGGCAAAATTTGGGAGGTGTCTTCACCCAGCAGGGGTGCAGACATACCCAAAAACTGACAAGACTTCAGATCCCTCTGCACTCTATCCCCAAGCAAAATAAAAGAAACAAGACACATTCCTAAGTTCAACTGTGTTGCACGTCAATGGCCCATTTAGACCTTGTTTAATAGAAAACACCAGTTGCCTTTCACTAGAAACATTTGTTAGCCCAGTTATGGAAATCTGCATCTGCTTTCCTATTATTCGCCAATAAAGTTATGGGCCTGCACCTAGATGCATGTCCCCGTGGCGCATATCTAGTTCCCGGAAGTGGTGGACAGCACACAGAAATTATATCACGCCCCTCCAGGAAGTTGTTTGTACTGCTGCCGGGCCAATGTATATTGCTTCCTGCTTCAGTGTGTTTGGATATAGATATAGATATATCTATATCTATAAATGTAAGTTCTTCTGTCCACCAGCAGATAGAAGTTGGGTAGATGCCACACTTCCAGTTCTGGAGGCATAATAATGGTCTAGTACAGGGGTCTTCAAACTATGGCCCTCCAGTTGTTCAGGAACTACAATTCCCATCATGCCTAGTCATGTCTGTGAATGTCAGAGTTTTACAATGCCTCGTGGGATGTGTAGTTCCGCAACAGCTGGGGAGCCATAGTTTGAAGATTCCTGATCACCCTAGCATGTCTTGAAAAAAGGTGTGTTCTCATGTGCCTCGTATAAGGCCCAAGAGATATCGTTTGGAAAACGCATTTTTCTTAGTTTCTGTGATAAAATTTAGCAAGTTATTAATTTTTTCTTCATAAATTTTGGCCACAATTTATACTGCTGCATATCTTTGGTAAAAATAACCCAAATTAGTTGATAGTATTTGGTCTGTGTGAAAGTTAGAGATTCTACAAGGTGTATTGCAAATCATTAAAAAATTATCACACCTGATGTACTGGTACAAATACCCCCCAAATGACCCCTTTATAGTAGACATTCCAAGGTATTTAGTAAGATGCATGGTGAGGTTTTTGATGTTGTCATTTTTTCCCACAATTCTTTGCAAAATGAAGATTTTATTTTTTTCCCCACAAAATTGTCATTGTAATAGGTTATTTCTCTCACATGGCATGTGTATACCACAAATGATGCCCCAAAATACTGCTACTCCTCCTGAGTATGGCGATACCACATGTGTGGGAATATTTCACAGCCTAGCCACATAGAGAGGCCTAGCACTATCAGGTGTTCTAGGCGCAATAATTACACATCTAACTTGTTGACTACCTATTACAATTTTGAAGGCCCTGGAACACCAGGACAATGGAAACACCCACAAAATCACCCCATTTTGGAAAGCTAACATCCCAACATATAATCTATGAGGCATGATGAGTCTTTTGAACAGTTCATTTTTTTCCAGAAGTTTTTGGAAAATGTGGGGAAAAAATTAAAACGCATTTTTGTTTAAACAATGTTGTCCATTTATAAGATATTTCCAACACATAGCATGTACATAGCAAAATTGACACCCCAAAATACATTCTGCTACTCCTCCTGAGTAGGGCGATACCACACGTGTGAGACTTTTACACAGCCTGGCCACATGCAGAGGCTCAACATGCAAGGAACACCGCCAGGTTTTCTAGGGACGCATAGCATGCACATACCAAGAATTACACCCCAAAATACATTCTGCTGAGCATAGGGTAAACAAAAGATTACCTGTGGTTTTAGTAGCATAGTTTTCCACAAGAGGATAGCACTAGTCCAGGCAGCAGGCAGGGACTTGGTCAGCAAAAGCGAACGCAATTGTCCAGGCAACAGGCAGAAATACTATCCATAGCCAGTACAGGCATCAGGCAGGGATACTGTCCATATACAGTCCAGGGTCAGTGCAGGCAGAGATTGTCAGAAGTGCTAAAATATTGGTCCTTGTAGTTTGTCAGGAACAGTAGAGGCATGATGGCAGAAGTCCTACAGGCAGCAGGCAGAAGTAGGGCCTCATTCAGGACAGAATAGGGACAGGGGTAGAGGCTTCTCCCACCCAAATCTCTTTGAAGCCTCCGAGTCTCCAGACCCTAATCTAGGAATGAGAAAACAAAGAAAAATTGTTTTCTTCATCCAGAAAAACAATTCTGGAGCCCCTCACATATGAAGACCCCTGTGTTATGAATCCCACTGGTCCAGTAGCGGGGTACATGATCAGTCCAAGAGGCAGACAAAAAGCATGGTCAAATAGTCCAGGGTCAGTTCCAGATCAGGCAGAGGTATGTACAGAATCGGTAGGCAGAAGCGTGGTCGAATAACAAGCCAGGATCAGTTCCAGCTCAGGCAGAGGTATGTACAGAATTGGTAGGCAGAAGCGTGGTCGAATAACAAGCCAGGGTCAGTTACAGAGCAATCAGAGGTATAAGGAGTGTGAAGGTAAATCACAGAAAGTGAGGATTATGTTTACTATACTTCACTAATAATTTACTGAAATATGGTAACGGCGGAAACAGTCAACTATGCAGAGGCCTGGTTGGGAAGGACATCGGGGACAATAATAAGTGGTGTCTCTTCTAACTCTGGTGCACACCCGGCATTTTTTCTGACGTTTTTGGCCTGTTGGTCTGGGAGGGATTTTATTGGGAAAGTGGCGTTCGGAGAGTCTGCTAATCACATCGGATTGAATGTTTTCTGGTGGGCCATTCGGGAATATAAAGGCAGTGGTGATTTCCTCCTGGTAGCAAAGGAAGGGTTTGGGGCTTTCAGTGGAGCTGCGATAGATAACATAGGTGTTGTATATGGCTGAATTAAACAAATAGATTTATACTTTTTTATACCACTGGTAAGTTTGTCTTGTGGCAAGGTAGGGTTCGAGCATTTGGTCGTTGAAGTTGACACCCCCCATGAACATATTGTATTCATGTTGGCTTTTGGATTGGGCTATTCCTCCTGGTGATCTCCACAAAGGTATTATTGTGGATCAAAGAAAGTATGTAGACATCCCTTCTGTCTCTCAACTTCACAGCCAGAATTTCCTCATTCCGCAAACTCACCATCTCCCCTCTTCTTAACTTCTTGTTGACGAGGCTTTGAGGAAAGCCCTTCCGGTTTGTCCTTACAGTGTACATGCTGGAGTGTTCTTCCTGTGAAGGTTGTGGAACAGGGGCAAACTTGTATAAAAGTTATTTACGTACAAATGGTAGCCTTTCTCCAGCAGTGGGTTTATGAATTCCCAAATTACTTTCCCGCTTTATCCCATGTAGTCTGGGCAATTAGGGGGATGCAGCTGGGTGTCCTTCTTTTCGTATACCATGAAGGCATATGTATACCCTGTGGCTCAGTCGCACAATTTATACTGCTTCACCCCATAGTGGGCCCTTTTGGTGGGAATAAATTGTTTGAAGCCCAGCCTGCCACTAAATTTGATAAGTGACTCATCCACCCATATGTGTTGGGTCTGGGGTAAATAACTGGGGGGAAGATTTCAGAAAAATAAATTAGTAGTGGGCGAATTTTATAAAGTTTATCATAATTTGGGACATTTCGGGGAGGGCACTGGGTATTATCATTATAGTGTAGGAACCTCATAATCATGAGATATCTGGTTCTGGGCATTACTGAGGAAAAGATGGGCATGTGGTGGATGGGGTGGGTTGACCAATATGAACGTAATTCATTTTTTTTGGTTAGTCCCATACAGAATGTGAGGCCCAAAAAAATCTTAAACTCCTCCATTGTTAGGGCTCTCCACTCGTAGGGACAGGCATAATAGGACGTTGGGTTACTTGTTTTTGAATTGTGTATACAGGTTGCACTATGCCACAATTGATGCTAGCATGTCCTCAATAAAAATTAAATGGAAAAAAAATCTATCGGGGAAATATTTTCTGTGTCCACCTGGACTCCTGGCTGGGCAGTGAAAGGGGGAATGTTAACTTCTCCTGAATTAGGAGGAAGCCACAAGGAGTTCTGAAGGGAATAGGGAAGGCTGGCATAGGACCTAACCCTTTGGGACTGAGGTGACACCCCACTGGTACTTGGCCTTTCTTGATGAGGTAATGCGGTGCTGGTGGATGGCACAGCGAGGCTGGTGGTTGGCAATGCGGTGCTGGTGGATGGCACTGCCCTCTCACCAGAACGCCTTCGTCTGGCGGGGGGACTATCATCCTCCTCCTGAGGCTGTCAGTGTTCCACTGCTTAGGACAGTCTCGTAGTCAACGTCAGACTCAGAGTCTGAGGAATCCGAAGCGGAGAGCTCCCCTTTGCTCTCGTCAGCCACAAGAATATTTTACGCCTCCTCAGCTGAAAATAATTTTCTAGACATGGTGGGCACTTATGGCACTGATGACAGAAGGCACTGATGACACGTGACACTGATTGCTGATGACAGAAGGCACTGATGACACATGACACTGATGACAAATGGCACTGCTTACATGTGACACTGATGACAGATGGCACCGATTACATGTGACACTGATGACAGATGGCACTGATTACACGTTACATTGACGTGACACTGATGAAAATGGCACTGATGACACGTGGCACTGATGAAAATGGCACTATTGACACGTGACACTGATGACAGATGGCACTGATGACACGTGACACTGATGTGGCACTGATGACACGTGACACTAATGTGCCACTGATAACAGATGGCACTGATACGTAGCACTGATGACATGTGACACTGAAGACAGATGGCACGTGACCCTGACAGGTGGCACTGATGAAAGATGGCACTGATAGATGGCACTGATGACAGATGGTACTGATGACAGATGGCACTGATAGATGGCACTGATGACAGATGGCACTGATAGGTACTGTGACACCAATGGGCACTGTATTTACTGTGTTTTAACTGTAATTTGTGTTGGCACTCACAGAATCTGTAGCACAGAAGCTCTCCCTCCTCACACGTGGTCTCTGTGTGAGGAAGGAGAGCCGGCAATGAGAGATGATCCCATATGTTTACATTTGAAATCATCTCTCATTGGACACTCCGATCAAGTGCTAAATGGCCACTATGATTGGCTGTGTCTAAGGGACAAGGCCAACACAGATTTACACTGATGCGTGCTTGCGTCGGCGCGCGGGGAACAGGTAAACAGGAGGACGTCCATGGACGCCCTCCCCGGCAATTAAGCCCCGCGCTGTAGCCGTCTTTCAGCTATAGCGCGGGCGGGGGATCCTGAGTGATCAGGACACATATATTGAATTATCTTTGAATCCTACTAATCGTTTCAAGAAGGATCTGGTTGCATTAGTTAACAAGGGATATAACAGACAGATATTAAACAAAAAAGAGAAGGCTTTTCTGATAACCACGGCTCCTAGGATTCCCATAATCTACTATCTACCAAAAATCCATAAGGACCCCCTGCATCCACCAGGGAGGCCCATAGTGAGTGGCATTAACTCCATAACATCCCGTATTGGCCGCTACATTGACTCATATTTACAGCCACTAGTCAAAAAAACACCATCATATTTAAGAGATACCACTGATACCATAAGACGGTTGGAGGGCATCCAATTAAAAGGAGACTATCTAATAGCCACGGCGGACGTGGCTTCACTCTACACGTGTATCCCACATGATCTGGGTATTGATGCGGTCACGCACTATTTAAATAGGGATATGTCACTCACTGACACTCAGAGATTATTCATTGTTGAACTACTAGAGTTCGCCACATCACACAATTACTTTTGGTTTAATGACAAGTTTTTTTTACAACATAAAGGCATAGCAATGGGGGCCAAGTTTGCCCCCAGCCTTGCAAACCTTTTTATGGCCAAGTGGGAGGAGGATGTCATCAATTCGGAACAGAGACCCAATCTCATTCTCTGGGCCAGGTATATAGACGACATCCTCCTCCTATGGGATGGCCCCCCAGAATCCCTTGAGAACTTTTTCTCTTTCCTTAACAGAAATGATAGGGGAATTTCCCTTACTCTTGAATATAGTTCCACCAATGTACATTTCCTGGATTTAGATATAGAGATAAACTCTCGACAATTTAAATTTCAAACTCACTTTAAACCAACAGATCGCAACAGTTTCATACCTATGGACAGTTGCCACCATAAGTCCTGGTTGCGATCTGTCCCTCGCAGCCGGTTTTTAAGGCTACGACGGAATTGTAGCAATATTGACACATTTCCGGTACAAGCATTATCTCTGAAACAAAGATTTTTAGATAAAGGCTACGATCCAGTCTCTTTAGAAGCTGAGATACAACATGCTCTAGAAATAGAAAGGAGATCGCTTTTGGGCCCCAAAACTTCTAGCCCATCTAATGACACCTATAAATACTCTTTAATGACAGCTTTCTCAACTCAACATAGAGATATTAAAACTATAGTAGAACGTCACTGGGAAGTATTGAGGAGTGATCATGTTTTGGGTAATATTCTACCAGAAAGACCCAAGATTATCTACAAGGGGGCTCCCTCTATACAAAATAGAGTTGCCCCAAATATAATCGATCCCCCAATACGCCCTACTTTCTTCCATGAACTAGTGGGCTACTTTCCGTGTAAAAAGTGCACAGTGTGCCGATATAACATCAGTGGTAGACATAAAACACTTGAATTTCGGTCAAACGTGACTAATAAAATATACCCTATTAAAATGTTTTGCACATGTGCAACTAAGTATGTTGTATATCTCATCACCTGCCCTTGTGGAAAACACTATGTGGGCCTTACCACACGGGCCTTTTCCACTCGGGTAGGTGAACACGTAGCAAAAATTATTGGGGGCGATACCAAGCATACGGTCCCCAGACACTATAGACAGCATCACAACCGTGATCCAACGGGAACACAATTCCTCATTATTGATAAATATGTACCCCCGTGGCGCGGCGGAGCATTAACCCGTGGTGTATCACAATTAGAAACTTATTGGATATATGAGATCCAGTCCCACACGCCATTGGGACTCAATGTCGAGTGGGACATTAACGCCTTCATTAACCAATCATAATACAACACTGCCTTCCCACTTCTGTTTCTGAGTCACTCCCCTTTTATCTTTTAATTTTATTTTGTATTTTTATATTTATTTTTATTTCATTTTTATTCCCACTTCATCTTAATGGGTACTGTGTTATATACAGTTTTATAATAGTGTTCATTTTTATTAATATTTGTAGTATGACCATATAATGTATACAGGCTAATTATGATTTGTAATACCAGCTATGATTGACCTCCATGCTGAGCCGTGGACCCTTTAAGTTCGGTATTTTTATCTAACGATTTACATATTCCCATTGGCCTTGTGACCCTCTGTGTATATTTGGCGCTATGGTTTATAGTAAGCCATGGATGTTTATGTATGTACACAGGGGATGGTGTAACATATATAATGATATGATTTTGATGGTCACTAGAGGAGATGCGTTCTACGTATTGCCTCTATGCTAATTTTTTGATTTTATGTTCACATTTTTTATATACATTTGTATGACAACATCTCCACTGTACATTTGATCTAAATAATTTACCTCTAAGTTCCCTCCCCTTTGGGGTTATATATACGCTCTATATTATAATTTTTCTATCCTCTCGGCCGAGGTATGGCGCCGTGATATCATGACGCCTCCCCCTTGCTTGTACGTAGTGACATGATGCGGTCCATGCTAACACCTCATGACGAGGTATGGAGCGCAGGACGCCGTGACCAGTGCGTTCCAGTCTCTCTGCTTGGAAGCGAGGCTCGGGACGCACGCGGCCGGTGTCACTATGTCGGAATTCGCAGGTTACACTGTGGATGCTGTGACCCATGCGCTCCACCTCCTCTATGAGAGTGAGGTCTGGGACGCACGCGGCCGGCGCCATTTTGCGGAAACCTGGAAGTCGCCCTGATTGAGCGACGATAGCGATTGGAGCCACGATTCAGCATGGGGGGCCCCTAGCATATATAATGGCAATGTTTGGGGTGGTGCAGCACCCCAGATGATGTCCCCTAGGACGAAACGCGTCGGGACCACTGCTGACACCACCAACATTGCCAAACGAATTTTAATCATCTATACAGTATCACGCTATGTATCTCTATATCTTTTCTATATACACTTTGGATGCCTGAGTGGATCTATCCCCTACATTATATTATACTCCCAAGTATCCGAGTCACCTGGATTTACGCTTTTGCGGTACAGACACCATCGTGGATCCCCACAGTTACAAGCTAGATTGACCCAGTGGATGTACACCCATCTGTGTCCAATCTTTCTGGTAAGCCCCCAATTTAATGAGGTGGTGGATCTTCTATCAACACACAAACAAGTTTTTTCACAATCTTGGGTGCTACATATACCTTCTAGAGACTTTCTTATATATTTTGCTGAAAATTGTTTGATAAGTGTATCATCTGCACTTTATGTTCACACCATGAATATATCATGTACTGGTTTCTGAGGATTATTTTGTATAAGTACTATATACACTGTACTATATCTATTAGCGCTACACTTTTTTCTTTAAGTGGTTAAGATCTAACTGATTGCAGTGTATGGTCACCTTTAAAGATCAAGATCTAAAAATATTATTTTATTTGTCTTAGAAACACTTACTTCTCTGTCCTTTGTAATGTATTGAAATATTTAGGTAAAAAAAGAAAAAAACACATTTCAAAGATATATTAGAAGTAATAGGAATGAGATTAGCATCAAAAGGGTTTATTAACTGAGAACACCTACTAATTGCTTAACAAGACACACCCAATTAGATGAAATTAACCAATCATATTGGGCGTGCGCTATTATCAACAAAAAAACTGCAGTAACCCTAGCGCCAGTTGCAGTTAACATATGCAGGTATTTATTATCGCTATTTGCGCTTCAATGTGCTTGATTTATGAACAGGTGCAGCGACCTGAAGGAGCTTGACATTGTACCCACTATCCACTGATAGTGGTTGCAATGCTTTTTCAGGCTCATTTGCAAACTGTTAAATGGATATTTTTTGCTACATTTATTATTATTATTTTGTAAAAGGTGGACCTGGCCTTCAAAAAGCCTCCTTTGACACTCAAAATTACAGCAGCTGCATGATTACTTGCGGTCAGCAGGTGGAACTGCTGAGTTATGTCCAGCCCTGCACAGTCAAATTACTGGACTTCAAAGTCCATAGACATTTCTGCTACTGCATTTATGTACAATCGCTACACAGACAAAAAAAATCAGATTGCTCATATTTATGCCACATTTCCACTTGGGCATTAAAAACTCAAGATGTGGCAACCCTTCTTTATACAGCCAAACTATCAATTCCATCATATTCAAAGTATGTATAACAGTGCATTAACACAATATAATCGATAAAGTGTATGAAGATCAGGAGAGCATTTAATACATTGGTAAAACAGGCCAATCCATAAGAAAAATCTTAAATATGCACATCTAAAAAAAAAAAAAAAAAAAAAGAAAGTTTACATATTCACTGACCCGCAGGCTAAACTTGAAATTAGACACGTTAAAAGGAAAATTTTGGATAAGAATAGAAAGTATTTTGAACCCTTGATGTGGGTATGTCAGAGCAGCTTCCATGAATAAGTATCTGACAAACTGTGTCCTACTCCCAATGTATTATAACCATTGATCATGAACCCGTTTTTTTTCACTTTGTGTTAGGGCATCCTATTCATTTGAGTGGGACATTTTTTTTTCTTTTTCGAAAACAGTGGTATTCCCTTGTACGGTAATCAACAAAAGACTACTGGCAGTCAGACAACAATTTGGAAAAACTTGTTTAGTTGGTTCTATTTTTTCCAGCAAAATACCAGTTTTACTAGAAGCTTTATTTTCTGAATTGTTCCTGGTGGTGTTACAGTATTAGACTGGATCATCCGCTTAAAATGGCTGTAAACACTGAAGGTTATTTTCACCTCAATGCATTCTTGGCATTAAAGTGGTATTGAACCCAAATCCAAAAATGTAATATATTGCAGCTTACCAATTATTAGATGTGGTGGCTGCATATGTTTTCTTTTTTAAGGCCTTTTTCCTTCTGTTCTCCCCTGATGACACACCTCCTGTATTATAGTGCCCCCACTCTGGATGAGGGAACAAAGGGGTACCCTTAGACAGCAGCATTGTCAGTCTGTGGGGGGAGGGGGAGAGGAGTATTAGAAGTACTAGCAGATTTAAATACAGTAACAAATTGAAGCCAAACTCCAGCTCACACTTTATGATCAGTTAAAGAAAAACATTTTTTTCCCCTTTTGGGATAAAGGTTTTACAATATAAATAATAGCTTATCATATCACACTAGCACCTCTGCTAGTGTTAAATGGAAACGAACGCAGTCATCACATCTAAGAATTGGTAAGCTGCAATATAATAAATGTTTGATTATGGGTTTAATACTGCTTTAATATAAAAAATCTTCTATTGTCAGGCCCTTTAAATCTGGTATGAATCTTGAGGGGGGAACCCCACGCCAAAAGCAAAAAAAAACAAAAAATGGAAAAACGGCATGGGGTCCCCAGCGAGCGCCACCCCCCTGGATGATATTAGGCCACATGCCCTCAACATGGGGGGGTGAGGGCTATTAGGCAGGGGGGCTCTGCACCCCCCACCCCACCTATCCCAAAGCACCTTGTCCCCATGGGGACAAGGGCCTCTTCCTGACAACCCTGGGTGTGGTTGTGGGGTCTGCGGGCAGGAGACTTATCAGAAACTAGAAGCCCCCAGATCACGCCCATCCCCCTATGTGAATGGGTAGAGATACATTGTACCCCTACCATTCACTCCTCAAAAAAGCAATGTAGTGTAAATAAAAACAAGAGACTGTTTTTGACAAGTCCTTTATTAAAAGTGAAGACTATCCCCCAACGTAGCTCCAACGTGTCTTCTTTCTCTGGTTCCGCCACTGATGTTTTCTTCCTCAGGTCTTCTCCCTCGACTGCTGTCTTCTTCCTCCAGTGATGTGTTCTTCCTCCGGTCTTCTCCCTCCGCTGCTGTCTTCTCCCTCCAGGGACGTGACGTCACAAAGGGTGGAGTCTAATGGTGACATCACTGGATGGCCATGCCCCATAGCTATATAAGAAAACTGGCAGACATCGGAGGTGACACAACGGCTGGAGCCAGCATCAAAGGAGGACCGAGTCGGCGAAGACAGCAGCGGCGGAGAAGACAGCAACTGAGAGGGAAGACTGGAGGAAGAACACATCAGTGGCAGAACCAGAGGAAAAAGACACACTGGAGCTACGACGGGGGATAGTCTTCACTTTTAATAAAGGACTTGTCAAAAACAGTCTCTTGTTTTTATTAAATATGTGATAGACAGCGCCTGCTCCACCTTGACTATAACTAAGTGCCAATATGTTGCTCCATATAAGTGACTATACCTGGTTGCTATCCTACAGAACTCCTCATTAATATAACATCTAAATGTTATGACAAGGATACATAGGTGCAATGACAAAATAACAAGGATATTATGCAAAAAAATTGGATAAACAACTATCAATGCAGTTGTCCAGTGACTATAGTTAAAGTGATTGTAAAGTCTCAGTTTTTTTTCCTATAAAAATAACAAACATGTAATACTTACCTGTTCTGTTGCAGTGGATTTGCACAAAGCAGCCCCGGTCGTCCTCTTTTCGGGTCCCTCTTCTGTGATCCTGGCCCCTCCCTCCTGTTCAGTGCCCCCACAGCAAGCAGCTTGCTATGGGGCACCCGAGCCGAGTCACAGCTCCCTGTGTTCATTCAGACACAGAGCCAGACCCAGCTCCACCCCCTCTCTCCCCTGATTGGCTAGCTGACTTTGATTGACAGCAGTGGGAGACAATGGCACCGCTGCTGTGTTTCAGCCAATCAGGAAGAAGAATCTGGGATGGTTGAGACACTCGTGGACATCGCTGGACAGAGAGGGACTGTCAGAGAATACCATCCAGCCGTTTGACTAATAGAAATGTGCATGTCAGAATTAATGTTCACAGAACGGCCAACGAGAATGCGCATGAAGACACACACGGGAATAGGCATGCACATAATGTTTCTTAGTGCCCGACGGGCTATTTAAGGATGCTTCTGCCTGTGCTCTATGTGTACCTCCAGTGTGTTCCCTTGGTTGCTGACCCAGCTTACTCCTGACCTGATATAGGGTTCCACTTCTGTCTTGTCGTTAGTTTCTGACCCGGCTCGTTCCTGACGTTGGCTCTACTCCTGATTTGGTACCTCATTGCCCACCTGTTGATGACCCTGGCTATCCGATGACCACGTTCCTGCCTCTGATCCTGACTTACCCCTCTGCTCGAGTGTCTGGCCAGCTGTCTGCTGGTGCAGTTCTGCACCACACTGAATGTTCCTGCTGCAAGTCTGCTGAGAGCTCTGACCAGCCACAAACCCTGGCCTCAAAGCGCAAGTGGAGTGCTTCCTTAACCTCAGCTACACTGCTGTGCACAGCTACAGTTCCAGATCTGATGATTCTCCTACTGCCTTGGAACCGCATCTCCTGCTGCAAGTTCCCTGACCTACATCTGCAAGCACTCATGTTCCTCCTGTCCCTTGGCGCCTTCTGTTTCACTTCCAGTGGGTCCTGGGCTGGATATACAAGAGAGGCCAACCTCGTCATTTCAGTCTCCGCTCAGGTACAGGACAGGGACCTCAGGTAAGTGTTAGGGGGGCTGCTGCACACAGAAGGCTTTTTATCTTAATGCATAGAATGCATTAAGATAAAAAGCCTACTGCCTTTACAATCCCTTAAATAAAGTGCATATAGTGATATTAGTGCAAACAAAGTCTTTTCTGGGTGAAAAAGGTGCTGTTGTGCTCCATGTCCCATGGGTGTCAGTGCATCCACCTCCTGGGGGTAGCCAACGATCCGCACTCACCAGATATGTTGGAGTCCTTCACCATACAGCAAGAGGAGTCTGGCATGCATGTGGGTCATTAATGGGGACCACTTCACAATACGATATCCTCTGTGGGTGTCCCGGTTCCCTCTGTGTTAGGTGACCTCCCTCCGGTGATGGCTCCAGTACTCCACGTGCAGGGGAGTGTGCAGTGGGCGGTGTAAGAAAATGAAATGAAAAGCTCCTCATAGAGTAAAATTCTTAGTTGATTTATTGAAAAATAGCAGCATACATAAAACTTTTAAAAACCTGTGAATATGACAGGACTGGACGTCATCCAATGAATCATCAGCCCTACTCTTATGTGAGATGTGGACGCTGGATCATAACATACCATGCGTTCCACTCTCCGGGCCGGAAGCGACGAGTGGGAGGGTCACCTTGACCCGTTTTGTCATCAAAGTGTTGTCAAAAACAGGATAGTCTTCACTTTTAATAAAGGACTTGTCAAAAACAGTCTCTTGTTTTTATTTGCACTACACTGCTTTTTTTAGGGGTGAATGGGTAGGGATACAATGTACCCCATACTCATTCACATAGGGGGCTTGTTAAAGGGGGCTTCCAGATTCCAGTAAGCCCCCTGCCCTCAGATCCCCAAAACCACCACTTAGGGTTGTCGGGAAGAGGCCCTTATCCCCATCAACATGGGGACAAGGTGCTTTGGGGTGGGGAGCATAGAGCCCCGCCCTGCCCCAAAGCACCCACCCCCCATGTCGAGGGCATGTGGCCTGGTATGGTCGGGGGGGCCCCATCTTCCCTGACCTTCCGGGCTGCATGCTTGGATAAGGGTTTGATATGGTTTGAGGGGGGGGGGGGGGCAATGTCGTTTTATATTTTTGGCGTTGGGTTTCTCCTCAAAATCCATATCAGACTGAAGGGTCTGGTATGGTCTTGGAAGGGGGACCCCATGGAAGTCGGGCATGAAAGTCGGACATGAAGTTGGAGGGCAAAGTTGGATCGGAAGTCACACAACTTTCATGTCGGATCAGTGTGAACATAGCCTTAAAGATGTCTATGAGCCACATCAGTGCCAAAAAGCCCAGGGGACAAAGGACAGACGAAAATAAAAATAATAGTCTCAGTAGTGTTGACTAGTTTGTATGTTGGAATGTTATTGACTTAAATGAAAATTCTTGGCCAACAAAGGCAAACTTAGCTACGTACTAGCGTAGTAGAAGAGGAAGTGTAGGGTTGTTCTATGCTTTTGAGAATGCGCATTTTTTTTCTGTTTGATTATTTCCATGCGCTTACTGTACACATCAAGCGATAATTGGACGTTGTGTTCACTTACGATAAAAAATTTCTAGCCTGCACCTTCAGTTTTTGTCTTCTGAAAAGTCGGAATTGACTGTCGAAAGCACAATACTAACAATCAGATAATTGGCGGATTGTTTGCCGTACAGTATTTTTCTTCCTATCTTCATATTGTGTGCATGGGCCTTTAGGCTCCATTCACACTAGCGTGTTTTTTGATGCATTTTGCATTTTGCAGAAATGCATGGGAATTTTTTAACATGGGATCCTATGGAACATGTTCACATCAATGCCTTTTTGTACCTCTGCGTTTTTGGAAAGGGTCAGGGACTTTTTTTCATGCAAAAAGCAGCGTTTTGCATGTAATGGATTTCAATGGACAAGCATCAAAAACGCAAGTGCACCGTTTTTGCAGCGTTTTTGCAGCGTTTTTGGTGCGTTTTTGGTGCGTTTTTGCCGTTTTTTTTTATTTTTTTTTTTTTGTAATTTTTTTTTAAGACTGTAAAAAAAAATGAAAAAAAAAAAAAAAAAACGCAAAACTCAAATCGCGGCAAAAACGCGGCAAAAACGCCGCAAAAACGCTACAAAAACGTGGCAAGCATGAAACAAAAACCTCCAAAAACGCTCAAAAGCAACATGCATAGGTGTGAATCGAGCCTAAGTGTTTCTGTGGTTTTTCAATTGAAGTATTTTGACTGAAAGGGCAACCCTGTCAGGACAGAACCCAACTGAAACTCATACAGTGTATGGCTAGCTCTAGAGCTAATGTATTTTAGTTTACTATCCACATAATTAAGAGATATTCTTGCCATGTATTATTGCATGTTTCTTTTCCTCACACTGATCCTCATGGATAATCCTATTAATTGGCGGGGGTTTCATGAACAGCTTTGGGCCCCAGGTAATGAAACCACCATTGAGCACTGGCTTATATAGATAAGACGGAGTTTCTTGATTTGCAGGGAGTTTAATAAAGGCATTTAGACATTACTGACTGTGTACTTGGCAGCTCAGCTTGTGCTGGAAGAAACTGCCAGCTCAGCTGTCTAATAGAATGACAATCTAACCCTATATTATTCATTTCATAAAAAAAAAAAAAGCAGGCACTTGTGAAAAGGTCACAAACAAAGTCCTATTGTCTTACATATACAGAATTAATTATTCTCCTCTATAAACTGCCTGAAAAATCATAATAAAATACAAAAGTGCTGTTGCATTGCATTAAGAAAATTTGAAATGCAGTCTGTGTGTTGTGTGTACAAGCACACAACACACACCTTGCATTTATTTGATCAAAACCACTACACCCACACAGACTTATTTACTTGCTACCAATGCACTGACATACACTTATTTATGGCAAATTTAACTTGCCATGCTGAGTTTGACAGGCAGCACTGCTGCGCTTTAGCAGAAGCTCAGTGGGGCAGTGTGAACCCTCCATAAGTGTCACCACTGGAGACAAAGCAGCGGTACTTTCGGGTCGGTTTGCAGGCGCTATTATTAGCGCAATAGCACCTGCAAACCGCCCCAGTGTGAAAGGGCCCTAATGCCGCATACACACGAGCGGACTTTTTGATGGACTAGGGCCGGCGGACCGGACTCCGGTAGACAATTCGACCATGTGTGGGCTCCAGTGGACTTTTTTTTCCTAAAAGTCCGACGGTCCTAGATATAAAACATGTTTCAAATCTTTCCGACAGACTTGAGTCCGGTCGAAAAGTCCGCTCGTCTGTATGCTAGTCCGACGGACAAAAACCGACGCTAGGGCAGCTATTGGCTACTGGCTATCAACTTCCTTATTTTAGTCCGGTCGTACGTCATCACATACAAATCCATTGGACTTTGGTTGATCGTGTGTAGGCAAGTCTGTGAAAGTCCATCGGAAAGTCCGTCGAAAAGTCCGCCGGACCTAGTCCGTCGAAAAGTCCGCCCGTGTGTACGCGGCATTAGGAAGGCTAATCCACAGTTTTCTTGCGAGTTAGCAGTGCTTTCCCATAGACCTTTATGAGGTCCTGTGGTTTTGGTGCGGTTTTCAAAAAGCACACCAAAACTCCTGCATGATGCATCTTTGGTGTGCTTTCTGAAACCACACCAAAACTGCAGGACCTCATAGAAGTCAATGGGAAAGTGCAGCTAACCTGCATTAAAACCACGGGATAGCTGCACTTTAGCAAAAGCGTAGCGGTACTGCACCGGGGAGTGTGAAGCCTCCTTTACACTGCCACTAACTGAAACTAATACTTGCACCTACACTGACACTAAAACCTCGTACACATGATAGGACTTTAAACAAAATTTTCTGTGGATTTCTGTTCAAAGGGCGTTGGCCGTGAACTTGTATTGCATACACACGGCAGGACTTTTTAGGCAACAAACACGAACGTAGTGACGTTTCAACGTACTGACGACACTTCAAAAGAGGGCGTTCAGTTCTCTGACGCCACCCTTTAGTCAACTTCTGTATTGTTGTCTGATCTTTTGCATTGGTTCTGAGTATGCGTGTTTGTACTTTGTACTAAAGTCCGATGGTTTTGTGTACACACGATCGAACTTGCTGACGTAGGACTTTTGTTGCCTGCAAGTTTGTCTGTTCAGACAGCCAATATTTGTCCGATGGAGCGTACACACGGTCTGATGTTGCCTTAAAACAGCTAATTTGCATGTTTGTTGTCAAAAAGTCAGATCGTGTTTATGGGCCTTAACATTCCCTAAACTAGATCAAGTCCTCAACTAGTTAACCACTTCAGCCCCGGAAGATTTGGCTGCTCAATGACCAGAGCACTTTTTGTGATTCGACACTGCGTCGCTTTAACTGACAATTGCGCGGTCATGCAACGCTGTACCCAAACAAAATTGATGTAATTTTTTTCCCCACAAATAGAGCTTTCTTTTGGTTGTATTTGATCACCTCTGTGGTTTTTATTTTTTGCGCTATAAACAAAAGAAGAGTGAAAATTTTGAAAAAAACACAATATTTGGACTTTTTGCTATAATAAATATCCCCAATTTTTTTTACAAAAAGGTAGTTTTTTTCTCAGTTTAGGCCGATATGTATTTTTCTACTTATTTTTGATAAAAAAAAATTGCAACAAGAGTACATTAATGGGTTTGCGCAAAAGTTATAGCGTCTACAAAATAGGGGATAGATTTATGGCATTTTTATTATTATTTTTTTTTTTTTTACTAGTAATGGCGGCGATCTGTGATTTTTATCGTGACTGCGACATTATGGCGGACACATCGGACATTTTTGACACATTTTTGGGAAGATTGACAATTATACAGCGATCAGGGCTATAAAAATGCACTTATTACTATATAAATGTCACTGGCAGGGAAGGGGTTAACACTAGGGGCAATCAAGCGGTTAACTGTGTTTCCTTACTGTGTATTCTAACTGTAGTGGGAGGGGACTGACTATAGGAGATGCCAGATCGTGGTTCCTAGCTATTAGAACAGACACATCCCTGTTCTGCCTCTCGTGCCCGCGATCACTTGTTGGTCATGAGCATCGGCACCCCCCAAGCGCAGTGGGCGCGTGCGTGCCTCCTATCCCGCTTAAAGGAGCCGACGTATAGCTATGACAGCTCGCGGGATCATGCCGACCTGCCACAGTATAATGACGGCGGCTGGTCGGCAATTAGTTAATCTTTATTTTATTTTTTTAAAGACTTCTCTAGTGAGAAGGAAAAGATTTATTATGTCTTTTCCTTCTTGCTAGAGGAGTAGTCTGTTGTTTCTCCTCTTCACAGAGGAGGAACAGCATCGGAGTAGACTGTAAAGTGAATGATCACTGCGATAGCCAATCAGAGGCTATTATAGTGATCATGTGATCAGGATCCAGGTGTCATTAATAGGAGACCTGGGTCTGTCACTGACAGCCCGGTTTCTGTGCTGGGATTGCTTATAGCAGTGGATTTCATTGCTATAAGCAAGCATTTTACTGAACGAAATCAATCCATTCAGTTTGTTTTGTTGTGGTTAGCTATGATTGGCCAGATCTAATCAAATGGTACAGCTGGTGTTGTGATTGGCCCTGTCTGTACCATGTGTTCACATTGACCTATCACAGCTAGCAACACAATTGTACACAATGGTTGGCAGGAAAGTAAGCCCCCCATTGTTTACAACTGTCATATGATCTGCTGTGGTTGGTCACAGCGATCACATGGAGCGGCAGCAAGCTGGTACACTGATCAGTCATCGACACCAGCCAGTGACAGATCACGCTGTAGAGCAGTCTGGGAGGACATCCACCCAGATTGACGAAAGTCCCGCCCGGCTGTCATTTTGCTATACACTGGGTGGGAACTGGTTAAAGCGGATCTTCCCTCTCCATTTATTTATTGTTTTTACCAGGTTGTGTGTTGTTCACATTTCAGATACTCACCCACCCAGTGGATCAAGTGTTGTCCTGCTGTGATCCTCTTTTCTTCTGTCACCACCTGATCCTGTCTGTGCTGCTATATTGTTTGTGATGTCAAGAGGCCCCTGGATCATCTGGGTTCAGCCGTCACGCCTCCCAAAAATGCAGCACTAGGTACACCCCCCTCCTCTTTTGTGAATGAAGGGCTATGCCTCCTGAGTAAGGATGAGCTCCGGCGTGTTCGCACAGCCCACGTGCAGAGCCCGCCAGGAAGTCGGCACTGCGCTGCGCTAATCACAGGCAGTGAGACATTTCCCGATCTTTGCAGCCGCACATTGGGAAAATGTCTCGCTCCCTGTGATTAGCGCAGCGCTGTGCCGACTTCCTGGTGGGCTCTGTACGTGGAGTGTGCGAACACGCCGGAGCTTATCCTTACTCCTGTGATATGTGAATGAAGGGCTATACCTTCTGAGATATGTGAATGAAGGGCTATACCTCCTGAGATATGTGAATGAAGGGTTATGCCTCCTGAGATATGTGAATGAAGGGCTATGCCTCCTGAGATATGTGAATGAAGGGCTATGCCTCCTGAGATATGTGAATGAAGGGCTATTCCTCCTGAGATATCTGAATGAAGGGCTATACCTCCTGAGATATGTGAATGAAGGGCTATGCCTCCTGAGATATGTGAATGAAGGGCTATGCCTCCTGAGATATGTGAATGAAGGGCTATTCCTCCTGAGATATCTGAATGAAGGGCTATACCTCCTGAGATATCTGAATGAAGGGCTATGCCTCCTGAGATATCTGAATGAAGGGCTATACCTCCTGAGATATGTGAATGAAGGGCTATGCCTCCTGAGATATGTGAATGAAGGGCTATTCCTCCTGAGATATGTGAATGAAGGGCTATACCTCCTGAGATATGTGAATGAAGGGCTATGCCTCCTGAGATATGTGAATGAAGGGCTATTCCTCCTGAGATATGTGAATGAAGGGCTATTCCTCCTGAGATATGTGAATGAAGGGCTATACCTCCTGAGATATGTGAATGAAGGGGCTATACCTCCTGAGATATGTGAATGAGGGGCTATACCTCCTGAGATATGTGAATGAAGGGCTATACCTCCGGAGATATGTGAATGAAGGGCTATACCTCCCGAGATATGTGAATGAAGGGCTATACCTCCCAAGATATGTGAATGAAGGGCTATTCCTCCTGAGATATGTGAATGAAGGGCTATACCTCCTGAGATATGTGAATGAAGGGCTATGCCTCCTGAGATATGTGATGAGCATATCCCAGGAGGTACAGCTAGCGCCATGCTCGTCATTCGCCTAGGTGAGTGATGCATATGGAGGCGGAGCCACACATTTTCATGGAAAAAAGGTAAACAGAAAACAGCTGTATTAAAGTAGAGGAGGATGGATTGGAGAGAACTTTATTGTGAGGGTAAAGGTGATATCAGAAGATCCCCCCCCCTCTCCCCTGTGTATCCTTTGGCAGTTCAAATAAAGCTTTGGGCCTGTGAACTCTCCCCCCCCCCCCCCCCCAACACACCCGTTGCCCATTTGAATGTTATTAGACAGTATGACCTGACTTTTTGTGACATGTTTTAGAAGTAATGCTTTCAGAGTAATGCGGCGTCATGCATGATGTGATGTTTCGGGGTATTTTTACTCTGCACAACACATTAGGCATCATACCGCAGGATGAATGTAATTTATTGGTATGCTTGGCGATGTATTGTTATGTAGTGTATTTATGTGCTGCGTCGCAGTACAGATTGGAATGTACCCTGTTTAAGTATTTGTTTTTTTGTATATTTTCTTGCAAAATAAAGTATACATTTTTCAATCAAAAAATCAGTGAGGACAACATCTATAAACCCAGACAGAGCCTCCCTATGCTGCTGGGACCTTGATCTTATGTGTATTGGTTGGTACTTGCAGTACATGTCCCTATCCTGATAGCAACTCATACACCCTCCACATCCAAGGACTGGAGAGCTGATATATAGGACATGTTTGTTGTTGGGTTTAGACATCCTTGGTCTCCTCTATACACAGACACAATGAGAATATGATGTTGCACTCCATGTAAACATTTCATTGCAGAGTGTGTGGAGAGCCCAGCAGCCAACATCCAGTGTGTATGTATGAGAGGGAGAGGATTCCCTGTCAGTGTGTGCTCAGCCTCCTCTTCCTGGAGAGTACAAAGATCATTCCTAAGAGCAGGGAGTCCTCACAACCTCCCCTATGTCATGTGTGTGTCTGGGGGAGAGGCGGCTTCTCTATGAGGGTGTGATCAGTCTGAAGACTCTGAGTAAAACCTGCTAATCTCCTCACAACCTCTCACTATTCACACTCTGCTGAAGTTTCACTTCCTGGCTCTGCTGCTTTTTTCTTACATTTATACTTTTATTCACCGCCCCCTTCTTTCTGACTCTGTTTTTCTCTTTCTTTTGTTTTGTTGCCACATCCTGTCTGCAAAGAGAGAGAAGACAGAAGAAAGAGAGAGAAGGAGAAGACAGGAGAGGGATCAGGAGTGCTGAGCATGCAGGTGAGGGGAGTGTGTACTGTACTGTGCATTGTGTGTATATGGTGTGTACTGTACTGAGCATTGTGTGTATGGTGTGTACTGTACTGAGCATTGTGTGTATATGGTGTGTACTGTACTGAGCATTGTGTGTATATGGTGTGTACTGTACTGAGCATTGTGTGTATATGGTGTGTTCTGTACTGTGCATTGTGTGTATATGGTGTGTACTGTACTGAGCATTGTGTGTATATGGTGTGTACTGTACTGAGCATTGTGTATATGGTGTGTACTGTACTGTGCATTGTGTGTGTATATGGTGTGTACTGTACTGAGCATTGTGTATATAGTGTGTACTGTACTGAGCATTGTGTGTATATGGTGTGTACTGTACTGAGCATTGTGTATATGGTGTGTACTGTACTGAGCATTGTGTATATAGTGTGTACTGTACTGAGCATTGTGTATATGGTGTGTACTGTACTGAGCATTGTGTGTATATGGTGTGTACTGTACTGAGCATTGTGTGTATATGGTGTGTACTGTACTGAGCATTGTGTATATGGTGTGTACTGTACTGAGCATTGTGTATATGGTGTGTACTGTACTGAGCATTGTGTGTATATGGTGTGTACTGTACTGAGCATTGTGTGTATATGGTGTGTACTGTACTGAGCATTGTGTATATGGTGTGTACTGTACTGAGCATTGTGTATATGGTGTGTACTGTACTGAGCATTGTGTATATGGTGTGTACTGTACTGAGCATTGTGTATATGGTGTGTACTGTACTGAGCATTGTGTATATGGTGTGTACTGTACTGAGCATTGTGTATATGGTGTGTACTATACTGAGCATTGTGTATATAGTGTGTACTGTACTGAGCATTGTGTGTACTGTACTGAGCATTGTGTATGTGGTGTGTACTGTACTGAGCATTGTGTATATGGTGTGTACTATACTGAGCATTGTGTATATAGTGTGTACTGTACTGAGCATTGTGTGTACTGTACTGAGCATTGTGTATATGGTGTGTACTATACTGAGCATTGTGTATATAGTGTGTACTGTACTGAGCATTGTGTATATAGTGTGTACTGTACTGAGCATTGTGTGTACTGTACTGAGCATTGTGTGTACTGTACTGAGCATTGTGTATATAGTGTGT
Organism: Aquarana catesbeiana; assembly: GCF_042186555.1. NCBI lineage: Eukaryota > Metazoa > Chordata > Amphibia > Anura > Ranidae > Aquarana > Aquarana catesbeiana. The sequence continues at coordinate 180,451,433 of NC_133325.1, forward strand.
ACTGTACTGAGCATTGTGTATATAGTGTGTACTGTACTGAGCATTGTGTATATAATGTGTACTGAGCATTGTGTGTATATGGTGTCAGTGTGTACTGTACTGAGCATTGTGTATATAGTGTGTACTGTACTGAGCATTGTGTATATAATGTGTACTGAGCATTGTGTGTATATGGTGTCAGTGTGTACTGTACTGAGCATTGTGTATATGGTGTGTACTGTACTGAGCATTGTGTATATGGTGTGACTGTGTACTGTACTGAGCATTGTGTGTATAGAGTGTACTGTACTGAGCATTGTGTATATGGTGTGTGCTGTACTGAGCATTGTGTATATAGTGTGTACTGTACTGAGCATTGTGTATATAGTGTGTACTGTTCTGAGTATTGTGTATATTCTACTAAACATTGTGTATATGGTGTGTACTGTACTGAGCATTGTGTGTGTGTGTGTATATAATGTGTGTACTGTACTGAGCATTGTGTATATAGTGTGTACTGTACTGAGCATTGTGTATATTATACTAAACATTATGTATATGGTGTGTACTATACTGAGCATTGTGTGTGTGTACTGTACTGAGCATTGTGTGTGTGGTGTGTACTGTGCTCAGCATTGTCACCTCCTGCTATGTAGAGGAGTGTGTACTGTGCTCAGCATTGTGTTACCGCCTGATAGAGCTGCACGATTCTGGCCAAAATGAGAATCACAATTTTTTTTGCTTAGAATAAAGATCATGATTCTCGCAGGGTAACATCATTTTTCACATTATACAAAACAAAATTGGGCTAATTTTACTGTTTATTTTTTTTTAATTCATTAAAATTTATTTTTTTCCAAAAACATTTGCGTTTGAAAGACCGCTGCGCAAATACAGTGTGACATAAAATATTGCAACAACCACCATTTTATTCTCTAGGGTCTCTGCTAAAATATATATTTAATGTATATGTTTGGGGGTTCTAAGTCATTTTCTAGCAAAAAATACTAATTTTAACTTTGTAAGAAACTTAGTCTTTAAGTGGTTAAACTGCCCTCATCTACAGAGGGAAGTTCATTCCTTTGATCTAAAAGTACAAAGTGATACAATGTTTATAGTTCTCTCCTGCTAAGCAATGTTGTCATAAACTTGGCAGGCTGCCTTTTTTTTTTTTTTTTTTGTACAGCTGTGAGCGGAGAACTCTCTACACTGAATAGGGAAATGCTGTGTTAAGATCGCGGGGGCGGGGTTGTGTGTGTGGAATCGCAATCTTGATTCTTTAACGATTAATCGTGGAGCTCTACTGTCTGATATGGAAGTGTAGCATGTAGGAAAGATTTGGCCTAAAATGGTAGATTTGTGTGAATTGTGTCCTGGGATGTTTGGCAGAGGAGGGGGGGGGGGGGGATTGCTGTGCTCTCCCTGGCAGAGAAGTTGTATGTAATTGTGCCTCCATTGCAGTCATCTGATTGTATGGGGCCATTGATAAAGTGCTCCAGAATGGCAGTGACTGGCAACGCATGTATCAGTCCTGGCTGCTGATCTCTTTCACAATGTACTGTATTGACTGAGGGGCTTATCATTGCAGTCCTGAACCTGTGCATGGTGTCACTAACCTGTCCTGAGGTTATATCAGCTGCGGAGTTCATCCTGTCCAATCACATAGCTGGCCTTCCACAGCATGTAGGAAGATGGAGCAATATATACTACATGTACTCTGTCCTTCGAGGGATATAACACTGTAACAAAAAAAGAAATGAGGCTTCTTTAAATTTGAACTCCAGGCACAAAACCTTTCATTTTAATATATTCCTTAAGCTCCATTCACATATGTGCAACTTAAAAATCGTGTGATTTCAATTGCCACTGTGTGATGGGACTTTGATGCGATTTTGCGAATGGCAAATTTTCAGAACAAATGGAATTTGAATTTTGTGTGATGAATAGTTAAGGAGCGGGCTGGGAAGCTGGCTGCCCTGTCCTTAACAACCGATGACTCATCAGCTGTCGGCGGGTTCCCCCACTGACAACTGAATGTAAAAAAAAGAATGGCGACAATAAAAAAAAAAAAAAAAAAAAAAAACGGCATGGGGTCCCCCCCATTCATGCCAGGCCCTTCTGGTCTAGTATGGATTTTAAGGGGGGTTTTTAAGGGGAACCTCACAGCAAAAAAAAAAATGGGGTCCCCCCCCAAAATCCATGCCAGGCCCCTATCCGAGCATACAGGTCAGGAAAGCGCCCCCCTCCCGAACCGTACCAGGCCACGTGCCCTCGTCATGAGGGGTACTTTGTGATGGGGACAAGGGACTCTTCTCCACAACCCTGAAAGTAAGTAAACACAGTACACCAGTTTTTGAAATCACTTTATTAAATTTAAAAAATGTCCCCCGAAGTAGATCCAACACCAGTCGCGCCGCCCGCCGACCTAAAAAAAATAAAAAATCTCTGGCCCTGACGAAGGTTCCCGCCAACTCTGTCGTGTCACAGCTCTTAAATAACTAAAGGGCGTGGCCGCCCGGTGATGTCACCAGATGGCACCGCCCCTTGTGACGTCTTCGACCGAAGGGATGCTGGGTCGGTGACATAAAAAAAGGGGGGTTTCAGCCGGCGACGTCACCAGGTGGCTCTGCCCCTTATTACTTTAAGAGCTGGCATATGGCGGAGCCGGCAGCCTTAGTCAGGGCCAGAGGTGTTTTGTTTGGTTTTGTTTTTTGGGTCGGCAGTGCGGCAGGCGGTGTGATTGAAGATGGATCTACTTTGTGGGAATTATTATTTTATTCATTTTTTTTTTTTTTAGTTTTTAATAAAGGAATTAGCAAAAACTGGTATACTGTGTTTACTCACTTTTTAGGTGAATGGGTAGTGGTACTATGTACCTCATACTCCTTCACATGAGGGGGGCGGGCCAGGATCTTGGGGTCTGCTTGTTAAAAGGGCTTCCAAATTCTGATAAGCCCCCTGCCCGCAGACCCCCACAGCCACTGCTTAGGGTTGTGGGGAAGAGGCCCTTGTCCCCATCAACATGTTGGGGGCATGTAGTCTGGTATGGTTCAGGAGGATCATCTCCCCCCTTTCCTGACCTGCCGGGCTGCATGCTCGGATAAGGTCTGGTATGGATTTTGTGGGGGGACCCCACGCTGTTTTTTTTTTATTTTTTATTTTTATTGTCTGCATTCTTTTTTTTACATTCTGCTGTCAGTGGGAACAGTGTTTTGTATTGTGTATTGTACAAACCGGCTCTGAGTTGTGACTCTTATTTTCCTTTGTTATGAGACAAAACCTGCAACACCAAATCCCAAAAAATTTCCAATCCTAGATGATTGGCGTTTTAATGGGCTGTGGTTGTTGGCACCACTTAGAAATGTGCTAAAATCACTAATATTAGATGATGTAATGCCTTTCAATGTCTAAATGCTTCCCCAGGCTGCATATTGTGTGTACTGGATGGAGCAGAACATTCATCACCACTGTAACCTCTCCTACTCTAGTTATAAACTGGCTGAGCAATACAAAATAAAGGGGACTGTAGAATCAGAACGTCAACAAGGTACAATCATTGTGATGCAGTAGAAAGCTGCGTGAGTGTGTGCTAAGCGATCCATCTTGCTGCATTCACTTTAGCCTTCTGTGTTTTAGTGGATCTGAATGCAGAAAGTTGTAGCCATATTGGTGCACTTATAATATAATAGGTAGTCACTATGCTACTATTTACAGTAAACTACTAGAGCTGAAATAAGAGCCCTTTCACACTGAGGAGCTTCTAAACTACCCATTAAAACGCTGAGTGCTTTTGCAGCGCTTTTCAGGCGCTTTTGAGGCATTTGCGGTGCGCTTTTTAAAGGACGCGTGACTCAAAAACTGCTTCAAAAACCATTTGGAGGCGTTTTTAAGCACTTCCCATTCATTTCTTTTTTTTTTTTTTTTTTTTTTTATATATCTTTTTATTTGAAAAAAATTTTCATTACAACAAACAAATAATAAAGGAACGAGAGACATCATCTTGAATAAGAACACATTAACACCATCCTCCTATCCATACATTATTATCCTTCCAATGTGTGCCAATTCAAATCGCCCATAGGCAGAATGCTTCAAGAATAATTTCTTCCTTTTTCCCCCCGTTTGCTCCCCCCCCCCACCCCCCATCATATGCCTCACCATACATTATATTATTAAACCAGCCACCAGCCCCCCCCCCATGCCATCCGCATCCCCCCCCCCCCCGCCAATCCAGCCCCATCCTGGTCCAGCCATGCTTTCCATATTTTTTCAAATTTCTTATAATTACCCCTCTTCTTGTATACGTACTTCTCTCTGCAGATCACCTCCCTTACTGCATTCACCCATTCTGAAACCGTCGGTGCCTCCTTTCCCTGCCAATACTGTGCAATAAGCTTTTTACCCTGAAACAGGCATCTGACCCTTGCTGTCTGTATGTCCCTTGAGGCCACTTTATCCCCCGTTAATCCCAGCAAGCACTCTCTCACCTCCAATCTCAGCGACATCCCGAACACCAAATTTATCTTTTCCACAACCCCTTTCCAATATATATGTAGTTTGGGACATCGCCAAAACATGTGAATCAAGTCTCCGTACCCTCCTCCACATCTCTGGCACTTTGGATCGGGCCTCTTACCCCATTTAAATAATTTCAATGGTGTATAATATGCCCTGTAGGAAAGATAAAAATGAGAGATCACCTGTGAAGGAGAGAGAGTGACCCTGGGCCCCAGCGACAGGACATACTCCCATTGATCATCGGACAGTGCTCCCACATCTCTCTCCCATTTAATCCTATTTTTATTTTCCACCATACCCTTCTGGGCTGATGCCTTCAGGCATCCATAGATGTCAGAGATCAATCCCTTCGTAGTATGTGCATCAATAAGCTTTCTCAAAGAGGTCATTTCGCCCCACACTGGCGCATCCTTCCCAAATTGTGCCTCTAGGGCATGTCTGAGTTGCAAATACCTGTAAAATTACCTGTTAGAGATTGCGTACTCCTCCACCAGCTCCTGAAAAGATTTTAGCCTCCCTTCCCTGTATACCTGTGCTAAGCAGTGAATGCCCTGGCGGTCCCACTCTTCAAAGCGTCCCATTTTTTTGAGCTTGTTGAGGTTATTATTATCCCAGAGTGGAGAAAACTCCGCAAAGCCAGTATAGCCCAGAGTTCTTTTAACTTGTACCCAAGCCTTAACCATCATCTGGGTAGTGGGGCACTTGGTACCAAATGAATCTGCCTCTAGTGCCTCTACAATCGTGTCATGTCTGATATCATTCAGCAAGACACTACTGCCCATTCCTTCATCCCTTGGCCTATTACTACCTCCCATTTGTTGCAGTTGGGATGCCAGAAAGTATCCTCGTGGGTCCGGTACTGCCAGGCCGCCCTTCGCCTCTGGCTGTCGCAACGTCCGCAAACCGATCCTAGCCACCCCATTTTTCCAAATAAGTTCTCTAAACACACTGTCTATTTTTTTAAACCAGTGCTTGGAAATCCACACAGGAGAATTCTGCAAAACATATAAAATTTGGGGTAGCCAGACCATCTTGATCAGGTTGCAGCGTCCGGCAACCGAGAGGGGCAGGCGTTCCCACACCCGGCACTTCTGCTTCAGCTTTTTCATAAGTGGGACTAGGTTGCCGGATATATACTGTCCTGGATCTCTGGTTATATTAATGCCCAGATATTTCATTTGGCTGACTATTTTAACTTGGGATGCTTGGTGAGGAAGGGGTTCATTCAGAGGATCTATAGGTAAAATCACTGATTTCTCCCAATTGACCAATAGCCCGGAGAAAACGCCAAATTCTTCAACTATCCCTATGGCTGTTTTCAATTAATTCTGCGTATCTGCCAGGAACAGCAGGATATCATGTGCATACATAGCCACTTTGTCTAACCCCCTCCTTCTTTTAAATCCCTGCACCCCATGCGCCATCCTCAAAGCCATAGCCAAGGGCTCAATTGCCAGGGCGAAGAGCAGGGGGGACAAAGGGCACCCCTGTCTCGTGCCCCTGCTCAGCTGGAACCACTCTGAGCACTGACCATTAATTTTGACCTTAGCCCTCGGACTGTTGTATAATAAACTTAACCATTGGACAAACCCAGAGCCAAACTGATATTCCGCTAGCACCTTCCACAAATAGTGCCATTCCATGGAATCGGAGGCTCTGGCCGCATCCAATGAAAGGGCCGCTCTCTCACCACTATTTTCCACAGGTATTTGCATATTCAGGTACACTCGTCTTATGTTCGTGCTTGTAGATCTATCTGGGATAAACCCGGTCTGATCCGTATGTATTAGTTTAGAAATTATCTTATTCAGCCTTGCGACCAACACTTTTGCCAAGATCTTCACGTCCGAACATAAGAGCGAGATAGGCCTGTATGAGGTCATATCTATTGGGTTCTTCCCTTCTTTCAACAGAGTTATTACAATAGCTTCTGACATAGACGAAGGCAGGACCCTGTCCTCCCTGGCTCCGTTAAACACCTCCAGAAGTAGGGGCAGTAATACCTCCCCATATTTTTTGAATATTTCTATAGGCAGGCCGTCGGGGCCCGGTGACTTTTGGCCCGCCATGTCTCCCACTGCCCTCTGCAATTCTGTGAGAGTCAATGGGGCATCCAACATTTCCCTATCCTCATTTGTTAATGGAGTTATCCTCAACCCCTCAAAAAACCCTTGCATTTCCGCCTCCACATTTGCTTTAGAAGAACTATATAACTTCTCAAAGTATGTCCTAAATTCACCTAGTATATCAGGGGTGTTTTTTTTTCATTACTCCATTCCTCCCCTTAATTGCTGCTATTGTATTCGAGGGACCATTTGCCTTGATTATCAGAGACAGAGCCTTCCCAACTCGCTCCCCCTCTCCGAAAAAGCTCCGCCTCTGAAATAGTCTCTTCTTTTCCAACCTCTCCCGGAGCACCCTACTGTACTCGTCCTGTCTTCCCACCCAGAACTCGTAGCTGGCTTGGGATGGTGTTTCTATATACTGCGCCTCCGCTATTCTTACACTCTCTTTAGCTCCTAGTTCTTCAACTTGCGACTGTTTTTTGTTGAATGCGATTTTCTGAATTAATACTCCCTGAAGATATGCCTTCAGGGAGTCCCATACTACCCCTACTGAGGTCGATCCTAGGTTTATTTTAATAAACTCCGATAGGCCCTCCATAATTTTCTCCTCTTCTCCTATCAATTCGAGCCAGAAGGGATTAACCCTCCAACTCCCCTTAATACAGTGCTCCCCTACCTTCACAACAGTAATAACAGGCGTGTGATCTGAAACCACCCTTGGCTCATATGTTATTTCTTCCACTAGGTTTAATGCTTCCTCATTTCCCAAAACAAGGTCGATTCTGGATAAGGTGGCATGGGCCCTGGAGTGGCATGAATATTGCCTCTCCCCAGGATGCCTCCTCCTCCAGATGTCCACCAACCCTATTTCATCACAATATTGCATAAGGGGGCTCTTGGGTGCCACTCCGATTCTACTTTTCGGGGGGAGCCTATCTATACTATTATCCATCGTCATGTTAAAATCACCCACCACTATAACCGGGATCCCGGGGAAGTCCATGATGAAACTGGCTAAATCATCCAGTATTGCCATACTAAATGGGGGAGGGATATAAACATTGGCCAGAATGAATCTTTTATTTTCTATCGAGCAGGAGAGAAAAATATACCGCCCAAATTCGTCCACCCCTCTTGAATAGGAGGAGTGGGTGGAGTGATAATGTGTCCGGAATTGCATGTTATCTAAAGTTTTAATTGAATCCTTTACCAAATGAGTCTCCTGCAGGCAGAGTATTTAAATTTTCTTCTTCTTGGCTATTGAAAAAATTACCTGTTTTTTAAAATTATCCCCAATCCCCCTTACATTCCATGCACATATATTAACCCTTCTTCCAGTTCCGGGGGTTTTATTACACCTTCTTTCAGTGCTCATAAGCCTTTGGGCCTAATAACCTTGCAACGGACTAGTCTCCTATTAACCCAAGCCACCTTCTTTTGTGAATATTATATGTAGCCCTACCTTTTATTAAATCCCCTTGCTGTGACAGGCTGAACCAACACACATCCTTCCGTGACCACACTCCCCACCTCTCTGCCCTCAATGTGCACCCCCACGTCCCAAATCGTCCGATGGGATCTGATGGGATTATTACCCTCACAGCCCTCTGGGAGCCCAAGTACCCTCATATTTTCCCTGCGCAACCTGTTTTCCATACTGTCCATTTTCTGCAAACAGTCCTTCAGTTGGATTTTCATGAGTGCTACTTCTTGTTTTAATGGATATACATCATCTTCCATTTGACTAAACCTTTCCTCCAAGGCTGTTGTCCGGGTACAAACTGCGCGCACATCCCCCCTGACGGTTAACAATTCATCCCTAATGCCCTTGAGTTGCTCGGACAGTTCATTAATTGATTGTTTGCAATTGTTAACGGCCAGAAAAATATCATTCAGGGATGGCTCCTTCTCATTGACCAGATCGCACTGACCTCCCCCTACTGCCCCCTCCATGCCTGGGACCTGTTGTTTTTCTGGGCCTCCTACTACTACTGAACCCGCTGGTGGTATAGCTGCCAAAGCCCCACTTTCTTGTGTCTGGCTTCTCCTCCCAGGGTGGCCAATTTGATGCTGGACTCCCCCTGTGCTGCTGGCCTTTTTAGGGGTTTGATTCGGGGTATGCGCAAAACGCTCCAACTTGGCTGCTACTTGGTTCCCTTTTTCCTTGGTGCCACGAGATCCATGGGCCCCCAATCCCTCCTGCGCTGATCCATCCTCCATCCCCTTTCTCCTCGTCATACCGACAGGGTAATATTCCCAACACAATGCTAGACTTCGCTTTTGGCCTGGAACTGTGTGCCTTTTTCCCCCGCCGAATTATCGGCTGTAAATGCTTTTTTCTTGACAGACCTTTACACTCTGGTGTACTGCGGGTGAGTAAGTAAACAACCACCTACTCACCCCTCCAGCGCTGAGGACAGGATCCTCTGCTGCTTAGTCCTTTCAAGGGCTCTCCAACACCACTGCTCGATACCGGATGTCGGCGCCCCCCTCTCTCACTGGGCTAGGCGCCGCCGGTGTCACTCTCGGGAGAGCTCCGTGTATGTAGCCCAGCTCAAGCTCCGTGTGTGTAGCCCAGCTCAGCTCTGTCCAAGCAGCGTGTCAAGACAGCGTGTCACCGCTACAACAGCTTCCGGGTACTTCAAGCGTTCCCCCTCCTCAGCGTCTCCTTCAGACCGCGCTGTATCCTCATCTCAGGAGCGGGAGTGAAAGTGAGGGACGCGGGCTAGGTCCGGCTGCAACGCTCTCCCTCACCTCAGCATCCGGTCACGCCCCCCCTTCCCATTCATTTCAATGGTGAGGCGCCTTTTTTTTTTAGCTCTCTAAGACAGCTTTCAAACCGAGCCGCGGGGGGCATAGGCGGTAAAGCGGCACTATTTTTAGTGCCGATTCACCGTCATTTTAGCGGCGCTATTCGGACGCTAGCGGGCGAAAAAGGGTTAAATCCGCCCGCAGAATGCGGTGTTTTGCCGGCGGTATCGCAGCGCTGCCCCATTGATTTCAATGGGGAGCAGCGGTGGAGGAACGGTGAGTTCACCGATCCAAGGAAGCTGCTGGCAGGACTTTTTGTGACGCCCTGCCAGCGCACCGCTCCAGTGTAAAAGCTCTCGGGCATGAATGGAGCCGCTTTTTTTTAGGCGCTATACAGACGCTATTTGTAGCGCCTGAAAAATGCTGGCAGCGTGAAAGGGGTCTAAACATGCTCCAAAGATGCCGCATGCCGGATTTTTTTCACCGCACTGCCAGCGCACCGCCCCAGGGTGAAAGCATTCATTGATTTTAATGGGCAGCATTTTTCGTGAGCTTTTCAGGCGCTTTGTTTATAACGCCAAAGCGTTTGAAAGACTCCTCAGTGTGAAAGGGCTCGAAGTGTTTCATTTTTTTTTGTTGCTTTTTTTGTTTTTTTAGTTTGATGCACATTATGTGTAGTTACATATCACAGGAACTGGTATTGTGGTGATATTGAAGTTTATTGAGAATGCCATAAAGGGTTCCACCATTGTTGTTAAGTTATTGATTAGTAAGGTAGTGTTGCACTTTTTTGGTCATGATATTAGTGCACTTGTAGCAGCACAGTTAAGTACTGTCTGTGATTTTATTTTTAGGGCTACACTATAATGTATTTCTGTCATGTACTGTTAGTTGCTCTTCCCTTGCCACACCGTGAGCAGCCACTGTACAATCACATTGCATGGCTAAGCTTTTGATTGTATCAGAATATTTTATTGCTAGTCCTATTACTCAGTGTTAATAAGAGATTTTCTTTCTCAGGGGGTTAGTGTCTTGTGAAACTCCCACAATTTGTTGGGTAGATTGGGTAAGAGAAAGACATTTTTATATCATGTTATTGGACTTGCAGTTGCTCTTTATTATCTCAGTAAGTGTGAGAGATCACTTGACAAGCACATTGCAGGCCTAGACTTTAATTATATAACCTCTTCAGAAACAGATTCATCCATTGCTGGTGTATTATTACTTCTGCAAATGCTAATGAAACATTTTCTCTCTCGGGAGTGTCTGTAGCCCGTGAAATGATTTCTGATCGTTTAGTAGACGGGAGATTTTTGATTGTAATCCTGTAGAATTTCTGCTTGTGTTCACCTGAGACTGTTGGGTGTTTAAAGGTGAATATGAGTGAGACAATAAAATTGCACTCCAGCCTTACTTTCAGTCTTGCACAGCTGTACAGTCTTCCCTTCTCCTTTAGGCTTCATTCACTCTACTACAGCATTTTGAATCACGGGCAGATTTGCCACGGATCTGCAAGCAATTTGACAGCATCGAGGTGTGAATGACAAAACGCAGGACTCACGTTCAAGGTGGCATTCATTTGAATGACACCTCAAATTGCAATGCGGGTCTGCCGTGATTGTCGCGCTGCAATCACGGCAACCCGCATCACGTCATCATGTCATCCAAAAATAGTTCAGGAGCTACTTTTGGGCGACATGCGTTTGGTGATTGCAGCACGACTTATCACGCAACAATTGGGGCAGACCCACACTGCGATTTGAGGTGTCATTCAAATGAATGGCATCTCGAATGCGAATCCCGCTTTTTGCCATTCACACCTTGGCGCTGTCAAATCATGGGCAGATCCGTGGCAAATCTGCTGCGATTCAAAACTCTCGAGTGTGAATGAAGCCTAAGTGTCGGTTCACACCAGTGCGATGTGAGAGCAAACGCAATTCCAGTACTGGTTCCCACATGGCATAGAACTCGCAGGCAGTTCACACTGCCCTATGCGAACCGCTGCAGGTGTAAATACAAAGTTAAAGTGGTGTTCCACCCAAAAAAACTAAAATGCATAAATGTGCCTAAAAAAAACAACAAAAAACCATTTGGAAAAACATTTTTTTTTTTTTATGTTTTACTCACCTCTAAATGGCTGTTGCTAGGGGGTCCCTCGTAGTCTGCCTCGCCTCCTTCAGTGCCTGGGCTGGTGACATCACTTCCCCTCGGCGCAGGAAGGGCTCAGCTCTGCCCCATCCCTCTTGTCAATCATATGGGACACGTGACAGGTCCCATATGTTTGCGCGGCCAATCACGGCGCGCGGCGCCGCTCGCGCATGCACAGTGGGTGCCCGGCTGTGAAGCCACAGCCAAGCGCCCACAGTTGCAATGCCGGCGCCGCCGAACGGAGGGGGAGACGAGCGGGGCTTCCGATCCCCCGCATCGCTGGACCCTGGGACAGGTAAGTGTGCGATTACTAAAAGTCAGCAGCTGCAGTATTTGTAGCTGCTGACTTTTAATTTTTTTTTTTTTTAGTGGGAACTCCTCTTTAATGATACCACCAGATCGGTTCACATATCGCAGTGCGAACTTTGAATTCGAATAGGAATCGCATGGCATAGGTGTGAACACTCATGCAATCCGAACTTTGAATTTGGATAGGAATTACATGGCATAGGTGTAAACACCCATTGAATCCGATTCTGGTGTGGACAAAAAAAAAGGGTCCTGCACGATTTTGGTACAAATGCGATGCAAATTCAGCCATACAATCTGTATGGTTGAATTCGCATCACACAGACATGTGATCTGCACAGCAGTGCGGTGCGAATCATATGCGATGTCTGGAATGGACGATATCCACCATCATATACCCTTTGTGTGACTGTGTCTGGCCTGCTATTTCATTCATTGAATTTCAGTTGTTTAACCACTTATGCTCTAGAAGTTTTTACCCTGTTCATGATCAGGCTGGTTTTTCTTTTTTTGCTATTCGGCACTGCGCCGCTTTAACTGATAATTGCACGGTCATGCAACACTGCACCCGAATGAAATGTAATTTTATTAACACAAATAGAGCTTTCTTTTGATGTTATGAGATCATCATTGGGTTTTTTATTTTTTGCGATATAAACAAAAAAAGACAGAACATTTTGAAATCCCAAATATTTTCTACTTTTTTGCTATAAACATATCAAAATAAAAAAAATCTAATTTCCTCATAAATTTTGGCCAACATGTATTCTGCTTCATGTCTTTGTTAGGAAAAATACCAATAAGTGTATATTGATTTGTTTGAGTGAAAGTTATACTGTCTACAAACTATGGTATATATACCAAAGTTTTTATTTATACTACAAAAGGTGGTGATCAACGACTTATACTGGGAATGCAATAGTGCGGCTGGCAATCTGACACTAATACTGGGGAGGAACTGACTAACTGCCACTGACATCACCAGTGGCACTAATACAGTAATCAGTGCTAATAATATGCACTGTCACTGTACTAATGACACTGGCTGAGTAGGGGTTGACAGTTATGGTGATCAAGGGGCTAAGTGTGTGCCTAACAATGTGTAATATGTGTATTATTCGCTGCTTTTACTAACCTATCTATTTGTTTCTTATCCCTGCTTTGCAGGGATAAGAAACAGAGAGATCATTCCCTCTGTACAAAGGCTCTGGGCTGTGATTGGAAACACCCGATCAACAGGTCCCAGCCATGAATCATTGGCCGGGACTTGCTGACAGACTCCCCCTGGGTACAATCATGACCGAGGGCCACGCATGCGCGTGCCCTAAACCCGAAAGCAGGCAGGGACATACCAGTACATTGCTTTCCTGCACAGGCCACCCGTCCGCAGTATGTTGTGGGTGGGCAGTAGTTAAATCAATGATGATCAGTATCATATGTGGGTGTTACCTAAGGCGGTCTGCATGCAAATACAATCTGCCCAAGAACACCCACACCTCCAGATTGACAGTGACCCATTGAGTACTAAGGCAGTGTGCTGTGATGTTTTTCAGCTATGTTGATAAGTTTTCCGTCTTCTAAAGGCTGGACTAAGCTACGTGAAGGATCTGACTGTGTGGTCTGGTAGGGGTAGATTCACAAGACTGGCTGAATGGAATTACAAATCCTTTGACATGTAAAACCGTTTGTGTGTATTTATGCCGTTGCTCACCTTCTCCCAAGTAGGGAGTGCTCACCCTGTTCTCACACAAGCAGTATTTGCAGAGCATATTGATGATTGCCAGCACAACCAATACAATGAATTATTCATGCATGCTTCAAAAATGAGTCTCTGGTGAGAGAACTGGAAATGATGCCACAGTGACAAAGGCAACATCTCCAGCATAGATTTTGTGCATCCAAATGCTAGGTAAAAGAATGATGCTTCTTAGATGGAGGGACATAGGATCGCTGAACTCCAGGTGTAGATATTATCACATAGTTACATCAGATCAATGTAAGTACTGTATACCTGTGGGATCACTGTAGAAGCAGGGAATCGCTATAGTAGTCACCGCTACTACAGTGGCCACTGCTGTCTTTGAGGTCCCATGGCAAGAAGGGGTCACTCGCAGAATGCCTTCAGATTCCCAGCAGCTACCAAGTCCTGCTTAATTCTAACACCCCCCATTGGACACTGATTAATCAGAGTAATGAGATTAAACATTCTATATGCCATAACTTTATGGCAAATTATGTGTTTTATCCAGAATTATGATGGCTTCCAAATGGTCCCTCATAGATTGTAAAAGATCACATATTTTATTAAAATAACAAACATGTTATACTTACCTGCTCTGTGTAATGGTTTTGCCCAGAGCAGCCCCAATCCTCCTTCTCTGGTCTCCCCTCACTGGCTTTCCTGGATCTTGTCATCCTACACCCTATCCCCCCTGCCGAGTGTTCCCAAAGCAAAGCGCTTGCTCTGGGGGCACTTGTGTGTGTGCTTCCTCCCTCGCTGACTCTGTGTGTTCATAGACACAAAGAACACGGCTCGGCCCCACTCCCTTCTCATTGCCTGTGACTGAAAGCAGCAGGAGCCAATGGCACTCACTGCTGTCTCTGAGCCAGTGAGGAGAGAGAGAGCCGAGAGTGCCTTTGTTCTCATGCATAGCGCTGGATTGAAATCGAGCTCAGGTACTTATAAGGGGGAGCTGGGGCGGGCTGCACAGAATACCTTAAAGTGGTTGTTAAGCCACTCTGCCCACTTTATACAATCCTTTCTGTTTTCTAATGCTAGGTGCCTCTGTGTACACGCTTTAAAAAAAAAAAAGCCATCTATACCTTATTTCCGAGCGCTGCTCGGCGCTTACGTGACCAGCCGCCTCTCGCCCTTTCTTGATCTGACAGCTGCAGGGGGAGGGGCCAAGAATCCCCCATTGACGTCAGTCGGGAGGAGGAGAGAGGCGGCCGGTCACGTAAGCGGCGCTTGGAAGTAAGGTATAGACTGCATTTCATAAGTCATGTACACAGGAGCACCTACCATTAGAAAACAGAGGTGATTATATAAAAAAGTAAAAGTTATTTCAGCAGAAGGAGCGGAGAGGCGAACACTCACTAGCTGACAGGCAGGGAGGGGAGGTGGAAGAGGATGGAGGAGAGCAGAGAGGGGAGCTGCGGGTGACGAAAGCACGTAAACTGACCACGGTTTCAAGGCTCAGCAGACATGATGAACTGTGGTCAGTTTAAAGGGGGGACAGCAGAACCAGGCAGGATCAGCCAGGTATTTCAGGTGATACAGGGGACAAATTACAAAGCACAAGCACTGTGCTGTTATTCATGCTTTAGCCCAGGTTCACAGTTGCGGGAATGATGCTGTGCGAGTTCAGCTGAACTTGCACAATTTCACTCCCGCATGTCAGTCACGATTTCAGTGGCAATTTCACAGACACAGATGACAATGGAAATCGCAAGCTGAAATCGCAAAAAGTAGTACAGAAACTACTTTTTGAAATTGGTGAGGTGCCGCAATTGCAGCGTCCCACCGATTAGGACGGTGCCATTGCTGGCAATTGCCGCCGATTTGACATGTCAAATTGCATGTCAGATTGCACCAGTGTGGACCAGGGTTTAAAGAAAAAGGATCCTTTGTTAACCTAAAAAAAAAAACAAAAAAAAAAAAACACTTTAAGATAAAAAAAAAAAAAAAAAAGAGGCCTTCTGACCAAATTAAATTGTGGCGTACCAATTTCCTGGGCATCATGTAATTGTTCTGATATCTTGCTGGTTTTGCTCTGTTAATATCCTTATTTTATAAAAGGTAAACTTCCTGGGCATGTGGGTAGGAGATATCCTATGAGCTAACATAGATTATGCCTGTTTTATTATTAATGAGCTGTCATTATTGACAAAATGGGTATTTCATTCTGAAATCTGTATATAAATGAATCTTTTCACAATGGATTAAGTGTACAGCTTTATAGGAATATAAAAAATACTAAAGGAAACTTGTAATAACCACGGGCAATTTAAATTGTGCATATGATGAGACTATCCATAAGCAGAAGTCGCCATAAGGAAATGCAAGGGGGCTGGCAGGATCGCCAGGAATTTCACACAAAGGAAGCAATAAGAGAACAGGAGACTTTTTAATACAAATTCATGGTACAGCAGGCATATATCAGGAATATGAAATGCTGGGGTAACATACACTTTAAAGGAATTTATTGCACTTTGGATACAAGTCCGATATGTATTTAGAAATATATAAACTGTTTCCTGAGCAACTCCAGTCACCATTCTGTTTTTAATAGTTAAAATGGATGAAACATGGACAAGCTGTTCCTACAAGTTACTGGTAGACTAGCAGAGTCTCCAAGTATTACAAACAGTATCCCTAAAAAACAAACCAGGAGAACATCTGTCATGTGTGAGCACAAGCAATAAAAGCTACATGGAATATCACCAGCAATATTGAGGCTGGGTTCACACTATTCCAATTCACATGACAGGAGCCTGTTCACACATCTCCGGAGCGGCCGCGGAGCGCATTGCACAGGGGCCTTATGCGTCTCTGGCTTTGTTTCAGGTCCAAATTCAGGCAAAAATTCAGGCCTGATTCATCCCTGAAATGGAGAACAGGGACGCACTGGACTCCTTCTGTGAGCCGCTCTGCACAACAGTGTGAACCCAAATAAGGGGGGAATTTGAGACTTTGAATGAGGCACATGAATGGAAAATAGTTTGATCCAAAATAAGGTTTTATTAAAATTGCACATCATATAACACATATACATACACAAATAATAAGTTTGATAGTCATCATAACCAAAAACCCAATATGGGATGATAAGTTGCAAGAGTATCAACGTGGAAATGGTGATATGAACATCTTTTGGCCAAATGCTCCATATGGAAAAAAAGGGGTTAATATCGGCATCATATGTAAAAACATGTATGCATCATAAGTGGTCCTTTTCTCTGTGCATTTTGGGGATTATACTGCCTCATCAGCGGCAAATGCATATGATCTGTAGAAGGAAAATATATATAATGTAGCGCTTACCCCCGAAGGAGCGGCTAATTAAAATTTTTATCCGTAATTCACGTTCACCACCCAACCCTCGCAGCCCATAGATTCAAAACTCACAGTCCTTAATGCTTTTTCTCTTGCTTTATTCATCAACATAAACTGGGATGGGAGAAGGACTTCCTCTGAGATGCTCTTTGTTACATTATCATCTTCCAGTTGCTCTTACAGGAAAACTATAATCAATTGCAGATAGTTGGGAAATCACTTTGTGTGATTTCTTCAATCAGGGAAGATGGAAGTAGATTTGATAGAGAATAATTGATAAAGAGTCACTCTGAATAACCTCTTCATCTGCATGACTTTTAAAGAACAGTCCGTATCTCTATATATGTGCTTGCAGCTTCACCGCTACCTTTTTACCACTACTTCCCATCTACATGGTGCTTCCAAGTTGAGCTAAAGAAAAGTCACTCTGAATAACTCCTCCCGCTTGACTGATTGGAATCCCGGGGCATTTCTGAACCCAAAGTCATAGGCCATCACTGCCCATCTCACTGACTTGCGTACCAACACCCTCAGCCTCTGGTAGTACCCTTCCCTTGGGCTTTCACTCACGTGATCAATAGTCCATGTGCCACTCATAAACGATCAATCGCACAGTTTCCTTCCGCTTTGTTGCTACTTCTTCCGCAATGATTCTTAGTTCCCTTTCTCCTTTATGGCCCGCTCCCCTCCCCGCAGGGGCGGCCATCGACACCAGCAACTACATGCTGTGAGATGTCGTCTGTTTCTCCATGAGGACCCGTTCTTCACCCTTATTGCAGTGGTGAAGCTCCGTCGGTTCCCCGGAGGGGAAAACCTCCTCTCCCCCCTCCGGGAACCAGGCTGGCTTCTCTCGCTCCTCAGAGCAGGACTCTACTCGAACTTCCCACGGAACCACGTGACTCCCCTTTTATATGAGAGTCCCGGGTGTTACCAAGCAAATTAATGATTGACTATTGACTGTAATAGCACAAGCCTGTCTAAATTTACCTGACATAGAAACTACCAGGAAAAAAGGTCACCTACCAAAAGTAGGTGCCCGCTACATATATATAAATAATTTTTTTTTTTTTTTTTTAACCAGTGTGTCTGCTAGTCACCCCAATACTGGGAATTATGAACAAAAGAGGGGGAGCAAAGGGAGTCAGGAGGAGTGAAGGTGACCACCCCCCTACTTACATGTTGGCTCACAATGTGAACACATGGTGCTGGGCAGATGGGTACCATCGAGTGTCTCTCCCGGGCGCTGAGGGGATAAGAGCCTGTACGGGAAGGCAACGCAGGCACACAACTCCAACAGTGTGAACCCAGCCTTAACAATCATGAGTTTGAACTAATTGGGAAACAAATTGCATTACACTAAAATTCAAATAAAAATAGCACATTCCAATCCCTTTAACACGGGCAAACTAATGTCGGACCCTCCATTGCCCTTTACAGATCGACGGGTGTAAAAGGACATTTGGCCGTTTGACACCTGCCAACATCTGATCCGATCCTATCCACTAAAAACAGATGGATTGGTATCCGTTCCCTATCCATCTAGCAGATTGGATCAGATGGCCATCAGGTGTAAACGACCAGGGGGTCCGTTTACATCTGACCGCCCATGAAGGAGATGTGTCTGTATCTGCTCTGCATAAGGGTAGCATACATGGACAAGCCATCTGCCTGTTCATCGGGGATCAGCAGACAGATTCCCCCGCTGAGCAGGCAGACTCCTGGCGGAGTCCATCCCATGTGAAAGAACACAGTATGAGCTTTTTTTTTTGTTCAACCCACTGTCAGCTGTTGTGTTCTGACAGGGGGACGGCCAGCCAGAACACTGCGATCAGCGCTCTCTGCCATTGGCTGAGAGCGCTGATCGAGAGTTGGTCGGCTGCTGGTTTTCCAGCATGCTCCTCCAACAGAAGGCGGCTACCATACAGGCCGAATGTTGGCCTTTTTTTTTACTTAACTGATATCTCCCAACATTCGGCCGTGTTTACGGGGCTTTAGGCTTCATGTACACTGGTCTACATTTACCGCAGTCGCGGAAAACTGCAAAACGTTGCTGAAACGCACCACGCTCTTGCCACGTTTTGCATTTTCTAGCGACTGGCGGTCAAAACTTTCCTATACTGAATGTGATTCTTCTGCATTCAGAAGAGGAAGGTTGTGGGAGGTTGAACCTCACCTAATGGCAGAAGCTCCTAAACTCTGCTAAAAGCTTATGTGTATATGGACACAGAGGCTTTTATGGAATTAAGTTTAGGAGCTTTGGCAAAAAAAAATGCCAAAAGCTTGTAAACTCAAGTTCAGGCATTGTAGTGTAGGTTAGTGTACGTGAAACTTTAGGCTTTATGTACACCAGTAACTTGAGTTTAGGAGACCTTACTGTGATTTTGCCACGTTTTGTGTTTTTCCCACGGTAAATGACGGCCAAGTGCACATGAAGCCTAAAGCCTGGTACACGCGATCAGATTGTTGGCCAACAAAGCGTGTGCCAGGAACTTGTCTTGCATACAAACGGTACACAATTGTCGGCCAACAAACACGAACGTAGTGACGTACTACGAGGAATTTCAGCTCTTGAGCGCCACCCTTTGGGCACCTTCTGCTAATGTTGTGTTTGGTGAGCATTGATTCTGAGCATGCGTGTTTGTACTTTCAACTTTTGTGTGACGAACTTGTGTACAGACGATAAGAAAATCTGACAACAGACCTTTACTAGCCTGTCATCCAACATTTATTGGCAGAAAGTTGGACAACAATTGTCTGCAGGAGCGTACTAACAGTCGGATTTTAGGCCAACAGTCTGTCATCACACAATTCCCTGCCAAAAATCCGATTGTGTGTACGAGGCTTTAAAGCCTCAGCAACACTTTTGACGCTTTTTTGGAAATAGTGACATTTATACAGTGATCAGTGCTATAAAAATGCACTGATTACTCTATTAATGACGCTGGCATGGAAGGGATTAACACCAGGGGTGATAAAAGGGTTAAATGTTCCCTAGAGTGGTGTTTCTAACTGGGAGGGAGTGGACTGACAGGGAGTAGAGAGAGATTGCTGTTCCTAATTGCTAGGAACAGATGATCTCTCTCTACTCCCCTGACAGAACGGGATTCTGCTTTGTTTACACTGGCAGATCCCCGTTCTGCCTCTGTGAAGCAATCGCGGGTGGCCGGCAGACATCGAGTCCACCGGACCCGCTGGTTGGCTCCCCAGCTAGTGAATAGGCACACCCACAGAACGCCATGTACGTGCCCAACGTACAATGACGGCGATTCACGCAGGAGAGCCAACCTGCCGCAGTTCAACTATGTCGGCGGGTCAGGAACCGGTTAAAGCACCCAGTGTGCAAGAGGCCTTAAAGTGGAACTTCACTCTCCCAATCAACATTGATTATTTTTAGTCCTCATGCTACTAGCATTAGTAAGCAGATAGTAAAGTATAGCATATTTACTTTTTTTTTTTTTATTTCTTTGACATTTCTTCAGTAATTTCCTGGTTTCCATGCCTAAGCAAATGATGTCAAACATCCCAGGAGTCTTCATGGGGGGGGTCTCAGTTAAGCACACCCTCCTGTCTGCATACCTGAGCTAAGGGCAGATGGATTCCAGGAAGTAAATGCTACATTAACCATTTGTCCTTACTCTAGATGGTCATGGCTAGAAATGCTAGGGGGTTATTTTTCAAAGTGGTTTCTCAACAAAACTAAACAGAGATATATGTGGATGGGGGAGTTTGCTTTGAATATTAAAAATTACTGTTTTTGGTTTGTGGTGCTCAGATGCAGTGAAGATCTGCTTTAGGCTTGGTTCACACTTGTGCGACGCGGGAACAATGCATATCCACTGCGGGTTCCCGCATCGCACCCGACTCGCACACCAGTTGACACTCCCGGCAGGTTGCGTACGGCAGTATTAATTGTTAATGATGCCTCCATTTCAGCTCGCATATCGCACTGCGAAATGACAGTACGGACAAAAATCGGATCGCATGGGAGTGAACACTCATGCAGTCCGATTCTGGTGCAGACCAAAAAAAGAGTCCTGTGTGAGTTTGGTGTGAATGCGATGCGATATCAGCCATACAATCTGTATGGCTTAAATCGCATCGCAGCAGACTTTGCATGTGATTTGCACATGCGATCTCGCACCACGCACTGGTGTGAACTGGCCCTTAATGTTACTGCTGTTATCTTCTGTGCTGCTGCTTCTTTAGGTCCCCCCCCCCCCCCCCCCCCCATTGTCATAAGTATCTCCCGCTTTTGTGCCCTCTGCTCCTTCTCCAAAATATTATTCTTATTAGACTGGTATGTTTATGGGCAAAATGGAACCTCATATTCAGAACCCCGATCTTTTGTTAAACACATTGTAAACTATTGCTCATGTCAAGATTACATGCAGCATAATCTCAAAATAATCGAAAGAAAGGTCAACACTGGGTGGGGATGATAAACCAACATACCTGTAGTAGATTAAGAGCTGGTTTACACTGGGACGACTTGTTAGGCGACTTAGCCTAACAGTGTGAACCAACTTTAAGTGATAAGCAAAAGCCCTGGAATAAAGGGACTCAAAGTATCAGCTGGCTGGGAACGTTTACAGTTTGCATAATAAAATGACAGCGCAGCACCAAAATTGTAACCTGTGTGGGGTAGATAGACCTAATGCATCAGGTTTTGAGTTGACTCTTTTATGGTGAGTGGATTTTAGGGATTTGAAAAAAATATTTTGACCACATTAGATGCTACATTTTATTGCATACTGGTGTTCAGTTGGGTTCAGACAAGTTGGAGGTTATCACTTGCCTCCATGAGTTCCACTCTTCCTCCTCTTCCCCCTACTCTCCTCAACATTTTTGGCTCATATCATTTTTTTTTTTTGGGGGGCTGGAGACTGGTTTTGGCAAGTATCTTCTCCCACTTCAGCTTGGATTGCCTAGGTGATCCAAGGGTAAGTCCTCCACCCGACACATCACAGGTCCCAGAAGGCTGCGGGACCATTGGCAAAGTGCAGTGGGCAGCCAGCTTTGAAGCAGTCACAGCTGGCTGTCCACAGTTTAATATGCTGGCGCCAAGGACTGAAGACCGGTGAAGAAACCGACCCAGGTGAGCACATCGCTGGATCGTGGGTCAGGTAAGTGTCTTTTTTATTAAAGGTCAGCAGCTACAGTTTTTGTGGCTGCTGCCTTTTAATTTTTGCCCAGATGACGGAAGAATGAGATGATAAAGTGTTCTATAAATGCAAGTAAGGAAACAGATTCATATATTGCTTATGATAGACAGGCCTTGTTAGGGTTACTGCCACTTCCAAGCACTAGAAGCTTCACATCATCACACAAACCTAAAGTGGTTGTAAATCTTGTTACACTACTTTTACCTACAGGTAAACTTACAGTATAGGAGATATGCAGTATATATGCGCTGCTGCCGTAGTCATTGACGCATGTGCACTGAAGAAACGGGCCGCTGGTGCAGTTTCTTTAAGACTCGTGATGTCATCACGGCTTCGGCCAATCACAGCACCAGAGCAGTGAACCCAGAAGTAACTCCTGGGGAAGATGTCCGCCGTGTACTCGAAGTGCCGACGCCGATTCAGGGCATTGTTCTGAGGTAAGTATTTCATAATGAGTTAGTATGCAAACCATACTAGCTCATTATGCCATTGTCTTGCAGGGTTTGTTGTTTTTTACTTTTTTCGGAGGTTTACAACCTCTTTAAGCCTGGAACACTAATAGTTTTTTTTTTTTTTTAACCCAGCAGGTTGAATGAAAAAGAAACGGAAAGCTCCGTTTGGAGCCTTTGTACTAACAGTCTGACATTAGTACAGCGATCTCCCCTACTGAGCTGTTGTGTTCTGACAGGGAGTCGCCAACCCCCCCCCGGCCAGAACACTCTGGTCAGCGCTCTCAGCCATTGGCTGAGAGCATGGATCGGGAGCCGGTCGGCTGCTGGTTTTCCAGCACGCTCGTCCGACATACACAAAGGCCAAATGTCGGCTGTTTTTTTATTGAACTGGCCATTGTCTTCCGACATTTGGCCCGTGTATACCAGACATTAGGCTGGCCATAGATGACTTGTTTTGTTTCCCGATTTCCTCATCCACGCAAGTGAGGTGGTTGGAAGAATTCCAGCTGAGCCATTGTATTCACACAGGGGAACTTTCCTTAGTCAGAATACACTGATCAGTGGCTGCAGCCGCTGATCGACAAAAGTTTTCCAACATTCTTGTTCGGCAGAAAAAGTTAGTTAGATCGCCTTCTGTCAAGTGTGAATGGGCATGCATGAATTGAAATTTAATCTGGTCCTTGCTGAACTGGCTGAATTTCGATCTATCTGTGGCCAGCTTTATGATCTGCATATTTGTTCTAAGTCTGTGCCTCAGAAAGTATTCAAGCAATTGCATCAGCAGGACAACCAGGCAACTATTGTTTTAAGACGTCAGCAATGGTAGCCTCCCTATTCTCTCAGTAGTCTCAAAGTCTTACCATTTTGGCTAAAGTATTTGGGAATAAGAAATTGTATGATGAACCGTAAAGTTTTTTCAGGTGATCTCACATAATCTCAGATTGCTTAAAATCCTCTCACGTTACTTAAACCTGTTGTGCAGGTCTTTCCAGCCCAGAGTCTAAAAATTCCACTTTATAGTACTGTATTGCCACCACTTTTTATTAGGTAAGATTTATGAAAAATAAAACACAGAAAAAAGGGACTTTTTTGAATTTAACAACCAATTAAGGTTTAATCATTTACCTAAGAATTTGACTGCCATTGGTTACAGTTATACCCCCAGTCCTGTTTCCTTCCCCCCAGCCTTCATACACCAATTGAAGAGGTTGACATGTTTCATCATGCTTGCCCTTTTTGTCGCATGGTTTATGAGGTGGGCCAAATTCAACTGTGATCAAAAGCTAAAGAAAAGTGATTTTGTTAGTTGTCCTGATTATCCATCAAGGTGGGGGTCAGTTTATTATGTTAATGAGCTAATCATTATTAAAGGAGAAGTACAGCCAAAGATTGGCTTTACTTCTATGGATCACAGGAGTGCAATTCATTTTCAGCAGAGAGCGGGCTGAAGCCCGATGACATCATATAGCCAGTCCAGGCTGGGGCAAGATTGCGACAATAAGGTCAGGATCCGCCACACAACCCTGGACCGGTGCTCTGACGAGAATTGTCCCCCCATTGGATAGTGTCCGCTCTGTACTGCGCAGGCGCCACACTTGCACACTAAGGAGGACAAAGGAGACGCCGAAAGTCTCCGAAGAAGAACAGCTGATGAAAAAGTATCTAACCTTATCACCGCCCCACACACCGACCTTTACAAAATTGTACAAGCCTCTGGAGCATGCGGGGCCGTGCGGGTGCATGTAACATAATGTGGTATAAACTGCGCATGCGCCCTGTAGAGATACTGCTCTGCTGTTGATTTTCGGAGTGTCCTATGTACTCCGTTGGCGCTTGCACAGTAGAGGGCGGACACTATCCGATGGGGGACTATTTTCAATAAGACACCGGCACCTGGCTCAGCTTCTTAGCTACATGCCAATGACAGGCGATTGCCTCTAGTCCTTAATATATTCAGAAAGCCTTTGCACATACCTTAATATAATCAAAATCTTTGCTGCCAAATTGTGCTTCAGGTCTTAACAGACTTTTTTTTTTTTTTTTAATTCATTTGTGGATATTTCATTTTCAGATTTCTAGCGGCCTTCTCCAGATACAATACAGTGATGTAGATTTTTTGCAACAAGTATTGAAGCAAGATTTCTTTCTATGGCAAGTTCAAGATCTAAATTGTAACTATATGAACTGAACTGTATATAATGTAACAGCAACCATCCACTGCCTCAGATAAGGACAGCTATTTTGCCATATGATCTTTCCCTGGTTTGCACACATTTTAGAAGTCTGCCTTTAACCACTTCCCAGACCACCCACTGTATACGTCATTGCTTTGACGTTATACATCGGTATAACTCCAGTATATTTTTACACAGTGGGCGATCCTCCTTCAGAAAAAAGTGGTCCCGTCGGCGGATTCGCCATCACTTATATGGGCGGCTGGAGAGGTGCCGCCCCCCCCCCCTTCTGCCACTTCTTGGTCGTTTTCCCCACTTACCGAAGCCGTCCGTAGCGGCGAAAACGATCCAACCTTCTGGGCTGGTGGGCAGGAAGTCGAGTGAGGGCATGGTGGCCCCCACTCAACTCTATGCCCTTGGAGGACCGGAGCGACGTCACTTCTGCCCTCCGGCCTCAAAGGGCCCATTTTTGTTTTCGTGTAAAAGTAAAATTAAACTTTTTAAATTCTTTTTGCTTTTAAGTGTAAAGGTGAGATCTGAGGTCTTTTTGGCCCTAGATCTGGCATTAAAGAGACCCTGTCCTGCTTAGTTCTATTACAAGGGATGTTTACATTATAACAGTGATCATACTTTTCTTTTTTTAAAGGGGCCATGTAAAAATAAAAAGTAAAATAAATAAGAATTTTTTTTTTAAGCGCCCCATCCCTCTGAGCTCGCGTGCAGAAGCGAATGCATACGCAAGTTGCGCCCACATATGTAAACAGTGTTCAAATCAGACATGTGAGGTATCGCCATGAACGTTAGAGCGAGAGCAATAATTCTAGCGCTAGATCTCCTCTGTAACTCTAAACGGGTAACCTGTAAAATTTTTAAAGTGTCGTACCGTAGTTTGTCGCCATTTCATGAGCGTGTGCAATTTTAAAGCATGAGACATTGGGTATCAATTTACTCAGCGTAACATCATCTTTCACATTCTAAAAAAAAAATGGGCTAACTTTAGTGTTTTTCTTCTTATTATTATTTATTTATTTATTTTTTAATTAAAAAAAGTGTATTTTTAAAAAAAAAAATGTGTTTGTAAGACTGCTGTGCAAATATGGTGTGACATAAAGTTTTGCAATGATCTCCATTTTGTTCTCTAGGATCTCTGCAAAAATATATGTTTGGTGGTTCTAAGTAATTTTCTAGCAAAAATACTGATTTTAACTTGTAAACAACAAATGTCAGAAATAGGCCTGGTCCTTAAGACCCCTTTCACACTGGGGCAGTTTTCAGGCGCTTTAGCGCTGGAAATAGCCTCTGCTAACTGCCTCCAATTCATTCAAGTGTACCTTTTCACACTCAGGCAGTGCGCTTGCGGGACGTTCCAGAAAGTCCTGCAAGCAGCATCTTTGGGGCGGGTTGGGAGCGCTGTATTTAGAGCTCCCAAAACGCCTTGCCCATTGGAATAAATAGACAGCGCTTTCAAAGCGCCGCAAAATGGGAGTTTTTAACCCTTTTTTTGGGGTCAAAAGCGGCGCTAAAGCGATGTAGGAGTGTTGGGGTGATGAGACCATTTGTAATTCTTTGAGCTAGTTTATGTTACAGCTGTGTATGTCGGGGCAAACTTTTTTTCTAGTGCTAAAGGGCCGCTAAAACGAGTGCCGCTTTAGTGCTAACAGCCGGCACTTTCAGTGTCTTAAACTACTGATGTTATGACTACAAGGTTTTGCCTTGAAACAAAATGTAATGTTGTAATGTTGTCCTTGCATCTGTTAGAGCTACATGGATTAGATATGATCTATCAGATCAGGAAAATGTACCAATATTTATTAGGGCTGAAACAACTAATCGATTAATCGACAACTAATCAATTATGAAAGTAGTTGTCAACTATTTTCATAATCGATTAATCGGCCAGCTGATTATTTGGCCTGCATACAGAATGCATTATTTGTTTACATATCAGGAAATACAGTGCAGCACACATATAGCTCAGTACATCATCCATACATGTCAGGAAGTGCCTGAGAACTTGTGAATGTGTGAGGAGCAATGCCTCATGGAACATGTAGTCCTGGGCAAGAAGTGATTGGGTCTAAAAGCAGAAGTTTTTTTACCTTGCTATAGGGGCTCTCTATACTATAATTTGCAGCTTGCTATTGGGGCACTCTGAAGGCAGGAGGAGCCAGAGGCATCAGTGGGGGACCCCAGAAGAGAAGAATTGGGGCTGCTCTGTGCAAAACCATTACACAGAGCAGGTAAGTATACCTTGTTTGTTTAAAAAAAAAAATTACTTTAAAGAGTGTGCAGGGAAGATCAGCATCTGAACCCAGAGAAGGTGGAGACTGCTAGACTGGAGGTAATGGAAGGCATTACTATTACATTTAAAGTAAACTTTTACATGCAGGCAAGCCACATTACGTGGGAGCAGGGCACATTTCAAGGAGGCAGGGCACATTACGTGGGAGCAGGGCACATTACATGTGCCCCAGTGTGAATGGGGTCTAAATAAAAAATGTGATCTCTGAGTCTGATGATATTTATCAGATTCAACCTCCAATAGTATATACAGTATATCTCTTCTGTCTGTTATTCTCAGAGTGGATTAGAGATTTTGCTCCCTAATCATATAGTTGATTAATTATATTTACCACTGCATCTAGATTTTGAAGAATAAATTGCCTTTTTTTTAAACTTTACATGTTAAATTATACATCACAATTTTTTTTAAGGTTATTATCCGATTAATCGAAACAATAATTGGCCAAGTAATCGATTATGAAAATAATCGTTAGTTGCAGCCCTAATATTTATGTAGAGTAGGGGTGCATCCCCAGGGGTGCCGAGGCAAAATGAAATAAAACTGCCCCAACCCATAACAGTCAGAGCGATCCTGTGTTAATCCCTGTGTACTGCAGGAAGGAGAGAGCACAGCCCACACCTCCGCCAGGCCCTCTCCTCCTCTCTGCTGCTATCTGTACTCTTGCCGGCAGCCCAGGGAGCTGTGCAGGCCGCCCGCCTGCATGCTATAAGACTGATTATGTCCTTGGTTGCTAAGGACAGGTCGGGCTGCCTGCACAGCTTCCTGGGTTTCCAGAAAGAGTACAGATGACAGCAGGGAGGAGGAGAGCACCTGAGAGGAGGTGCGGGCTGTGCTCCCTCCCTCCTGTTTGTGTCTCTGCGCAGCACCCCGGGTCAAAGAACACTGTCTCAGAAGAAGTAATAGAGTCCTTCCTCCACACAACAATTAGAATTTTTCTAGATTTGATCACTTTAGTTTATGTCCAGTCAGGTAGACCCCTACTCTACATAAATATGGGTGCATGTTCCTGATCTGATGGATCATATCTAATCCATATGCATACCTCCCAACTTTCGGAAATGGGAGTGAGGGATACCTATTAGCAAAAGTATGTAGGCATAGGACACATCCCCTGCCACGCCCCCCTCAAAAGAGAATTGTATAAAAAAAATGAATGATGAACTCACAATTGCTTTTTACCTCTACTATTCCTTTATTTTGGCTTTTGGTATTTACAAATGCAGCAATTTAGAAATTGGATGAAAAGTTTAGCACTAGATCAGACCAAAATGAGGGACAAATGAGGAGGAATGAGGGACAGAGGGACATTGCTCCAAATCAGGGACAGTCCCTCGAAATCAGGGACAGTTGGGAGCTATGCATATGGCCACCTTTTATGAATGTAACTTAAAGCGTTTGTTACCCCACCATTTCATATTCCTGATGTGCGCCTGCTGTACCAGCAGGCACACTGACTACAGACCACTTAACTCTGCCTTACAAACTACTATTTTAGGGCATGCAGTGCAGTAACTCGTGCTGTATTACGTTCATGTTTTCCCACACCGGACAAATATACGCTGCCTTGTGCAGATGTGGGAGGGTGCCACCAATTCTTAATGGCACCCCCACTTATCAAATTTGAGTACATTGGCACTCGCTAAAACACATGGTACTACAGTATTTTTGTGCGATGCAATTTAAAAAATCATGCCAGCATCTTTTTTGCATGTTTTGCATGTTTCAAGAGCGTAGAGCAGCTCTAGAACCTTATGGGAGGTTCTAGAGAAGTTTGGGTTCGGTAGAGGATTCTTAAAGTGGATTAGATTAATGTATTCAGCTCCACAAGCATGTATACAGATAAATGGCTCATTATCAGAATATTTCTCTCTGTCTAGAAGGTACTAGGCAGGGGTGTCCACTATCACCGATGCTATTTGCATTGGCTATAGAACCACTGGAAATAGCAATTAGACAACCACTGTCAGGGGATTTGAGAGTGGAGGAAGAGCGGACAAAATTTCCTTGTGCGCAGATAATGTTTTACTATTCCTGGGAGATACAGATCAATCCCTGACATCTGCGACCTTTTGGCAGTTTCTCAGGTTTGTTATAAATTGTGATAAATCAGTACTATTGCCAGTTGATGATTTAACACCAGCTTTAGCCCACTTAGATCATAAAATACAGGTTGTTACATCCCTTAAGTACCTGGGAATATACCTGGGAATATGGGTTTCCTCTAACATAAGGGAATATATAAATTATAACTTGGTTCCTATATTGGATACATTTAAGGTGAAGCGTAGAGTATGGAATAAATCAACTTTATCAGTGTGTAAATTTAATTAAAATGTTTTGGGCCCCACAGTTATGCCGCGTACACGCGGTTGGACTTTCCAACATGATAACCTATCTAAGTCCGTCGGAAATGCCGACAGAAAAAGTCCGATGGGGCATACGCACGGTCGGAATATCCGACCAAAAGCTCCCATCGGACTTTTTCTGTTGGAAATTCCGACCATATGTACGGGGCATTACTTTATGTTCTACATAACTCACCGATCTGGATACCACTTAAACGGTTTAAAAAAATATTCCCTGTTTTGAACCTTGTTATGGAAAGGGCAGAATGCTAGAATTGAGCTAACCACACTACAACTCCCTAAAGATAAGTGGGGTTTAGCCGTTCCAAATGCTAAAATGTACTTTTTAGCAGCACAACTCCAACAGGTTGCAGGATGGGGAGTGATCGACTGGACGGATCCTATCCAATCGATACTTCTGAGTAGATCTTCACAATTTCATTTGATAGCTCAATTAGAATCAGGTAATTTCTCTTACGTGTCACAGGGCTGTACCCTGGGACTCATACATAAAGTATGGCAGGAAATTAGACGTATTATGCAATATAGTAATGTTTCAGTCTATTCTCCCCTATGGGGAAATAAAAACTATGAGGAAGTGGGAAGACTAAAAGGGTTTGGAATATGGAGAGAAAAGGGGATAAAATATATTGCACCGCTTTATACAGATAATACATTTCAAGATTTGCAGAAAAAATACTTAATGCCCTCCCACACCTCTTTATCAATATCTACTCCGCATCTGGTGGCAGGTGACGTGACAAGCTGCATCTGGTGGCAGGTAACGTGACAAGCTGCATCTGGTGGCAGGTGACGTGGCAAGTGAAAATTTGCATCTTGTGGCAGGTAACGTGACAAGCTCTCTGGGGAGCCTGATGTAAGGGGGAGACTCTCTGGGGAGCCTGATGTAAGGGGGAGACTCTCTGGAGAGCCTGATGTAAGGGGGAGGCTCTCTGGGGAGCCTGATGTAAGGGGGAGGCTGCCTGGGTAGCCTGATGTAAGGGGGAGACTCTCTGGAGAGCCTGATGTAAGGGGGAGGCTCTCTGGGGAGCCTGATGTAAGGGGGAGGCTGCCTGGGTAGCCTGATGTAAGGGGGAGACTCTCTGGGGAGCCTGATGTAAGGGGGAGACTCTCTGGGGAGCCTGATGTAAGGGGGAGGCTCTCTGGGGAGCCTGATGTAAGGGGGAGGCTCTCTGGGTAGCCTGATGTAAGGGGGAGACTCTCTGGGGACCCTGATGTAAGGGGGAGACTCTCTGGGGACCCTGATGTAAGGGGGAGACTCTCTGGGTAGCCTGATGTAAGGGGGAGACTCTCTGGGGACCCTGATGTAAGGGGGAGACTCTCTGGGGAGCCTGATGTAAGGGGGAGACTCTCTGGGGAGCCTGATGTAAGGGGGAGGCTCTCTGGGGAGCCTGATGTAAGGGGGAGGCTCTCTGGGGAGCCTGATGTAAGGGGGAGACTCTCTGGAGAGCCTGATGTAAGGGGGAGGCTCTCTGGGGAGCCTGATGTAAGGGGGAGGCTGCCTGGGTAGCCTGATGTAAGGGGGAGACTCTCTGGAGAGCCTGATGTAAGGGGGAGGCTCTCTGGGGAGCCTGATGTAAGGGGGAGGCTGCCTGGGTAGCCTGATGTAAGGGGGAGGCTCTCTGGGGAGCCTGATGTAAGGGGGAGGCTGTCTGGGTAGCCTGATGTAAGGGGGAGACTCTCTGGGGAGCCTGATGTAAGGGGGAGGCTCTCTGGGGAGCCTGATGTAAGGGGGAGACTCTGGGGAGCCTGATGTAAGGGGGAGGCTCTCTGGGGAGCCTGATGTAAGGGGGAGACTCTCTGGGGAGCCTGATGTAAGGGGGAGGCTCTCTGGGGAGCCTGATGTAATGAGGGGGCTCTGGGGAGCCTGATGTAAGGGGGAGGCTCTCTGGGGACCCTGATGTAAGGGGGAGGCTCTCTGGGGACCCTGATGTAATGAGGGGGCCCTGGGGACCGTGATTTAAGGGGGAGGCTCTCTGGGGACCCTGATGTAAGGGGGAGGCTCTCTGGGGACCCTGATGTAAGGAGGAGGCTCTCTGGGGACTCTGATGTAAGGGGGAGGCTCTGGGGACCCTGGTGTAAGGGGGAACTCTCTGTGATCCCTGATGTAATAATAAAAATATATATATACTTCGCTGCTATGGGCTGTAGCCCCAGATCTTTTGTAGACCTAGCAACCCCCCTACAGCTGTGCATGGTAGACAATCGGCTTCTAACTTCAGCTTGTTCAATTAAGCTTTGCCAAAAAAACTGGAAGCTGTGGTTCTTTGTTTATCTAATCTATTATCTAATTGTGAACAGTACCTTTAATCTGACATGAGAAAGATTGGAGAGTGGGGGTACAGGTAACCTGCTAACTGTGAGATGGAATGTCTTTTTAGTATAGGTGCATTTTAATATACACATTCAACTCATGTCAGTGCTAGCAGCTGCTATGTTTACGTGTTTTATTTGGGGTTTAGTTTTTTAGTTTTAGTTTTCTCCTTGGAACATGGCTGCAGGGCCTGCTGTTAACAATTCAATGAATATATGTTCAGTGGAGAGCAGCAAGGTATATTGCATTGTGTGTGTGCGTGTATATATATATATATATATATATGTGTGTGTGTGTACTCCTATTGCGAGGCTTTTTGATAAAAACGTTGGCTAAAAAGAGTATATGTGTGTGTGTGTGTGTGTGTATGTATGTGTATATATATATATATATATATATATATATATTTACTCTTTTTAGCCAACATTTTATCAAACAGCCTTGCAATAGGAGCAGGTTATGTGAAAACATAGGCTGGCCACACATCTCCACTATTCAGGTCAGTGCACAAGAAAATAATATTTGAACCTGCTTGCAGGATTGCCATGTACTCAGGTTCACTTTGACCTTTTATTCAGACCTGGCCTTTTT
Organism: Aquarana catesbeiana; assembly: GCF_042186555.1. Taxonomy (NCBI): domain Eukaryota; kingdom Metazoa; phylum Chordata; class Amphibia; order Anura; family Ranidae; genus Aquarana; species Aquarana catesbeiana. The sequence goes on from NC_133325.1 coordinate 180,483,624, forward strand.
TAATGAAAGTTAGTAAGGGTTTCTTTAAAGCAGGGGTGTCCAACCTTTTGACCTTCCTGGGCCACCTTGGAAGAAGAGGAAAAAGTCAGAGATTTCACAAGTTAACTACTTAAGGACCAGGCCTCTTTTTTAGATGTGTTGTTTAGAAATTAAAAAACGTTTTTTTTTTTTTTGCTAGAAAATTACTTAGAACCCCCAAACATTATACTTTTTTTTTCTAACACCCTAGAGAATAAAATGGCGGTCATTGCAATACTTTCTGTCACACCGTATTTGCGCAGCGGTCATACAAGCGCACTTTTAAAAAAAAAAAAAAAATTTTTTAAATTAAAAAATAAGACAACAGTAAAGTTAGCCCAACTTTTTTTAATACTATGAAAGATAATGTTACGCTGAATAATTTGATACCCAACATGTCACGCTTTAAAATTGCGCCGCTCGTGGAATGGCGACAAACTTTTACCCTTAAAAATCTCCATAGGCGACATTTAAAAAATTCTACAAGTTGCATGTTTTGTGTTAAAGAGGAGGTCTAGGGCTAGAATTATTGGTCTCGCTCTACCAATCGCGGCGATACCTCACCTCACATGTGTGCTTTGAACACCGTTTTCATATGCCAGCGCTACTCACGTATGCGTTCGCTTCTGCATATGAGCTCCGCGGGACGGGGCGCGTTTAAAAATTTTTTTTTTTTCTTATTTATTTTACCTTTTTATTTTTGATTGTTACACTGTTTAAAAAAATGTGTAACTTTTATTCCTATAATTGCATGACAGGACCTCTTAAATATTAAATCTAGGGTCAAAAAGACCTCAGATCTCATATTTTACACTAAAATGCAAAAAAAAAAAAAAAAAGTGTCATTTAAAAAATTGCCCTTTAAGAGCCTAGGGGCGGGTGGGGGCCATCTTCCCCTCACTCATCTTCATGCACAGCCACAGGAAGGATCCGATCGCCTCCGCCGCTGCCGACGGCTGCGATAAGCGCTGGAGAGCACTGGATTGCGGCAGGAGGGGGGGGGGCCCTATCCCACCGCCGATAAAAGTGATCTAGCGATGAATCCGCCACAGAGACCACTTTTATCTTGTACCGGACCGCCGGCCGAACACGTTGATACCAGGGTTATGGCAGCTAGCTGCTGCCATAACAACAATATCTGTCCTCAAACTGAAGACGTACATCAGCGTGCGGCGGTCCGGAAGTGGAACAAACACCGATATAGATAATGTACCTATCTAAGTAATGAATATTATATTTTGAAATATTTTTTGTTATAAAAGAGGGCAACATAAAACTAGTGTGATATTTGACACAGTTTTTGATAAACTAACGCATCAATATCTGTTTCGATGGATGTAGTAGCAATTCTTAGGGTGCTCATCAGATATAGCCCTTGTTGTGCTTCATCCTTGAAAATGTTTGCTTAAAATTTAGTTGCTGTCGAAAACTGATGATATGAATAAGGCCTGATTGTGAAGAATGGGATTTTTTTTCTTTGGGAAGATACAAGGTGTGTCCAGAATACAATGAGAATCAAGTTCCTATGTTCAAGAAGGGCTCTGTGAAGAGAGAAGCTGGCCAAGGTTACTTGGGGTGGGGTGAAACGTATACGTTAGAACACTTATCAGTTGCAGTACAGCCCTGTCAGAGTCGAGACATTTCTTTTTTGTGACACGCTGTTCAAGTGTCTTGTATTAAGAAAAAGGCAAGCAAGTTTTTGTGTGAAATTGGGTAAAAGTTCATCAAAAACTTTGGAAATGATGAGATAAGCTTATGGAGAAGCTGCACTATCATCTGCACATGTGTACCAATGGCAAGTCAAGTCAAGTGATCACGGGAGATGAATGCTGGGTGTTTGGGTATGATCCCGAGACGAAGAAACAAAGTTCAGAATGGCACACACCCACGTCAGATTGCCCCAAGAAACCTTGAATGAGAAAATCTAATTTCAAATCAATAGTCATTGTTTGTTTTTGATTTACGTGGAATTGTCCATAAGGAATTTGTACTTGCTGGTCAAACTGTGAATCAGAGATTTTACCTGGAAGTTCTTTGTTGCTTGAGACGAAGAATTTTTTGTGTGCGTCCTGAGATCGTCTCAACCTGGATCCTTCATCACGACAGTGTACCAAGTCACAGCGCTTTGGCTGTCAGAGTTTTTGCCTGAAGAACACATCACGTTGCGACTTGGCTGCTTGACACTTTTTCTTATACCCAAAGATAAAGAACGGTTTTAAAGGACACCATTTTGGTAGTGTGGATAATGTCCAAAGAGCCACTACGCAGGCTCTGATCACCAGCTCACTTGAAGACTTCCAGGGTAGCTACGAAGAATGGAAGAATCGCTGGGAGAGTTGTGTACACTCACAAGGTGCATACTTTGAAGGAGAGGATGTTCAATTGTAACATTTTTTTTCTGGATGCACCTTGTAAAACATATAAATGTCCAGTAAAGAGACACTGTCAATTTCTTTTTCGGCCGCATGTGTTTGATAAGTGTAAATGCATTTTTACAAAGCATTCCCCAAAAAATCAACATTTTTAGGCAAGGTTATTATTTTGTGTTGGGCCGCATGTTGGACACCCCTGCTTTAGGCCCGGTTCACACTGGTGGGATGCGAGAACCCTGCGACTCGCACGGCAGTTCACACTGCCATATGCGAACTGCTGGGGAGTGTCAATACATTGTTAACGACACCTCCAGTTCAGCTTGCATATCGCACTGCGAACTGACAGTTCGGGCATGAATTGGATCGCACAGGTGTGAACACCCATGCGATTTGATTCTGGTCCGAACAAAAAAAAGGGTCCTGTGCGTGTTTGGACCGAATGCAGGGCGATATCAGCCATACTATCTGTATGGCTGAAATCGCGTTGCACAGACATCACATGTGATGTGAACAGCAGTGCGCTGCGAATCACATGCGATGTCTGGCATCGCAGCAGTGTGTACTGGGCCTTAAAGTATCTGTCATTGGAAAAGTGTACATTAACTAATGCACCAATGCATCACCTGTTATAGATTTTGTTCTTGCATGAGCATGTTAGGTTAAACACACACACTTTTGCCATGTCAGGATTATTTTAGGGTACTTTCACACTGAGGCGTGCGGGCGCTGGTGGTACAACGGCGCTAAATATAGCGGTGCTTTACCGTTGTTTTAGCGGCGCTATTCGGCCGCTAGCGGGGCAGTTTTAACCCCCGCTAGCAGCTGAAAAAGGGTTAAAGGGTTTGCAGCGCTGCCCCATTGTTTTCAATGGGAAGGGGTAAATACACCGCTCCTACAGTGATCCTAAGATGTGGCTTGCAGGACTTTTTTTGACCGCCCTGCAAGCGCACCGCTCCAGTGTGAAAGCCCTCGGGGCTTTCACATTGGAGTGCATTGAGCAGCTCTTTCAGGGAGCTTTGCAGGCGCTATTTTTAGCATTTTAGTGCCTGCAAAGCGCCTCAGTGTGAAAGCAGCCTTAAAGCAAACTTGTAGTTTGTCTATATCGGTCTTTCTTAAACTTTTTACCCTAGAGGAACCCTTAAAATAATTTCTAGGTACCTTAGATAAAACCCATTCACTGGGGGGTAGTCCTAGGACTGCTCCTCCTCTTACAGATAGCTCTAAAGATAATTGGTGTCATGCCACTGGCTCTGCCAAATGACATTAGCCTCAGAACTATGCAAGCACCATCAAAACGGGAGGTCAATCAACCACAGCTAAAAGCGGTAGTAAACCGCTGTGCGTGTTGTTTATTTATTTTTTGCAAGGTAAAGCTATAATGTGCTAGCATGCATTGCATACTAGCACATTATGTGAAACGTAACTTAGAATGAAGCCTTCCAGCGCCGTGCTGTCACCACTGACAAGGCTTCCATCTTCACCGGGTCTTCCTTCCGGGTTTGTGAACTCCGGCTGTGTGAGTGGCCAGAGCCGCAATGACATCACTCCCGCACATGCATGCGGAAGCCGACCTTTATGGCACAGGACTCAGAGCGCATTCACCAGTGAAGTCACAGGCTGCATGCACAGTAAATATCTCCTAAACAGTGCATGTTTAGGAGATATTTACAGTACCTATAGGTAAGCCTTATTATAGGCTTACCTGTAGGTAAAATTTATGCATGGGAGTTTACTCCCACTTTAACCTTAACTTTAACTTTAACCTCCACAGAACCCTGGTTGAGAGTGTCTGGTCTAACCCGCTCACAACTTACCAAAGCAAAAAAATAAAGGAGATGAGGGAATTTTCACATCACCTCATAAAAGGGTAATAAACAGCCTAATGTTCAGCGTAGCAGGTTCTCGTTATAGATGGTACCATAAGCTGATTGTACTTGTCTTCTCTACGTTCCCTGCTGCTCACATCAGAAAATTGTGATGCAAATTTCAATTGTTTGAAAGCATAAATTCTACTTTAAGATCATGGCCACTTCACTGGAAATATTATTATATACATGATATAAATTATTACATTTACATGTGTATTCAAAAAGATAGATAAAAAATTGATTGCTTTAAAATAATTCTCTAAAGCTTCTTAATACTCAAAACTAGACAAAAACTGGACAGTAATGAAAACATAATGAAAACATAATTAATGTAAAATATAACTCCATTGGGATAACTATGCTGGAAAAAATGGATTCCTGGGAAATGAACCATTGTGCTCTATGCTATTATTAGGCTGGTGGAAGATGGATTAGTGTTTCTGTTGCCCATTCTGTTGCCAGCTAAACGTGCATTCTCTACAGATGAACAGAGTTGGATAGAGATTTACATAGATGTATTCATATGGTATGTTCCTATTCTGCCTTGGTTAACACACATTTGTTTGAAAAGTTAATGGGAGCCGTTACTAACTGCCAGGTAAATTAAATGGAGCCATATGAAATGAAATCACTAATGCAATATGTAGAAAGCTCTGCCAGCAAAGAAAATTGAGTCAGACCGAGTCTCTCATAGTCTGATCTTTTCTGGTTTAATTTTGATTAGCATGACTGAATACGATTTTGGTATTGCATTAAATGGTGTTCCATTCTACTGCACATCTCTTGGATAGCTTTGCTGTTTTTATGGTTGTTTTTCTTCAAGTTGCTGATTGGCTGCCTTAGATCTTGTACTGTACATATGGAGCATTCAGGGGAGCCACTGTATGAGTGTTGCAGCTCCAAAGTGTATAGACACTACAGGCAGCATTTGGTTTTAGCATTGCAGCTAGCACGCTGGGGTATTAGGAAATGTTAGTATTATGTCCTAAGAGAAATGGTCATTTTATGGCATTTCCAAGAAGAAAAAAAATGACAGAAATAACATGTAAGACGAGACTATAAAGAGTGTGACAGTGTAGAGCGCCTGTAACGGTGTTAAAAGGGATTTAGGTCACCGAGGATTCTCAACTTGGCAAGTTGAGGGTCTGTAGGATTCTTATTTCATTTGGAGGTAACCTGGGTTTGCAGTTTCTTCTGTGGTTGGCAGACCCAGTTTGGGACCTGGAGCCTGGAGATTTCATAGAGATTTGGGAGGGAGAAATCTCCAATCCTGGCACCAGGTTTTGCAGGCAACCGGCAGAATGTTGGCACAACCTGTTATCGTCTGGAAACTGATGGTAGATCAGCAAGAGAGCAGCCAGAAATGTGCATGTTTGCAGGGGACAGAGGGCCCAATCCTGAGTGCTGGAGCAGCAGGGAGCTGCCAGAAGGAGAGCTGGCAGAGGTACAGCTTTTGCACAGGAACACGAGGATGCTGTTAGATGGTCAGGAGGACCAGAGCACAAGGCTTGAGGAGCATCGCTGCTAAAGAGAACAAGGAGGCTGAATATTACTTTTGTTTCGTGTTGGACATTTGTTCTGTTGGACTTTTTCATTCTGCTTTATATAAAGTGGGCCAACAAGCCCTTAAATAGCACATCTGGCGTGGACTGTACTCACTGATGAGTGCTATACTTAGGCTAAACAATCCCCAAACATAATAGGAGATAAAAAGACGTAACTCCTTGCGCGTGTTCAGAGCTCTGCCCAGGCCCCCAGCAGCTGTATTTTATGGTTTATAATGTTGCAGAAAGAGGTAGTGATATAATGACAACTGCACTGCTTTTTGCATTATTACAATGTGAGTGCAGGGTGCTATAGTGACATCCCTTCAGGGGACGAATCTGTGACACCTGGCACTCACAGGATGTGCTCAGTGTTCTGGGTTGAATTAAGCTAGGGTCATTTAACCGAGAAGATGTAGATCTAGAGGCACAAAGAAATGACTGTGGTAGACAGTCCTGGAGAAAAGGGAAGTATTGCAGCTAGAGCTGAGTTTTTTAATAATATCACACGGCGCACCAGTACAAAAAAATGCTTAGGCTTTAACCCATTGACCATGTAACACATATATGTGGCGTCCAGGGAGTGCGCCTTAATGCTGGCGCTGCATATATCCTACTAACAATCAGGACTCGGGGGAACCGGACCCCAATCACATGATTGCTGTGATAGTCTCTGATTTGCTATCACAATGATTATTCATCTTGTAGCCCATGTCAATATTGTTCCTCTGTCAAGAGTAGCAAACAACTGACTACTCCTCCAGCAAGGAGGATACACTGTATCTATTTCTACTCCCTAGAAGTCTGAAAAAACATTTTTTAAAAAGGTAAAAGATCTGGTAAAAAAGATTAAGTTTAAGGCCTCTTACACACTGGGCGTGCTCCGTTTGAGTCCGCCTGCTCAGCAGGGAATCTGTCCGCTGATCCCCATTGAGTAGGCAGATGTCTGGTCCACTGCACTTATGCAGAACAGACACCGCTTGCTCTCCTCTATGGGCAGTCAGATGTAAATGGACCACCTGTCTGGTTACACCTGGCTGCCATTCGATCCGCCAGATGGATGGGGAATGGACCCCAATCCATCTGTTTATAGTATTGGATTGGAAGTCGGTGGGTGTCAACCAGCACATGTCTATTGACATTCGCTGCTCCATAGAGGAGACTGGAGGGTCCAATTGGGTCTGTCCGTGTGAAAAGGCCCTAACTAGTTCAGGACTAGTTTAGTGAGTGTCAGTCTACATTAAGTGTCAGTGTCAATGCAAGGCTGGTCATGGATGGATCGAAATTTGGCCAGTTTAGCAGAGGCTGGTTGTACTGAAGTCAATCCATCGTTCGATCAGTACAGCCAGCCTGTTGGGGTTCTTTTTTGTGTAATCACTGCCAACGGATAAAGCCGCGAGCAGTGATCATTGTATTCTGATGGCGGAGAAATCTCCCGCTGTCAGAATACAATAGTGCAACGGGAGGGATTCCCCCGCCATCAGAATTCAACCTTGAGTTAAAGGAAAGTAAATTCCATAATACATGGCTTGTTTAAAGGAGAAGTACAGCCAAGTTTCGTTCTACACACCTGTGACCCATATTCAGCAGACAGGGGGCTGAAGCCCACTGTCGGCTGATGTCACAGAGCCGGTCCAGGCTCGGGCAAGATTGCAACAATGAAGTCGGTATCCACTCACATGTCTGGACTGGCACCCGGCTCAGCCTCTCAGTGGGTCACTGACAGCTGGAGCAAGCCCCTCCTGCCCCCTCCACAGCCCAGCGCTCCAGTGAGTACGGGGGGACAGAGCATAGCAACCCCCCCCGCCATGCTGACCATCACCAGCTCTCTGTTTAGGGAGCACTGAGAACTGAGAAATCTGCGGTGTTAGATCGCTCGGTTCTCAGTCTTGGAGTTGGTGGGGGACAGATGCAGCATTGGACCGATGCTGCATCCATCTAGGTAAGTATGATTCTGCAAAAAAAACAAAGCAAAAACATACTTCTCTTTTAAGTGTCAGTTAGTTACGGTGTGTCAGTTAGTTACAGCTTAACCCTTTCACTGCCAGGTCTGTACATCGACTTGACAGCAGGGGTTTAACACACATTCTGGTGGCTGCAGCCACTGGCATTGTGTGTGAAACTAACACTCAGACTCCTCCCTGTCAGGTAGAGCTGCACGATTCTGGCCAAAATGAGAATGACGATTTTTTTGCTTAGAATAAAAAGATCAGGATTCTCTCATGATTCTCGCAACTTAAAATCTTTCACATTGTACAAAAAAAAAATGGGCTAACTTTACTGGTTAGATTTTTTTTTTTTTTTTTAATTCATTAAAGTAATTTTTTCCAAAAAAATTGCATTTGAAAGACCGCTTCGCAAATACAGTGTGACATAAAATATTGCAACAACCACCATTTTATTCTCTAAGGTGTCTACTAAAAAAAATATATAGGTTTGGGGGTTCTAAGTAATTTTCTAGCAAAAAAAAAAAAAATGATTTTAACCTGAAACCAACAAATGTCACAAAAAGGTTTATGGTTTAAGTGGTAAACTTTTTTCACTTACACAGGAAGTCTATTCCATTGACAAATTGTTACAATGTTTATACTTAAGTTCAACTGATAAAGAATGTTCTGTTTCTTGGCAGACTGCCCGGTTTTTCTCTTCCTTTTTATTTGAGGGCTGTGGCTTCAGAGGAGCAGAGAGAATTCTTTGCATAGAAAGAATTTTGAAACACTTTAGTCAAGATCGCGATAACGATTCTTGACGATTAATCACGATAATGATTCTTGACGATTAATTGTGCAGCTCTACTGCCAGGTGAATTCATTTGGGTGTCAGGGCTGCAGACCGATTACTCACACCCACCCCCGATACCGGCGCCCCCCAACCCCCCCCGCCATGCTTTCCAGGCTCCGCTTGCCCATCTGTGGGCCCAGGAGCGACATGGCAGCAGGCGCTCTCTTCCCCTTCTTACTATGACCCAGTACAGGGGAGACATGCAAATTTTGAGCCCCCCCCCCCACCTCCCACATATACGCACGTACAAACATAAACGCATACATCTGGGGACGCCTACATATGAAAACGTTGATTACGTTACATATCACTGCGCATGCTGGAGTGAGAGCAATGATTCTAGCGCAAGACCTCCTCCGTAACACTAAACTGATACCTACAGGGGGCTTTTGAAGTGTCGCCTATAGAAAATATAGGGTACTGAAGTTTGTTGCCATTGCACATACGCACACAAATTTAAATTTTGGCATCTTGGATATCTATTTATTCGCCGCAACCTCATCTTTTATATTTTACCAAAATATGGGTAATATATTGTGTTTGTTTGCCCTAAAATTCACTTTAGTGTGTTTCTTACAAAAATTTCCTAAACCTTTGCAGTAATATCGTGTGACATAAAAAATTGGAACTACCACTATTGTATTCTCTAGGGTGTCTGCCTTCATAAAATATAATAATGGTTGGGCGTTTTACATCATCTTTAGGGCTAAAATAATTTTTTAAATGTGTGTGCAAAAAACGCAAAAACACAAAAAACAAAAACAAAGCTCTGGCAGCGAAAAAGGTTAAGGCCTCATTCACGCTATACATGCAGAAAAACTGATGGAAACTGATGCATAGGTTTCACTTGCAGAGAAAAGAGTTTACTCTTTTCATCAGTTTTACATCAGTTTTCATGTATGTTTTACTGAGTTTTATACATGTTGCAGATTCTACGCACCTGATACTAGTGTTGTGGTGTGAACAGGGCACATAGAAAACAATTGCTTCATTTTTTTTTTCTTGTGCCCTTGCAGAACGTATGCAGAAAACTGACATTTCTGCACATGGTGTGAACGAGGTCTAAGTGTCAGCGTGCCAGTCAGTGGCAGTGTAAGTGTCGGTAAGAAACAGTAAGTTTTTGGTAAGAAAACAAAGGGCATTAACCACTTGCTTACTGGGAACTTATACCCCCTTCCTGACCAGGCCAATTTTCAGCTTTCACACTGACACTTTGAATGACAATTGCGCAGTCATGCAACACTGTACCCGTATAAAATTTGTATCATTTTTTTCACGCAAATAGAGCTTTCTTTTGGTGGTATTTAGTCACCACAGTTTTTTTAAATTTTTTTGCTAAACAAACAAAACAAAACGAAAATTTTGAAAAAAAAAAAGTTTTTCATATTCTGTTATAAAATTTTGCAAACAGATAATTTTTTCTCCCTCACTGATGGACACCTAAAAAGGTGGCACTGATAGGCGGCACTGATAGATGGCGCTAATGAGGCAGCACTGGTGGGCAGTGATCAGGAGGCACTGATGAGGCTGCACTTATGGGTGGCACTGATGGGCACCAATAGGTGGCACTGGGCACTGATTAGCAGTACTGATAGGTAGCACTGGTGGGCACTGATTAGCGACACTGGAGGGCACTGGTGATCACTAAGGGGACTGATGTCACACTAACAGAAGCTGGTTACCAGCTTTCTTCTTTATTTTCACGCTGACAACGTGAAGAAAAAAAAAAGGCGGAAACCGGCTTCTGTTCACGCCTCTGATCAACTGTCATTGGCTGACAGCTGATCACGTGGTAAAGGGCCCGCTGTGATTGGCCCTTTACCCTGCTCTGTGATCAGCCGTGTCCCAAGGACTCAGCGATTACAGAGCATGCCATGCGTGAAAATGGGAGGACGTCCATGAACGCCCTCTCGGCATTTTAAGCCCACGCTGTTGCTTCCTTTGTGTTACGGGCATTTTGTGCACTTCCGGGGCCCCCGCACCCCAAAAAAAGTGAAGTCAGCAGCTCCAATACTGTAGTTGCTGATTTTTATTATAAGAACACTTACCTGTCCAGGGATCCAGTGATGTTAACACCCGAGAAGATTCTTCAATCGTTTTCGAGGGCAGCACCAGCGTCTTCACTAAGGGAAACCGGCATTGAAGCCTTAAAGGGGTTGTAAAGGTAAAATTTAAAAAAAAAAAAAAATAACAAACATGTTATACTTACCTTCACTGTGCAGCTCGTTCTGCACAGAGTGGCCCCGAACCTGGTCTTCTGGGGTCCCTCGGCGGCTGTTTCAGCTCCTCCCCGCAAGCATTAACCACCTTAATGCGAGCTCCCTCGCATGGTGGTGAGTGCTTGCGGGCGCGCTCCCGTGATACAGCCGGCGGCTATAGCCGCTCGCTGTATCACTCGGCCCCGCCCCCCGGCGCGCCGCGTCATCGGATGTGATTGACAGCAGCGCGAGCCAATGGCTGCGCTGCTTTCAATCCATCCACTGCAGCCAATCAGCGACCAGTCTGAGCTGCAATAGAGATGACGGGAACGAGCAGCGGAGATTCGAGGCGTCAGGTAAGTAAAACGGGGGGGCTGGGGGCGGCGGTATTGTCAAAAGTTTTTTCACCTTAATGCATATAATGCATTAAGGTGAAAACATTTTTACCTTTACAACCCCTTTAAGTCTTCACAGCCAGTTTTCTACTGTGCAAGCGTGAGTGGTGCTGCGCTTTGTGAATGGTCCCGCCATCTTCTGGGACCTGTGTGTGTCCTAGAAGGCAGTGGAGGGAAGGAGGCGTAGGGCTGGACATACTTGTAGATCACCGCAACAATCTTACCTGGAAGTGGGAATGGGTACCTGTCAAAATCAAAAAGTGCCAAATGTGGCAGTGGAGGGGGGTGCGCTTTAAGTACATTTTAAAAAACATTTAAGCAATGGCGACCCTAGGGGGGCCAGAGGGGGCCCTGACCCCCCCAACATTATGCTGTGCCCCACCATGTGCCCCCCCCCCCCCCCCCAAAAAAAAAAATTTTTTTTTTTTTTTTTTTTTTTACAAAAAATCAATGTCTAAGAGGGAGAGAGTCCCCAGTCAGCTCCTGCGGGGAATTCCTCCCCCCTCCCCTGCTCGCTGACACTGCATAATGCGAGCGATCACACAACCACGGCCGCCTGATCTGCTCCTTCACCTGCATCCTCATTGGCAGGGAGAAGAGCGAGTTGCAGGAAGGACTCCACCAGGACTCTCAGTTACTGAAAAAACAGACTGATTTCTCCCGTCCAGGACCAGCCTGTAAATTCCAAGAGATGCCAGACCAGAGCTGTCAATAGCAGGGGCAGGACAGCAAGAGGAGGCTGGGGAACCCCACAGTGGCAGAACACCAGGGCCCGGAGGCAAGACAACCTTTGCAACCCTGATAGTTCTCCCACTGCTTTGGATCCTTATATTTTCTTGGTATGCTGGTGACATATATCTCTTGTTTTCTGCCACCCTGGGGGACCCCAATACAGTAGGAAGGGAGCTCACTGCAGAACATGTGAAAGGGCCCGTTGTGGGGTCGTAGTAAAGGGCCCCAGGATATATATATATATATATGCATTTTATAGTTGCCCCCCTACTTTTGTCCCTGTCCCCCCATGTGCCCCCCCTAAATTTGAAAGCTGGAGACACTGCATTTAAGTGACCTGAAAAAGAAAAAACTGGAGGTTCACTGGGTAACCTTCATAGCAAGGCTGTAGTGAGAAATACTGTAGGTTATGTATCTTGTAGACTGTAGCAGTGAGTAAATTAAGAAGTTCTTTTGTGGGTTCTTCCAGTGAAAGATTGAAAGGTATACAAGTATGTCACGAAGTTGTGTCATTGGGCTGATATCATAAAAAGGATTTTTGCTAAAATTAATTTGATGTATTTGAAACAAAAAAAAAATGTGGTTGATGTGACAAATTCTTTAACTGCAAGAACTTCATTACAACTATATATTATAACAATAACTTCAAGCAAAAGAAAATATTGGTATTGGTGTATATAAGAGTGTCAATGTCAGATGATCGCAGTTATTTGGCCAATACTCATCACTACAGTCATTTCCTGCCGTTGAAGACAAGGCAACTTATTTTTGTCGTTGACAGATAAGCTCTTGTAGATGTGTGACTTTAGTTGTAGCAAAGTAGAAGATGAGCACTACAGTCCTTTATACATACTAGTTTATAGAGATGTACCAAGAAATGATTATCTCCAATAATAAGCAATTACCCCCAGGGTTAATACTTGTTAAATAAATATTACAGGAAATGATATTTATAAGGAACCAGATGGAGAATTTCATTTCATTTACACGCGACAAAGCCATGCATTTATAATAATATTATTATTATTGTAATTGCCACGATTACTACTGTTTGTATATGCCTGCATGGTTTGCAACACGTTTTAGAATTTTGGGAAATCAAAAATAAATATTTGAATATTAACATATTGCAAGCCCGGTCTGAGGAAAAGTGAGAATCAAACAAATTATTACATGTACACAGGGCTTTTCTTCTCAAACAATAGGTGCTGGAACTTAACCATGGCCCCACAATACCCCTCCCCCTACACACACCCTCCAAATCACATCAAATAGTGGGTGTGTTCAGTCATATTTCACGAAAACAGTAGGAGGGTCTTAAAGGGGCATTAAATACCAGGATTGCATTACATACAGAGTGCAGAGCTGTCACTTGTAAACACAGAAACCAGACTTCTGTGTTTACAAGTGATTGTGGTGAACAGGCACCAAAGGGTCTGAGCCAGAGGTGGTGGAACTGACTTCCACCAAGTTCCCCCTGAAAAAAAGCCCTGCATGTACAAAGGACCAGCCAAATCTAGCTTTTAATGGAAAATGTCAGGATAGAAATAATAGAGCTGCCATAGCTGACTTGTCTTTTAATGGTTGATGCTTCAGGCTGTCATATTTCTCCTTTTAGCTGGGCATAAACTAGGGGTGCAACGCATCGTCATCGATCCGTGATCCGATCCGCGGAGGTTGATCCGTACGGGACACCCACGATCTGCGGAGCTCTCTGTGGCCTTGGCCATAGGAAAGACTGCGGCTTTGACCTAGCTCCGGAGCGGCGGCCTTCTTGGTACACCCGGCGACCGTTTAGCACGTGATCGCTCCGTCAAATGACGGAGCGAACACTTGTAACAAACCGGCGTCATGTCATGACGCCGGTTCCTCTCTCCCCTCTGTGTACTGATCTGTACAGTGGAGGGGAGAGATCGGATGGCAGCAGTGCCAATACTCTGCAATGCCGTGCCAATATTCTGCAATGCTCTGCTGCAATGCCCTGCCAATACTCTGCAATGCCCTGCCAATACTCTGCAATGCCCTGCTGCAATACCCTGCCAATACTCTGCAATACCCTGCTGCAATGCCCTGCCAATACTCTGCAATGCCCTGCCAATACTCTGCAATGCCCTGCCAATACTCTGCAATGCCCTGCCAATACTCTGCAATGCCCTGACAATACTCTTCCATACCCTGCCAATACCCTGCCAATAGTCTGCCATACCCTGCCAATAGTCTGCCAATAGTCTGCCCATACCCTGCCAATACTCTGCCAATATACCTGCCAATACCCTGCCAATACCCTGCCAATATACCCGCCAATACCCTGCCAATATACCCGCCAATACCCTGCCAATACCCTGCAATACTCTGCCAATACTCTGCCACACCCTGCCATAAGGGAGATTGTGGATATTACAGTGGGGGAGATTTTTTTTTTTGTTGATCCGAAAATGATCCGAACTGTGACTCCTGATCCGAGGAACGATCCGAACCGTGAGTTTTTTGATCCGTTGCACCCCTAGCATAAACTATTCGATGCTTTTGGTCAGCCTGCAATACAGCACGGATGGACAAATTGCCCTGTTAGGGTACTGTATCCTGACAGCGGGCTCTATATTCACATATTCAGGTGAATATATGGACACATATATAAATAGCTACAAGAGAACAGCACATCTGAGGCTCTGAAGAAGAAGGGACACCTTTGAAACGTGTCAGCCAGCAGCGGTTCATACGTCCTCTTCCTAGGACCTGGAAACTGTTACCAGCGGACCACTTGCCTTAGGATTGCTATAAGCACGACTTTTTTCTGCCTTTGGATAAAAAGGATAATGCACTAGGCTGGTGCGCCCTCTTTCTTTCTTTCTGTTTAGGAAATGTTTTGGTATTCCCTCCATGACCAGTATTAGCTGACTTAATTATGTCAGGAACATTTAAAAAAAAAGATCACCTGCATTTAGGCCCAGCAGTACAGGAGCCCATATAGACATTTGCAAGTACAATAAGCTGAGCTGGTGAAGATTTAAAGGAGCTTTACACAGGAGTATGATTTTTTTTTTTTTAATATGTTCTATCTAGTATATATTGAAAATTGTTCTATGAAATGTCCAAACAGTGGCTGCATATAATTCGGCCAACAGAGCCATCCACTAAGGCAAAAAGAAGCTTGTATTGATGCCTTAAAGTTGCAGGTCATTAGGAATTGGGAAGAAACAAATGGAATTAAGGAGAAAAGTTACAAATGGTACACCAATATAAATAACCACATAGAACCAACAATGTATAAAAAAGCCTGCTCATGTGAATGGGCATTTTTTTTATCAAAAAGAACACCTTAACTTCTTGGCGCCGGCCGAACGCAAATATGCGGTCTCTTGGTGGGTGGGCCTTGGCGCCAAGCATTAGTGGAAATACAGCTATGCCGAGAGCCTGCTCCTGGCACAGTTCCCGGTGGCTAACAGAAGGCTCCTGACCGCTGCTTTCCGGTGGCTAACAGATATCTCCCGACCACTGCTTGCCAGTGGCTAAAGGAAATCTCCCGACCACTGCTTGCCGGTGGCTAAAGGAAATCTCCCGACCACTGCTTGCCGGTGGCTAAAGGAAATCTCCCGACCACTGCTTGCCGGTGTCTAAAGGAAATCTCCCGACCACTGCTTGCCGGTGGCTAAAGGAAATCTCCCGACCACTGCTTGCCGGTGGCTAAAGGAAATCTCCCGACCACTGCTTGCCGGTGGCTAACGGACCATAATATGATTTCATTTGATGTTGGCTGTAAGAAAAAAACACATACAGGAAAGATAAAAACACAACTTTAAGAGAGCAAATTTTCCAAGGATGAGGGCTGCTCTCCAAGATTTAGACTGGGAGGGAATATTGGCATTGATGAACACAGAACAGAAATGGGAATTCTTCAAAAAAGACTGTATGTGAACTCACTGCAAAGTATATTCCCATGGGCAATAAGTTTAAAAGGCTAAAAATAAAACCTATGTGGCTCACAGCCAAAGTTAAAAAAGCTATAAACAATAAGAAAAGAGATTTTAAAAAATATAAAAATGAATGATCACTATTATTGTTAAAATTTTACAAAGAATATAACAGAATGTGTAAAAAGGAAATCAAGGACGCAAAAATTCAAAACGAACGACAGATTGCAAAAGATAGTAGGACAAACCTAGAAAAATTCTTCAAATATATTAATAGTAAAAAGGTCAGGTCTGAGCATGTAGGCCCTTTACAAAATAATCTAGAGCGGGTGACTGGGGACAAAGAGAAGGCAAATTTATAAAATACTTTCTTCAGCTCTGTGTATACAAAGGAGCATGGGGGAGCTCATGTCCATAATGGGGATGGTAGTGACACAGCCCAAAATGATCCACAATTGCTCAAAAGTGATATGGTCCAGAAATATTTAGACAGAACAAAGATAGATAAAGTACCTGGACCAGACGCCGTCCACCCACGGATCCTAAAAGAAATGTGCTCTGTCATTTCAAAGCCATTGCATCTAATTTTTAGGGACTCATTAATGACTGGAATAGTACCACTGGATTGGCATAGGGCCAATGTGGTGCCCATATTTAAAAAGGGAACAAAGTGTTTACCAAGTAACTATAGACCTGTTAGTTTAACTTCTATAGTTGGGAAGATACTGGAGAGTTACCACAACCACAAGATGAGTTCTTGCTGCAAAAAAATATTTTAAGCAACGGACAGCACGGATTCATGAAAGATAGAAGAGGTGGTTCTGGCCAGCTCAGTAGATTGCTTTAACCACTTAAAGCGGAGTTCCACCCAAAAATGGAACTTCCACTCTTCCGGTTCCTCCCCCCTATGGTGTCACATTTGGCACCTTTCAGGGGGGAGCAGATATCTGTCTAATACAGGTATTTTGCTCCCACTTCCGGGCATAGATACCCGGGCCACCCGCAGGTATCTACGCCACCCCTGCGCTGTCTTCTGGGATACACATGAGTCCCAGAACACAGCAGGGACCAGTGGGATAGCGCAGTGCGAGTTGCGCATGCGCAGTAGGGAACCAGGAAGTGAAGCTGCAAGGCTCCACTTCCTTATTCCCCTACCGAGGATGCACCCGACAGCTGAGAGATAGATCGGCTTCGGGTGCCGACATCGCGGGTGCCCTGGACCCATTAAAAGTCAGCAGCTGCGGTATTTGTAGCTGCTGACTTTTAAAAAAAAAACAAATCTGCGGAACTCCGATTTAAGGACTGAGCCTCTTTCTGAGATTTGGTATTTACAAGTTAAAAACAGTTTTTTTTTTGCTAGAAAATTACTTAGAACCCCCAAACATTATATATTTTTTTCTAACACCCTAGAGAATAAAATGGCGGTCATTGCAATACTTTCTGTCACACCGCAGCAACAGTAAAGTTAGCCCAATTTTTTCGCCGAGTAAATTGATACCCAACATGTCACGCTTCAAAATTGCGCCCGCTCATGGAATGGCGACAAACTTTTACCCTTAAAAATCTCCATAGGCGCGGTTTAAAAAATTCTACAGGTTGCATGTTTTGAGTTACAGAGGAGGTCTAGGGCTAGAATTATTGCTCTCGCTCTAATGATCGCGGCGATACCTCACATGTGTGGTTTGAACACCATTTTCATATGCGGGTGCTGCTCATATATGCATTCTCTTCCGCACGTGAGCTCGGCGGGACGGGGTGCGTTTTAAAATTTTTTTTTTTTTTTTTAATTTATTTTACCTTTTTTTTATTTTTATTTTTACACTGTTCTTTTAAAAAAAATGTTGTCACTTTTATTCCTATTACAAGGAATGTAAACATCCCTTGTAATAGAAAAAAAGAATGACAGGTCCTCTTAAATATGAGATCTAGGGTCAAAAAGACCTCAGATACCATATTTACACTAAAATGCAAAAAAAAAAAAAATTAAATATCATTTAAAAAAAAAATGTCCCTTTTAAGAGCTATGGGCGGAAGTGACATTTTGACATCGCTTCCGCCTTGCAGTGGTATGGAGACGGGTGGGGGCCATCTTCCCCTCACTCATCTGAATACCACAGACGTGACAGGGCCCGATTGCCCCAGCCGCTACCGATGGCTCTGGTAAGCGGGGGAGGGCACTGGAGCGCGGTGGGATTGGGGGCCTTTCCCGCCGCCGACAAAAGTGATCTTGCTGCGAATCCGACGCAGAGACCACTTTTATCTAAAAGCAGATCGCCCGCTGAAGAAGAGGATACCAGGGTTATGGCAGCTAGCTGCTGGCATAACAACAATATCCCTCTTCAAAGTACCGACGTATAACATAAGTGGTTAAGAAAGGCCTGGATTCTTTCCTAAATGTACATAATATAATGGGTACTAACATTTATAAGTAAAGTTGATCCAGGGAAAATCCGATTGCCCTTTGGGGATCAGGAAGGAATTTTTTTCCCTGCTGTAGCAAATTGGATCATGCTTTGCTGTTTTTTTTTGCCTTACTCTGGATCAACTGTGGGTGAAGGATTGTGTATATGGGATTGTATGATATTATTTTTTATTCATTTATTTTTAAGATTGACCTATATGGACTTGTGTCTTTTTTTTCAAGACTAACTATGTAACTTTGTAAAGCTCCCGATCATTGCTTCCTGATGGCTAACGGAAAGCTCCCGATAGCAAGCATTATGTGACCACCGTGACAGCCAATCGCGGCGGTCACATTATCATAAACCCTGCTCCAACTCTCGACATCCTCAACCCCTTACAGGGCTGGGAGGCGATGGCTTCAAGTGTTAAGGGCGGCTTCACACTACCCCTCTGCACTGTTGCAAGTTTGGTGAGTTTTCTGAAAGCACACAAAAACTGTAGGAATAATGGAAGTCTATGGCAAAGCACAGCTAATCCACACCAAAACTACAGGGTGAGGGCAGTATGAAAGCTCCCTAAAACACAATAATAACCACTTCAGAACTTTTGGTTGTTTTTGATTTCATTGTTTAAAGTGGAGCTCCAGGCTCCCCCCAAAAAATGAAAAGTCAGCAGATATAAATACTGTAGCTGCTGACTTTTAATAGAAGGACAATTACCTGTCCAGGGATCTGGCGATGTCCTCATTAGAGGGGCACAGAATTGAGATTTTGGTACTGTAAATGCAGGATGCACTTGGCCAAAAACCAAAACTGAAAATGTGTTTTTAAAAATATATATGTATATTTTCATATATAATTGTGTTATATTCGACTTTTTAATTAATATCATAAATTTAAATGAATATGAATTTATTGTTGGCCAATTATTAGTGCAAGAAAAGCTCAAGAAAAATGCATCCCTTTAAATTCTGTATATGTCTTCACACTGGTCCATGGCGCTTTCATTGTGGTGTTAAAAATGCTGCTTGCTGCATTTTTGGTCAGTTAAAAAAACGCACTTCCTCATTGAAATGCATTGAAAATGCAGCAAGAACGCTTCAATAACGCATCCCTGTTATATTTTTGATGCAGTTTTTGAGTTCCATGACCTATAAAAGACACACCATAAGCATAGTAAAAGCTTGGCAAAATCGAGTACGTGCCATTATCGGCACCTTTTTCTCTTACCAGCAAAATGCCGATAAGACCGTTTTTGGCCGCCAAAATTTTGGTGCATCTCTAGTTCTCACCCCAAACCAATTCTTCAGTCAGCCGGTTACTACTGCACATGTGCAAGCCGTGCTGCACCTTCTGAATGGTCCCGTAGTCTTCTGGGACCTGTGAAGACTTTAAGAGAAGAAGGGGAGGGCCAAATTTCAAAACCCCCTCAAAAAGTGCCAAAAGTGGGCAGTGGATGGGGGGGGTGCAAACAAGCGGAACTTCCCCCTTTGGGTGGAGCTGCGCTTTAAGTACTGGTGTCTTGTGTGGAGATTCTTCTTTTCTATACTTACATTATTTTTGGTTATATTTTTTATGGAATTATCGGAAACAGGTGTACTTCTTACCCCCAAAGAGCCGCTGTTTCTAGGGTCTCCCTGTTCCCCTGCCCATGACTCTATAAGTAGCCCCTCAATCTCTGATACACCTGCTGAATGTGAAATGTTTATTGCAGATATCTGTATACACAGCCAAATGGCTTAAAGTGTATGGACACCATAAACAGCAAATGGTTGAGCAATAGCAGGAAGTCGATTGTAACAAGATAAACCATAGAAGAAATATGCTGTACTGGAGGTATATTGCAATGGATAAATATACTGCAGAAATAATAATTGGCTCAAGGACAACCCCTTCTAAATTCTATACTGGGAAAGCCAAAATAGGGGAAGATCTATCACAATAAAAGTTCAGTAGCCGGTAATATGCTATTTTCCTGGCCAGCTTGTTAGGGCCTACTCACTATTTTGGAGTGCTTGAGGTAGTATCCCTTTAGGAACTTTTACAAACACTGACACTGTATTTCTCAGACACGTCTGTCCCTTTTTTTATCAAGGTGTAGTGCAGGGTAGGCCAGTGGCCTCTAAATATACCCGGTTCAGTGTCCCCTGAAGTCCAGCTCCTCAATTAGGCAGCATTTTCAACCAGCATCCAGAGTGTCCTCTGATGTTCTGGAATGGCTGCCACTGTGTCTCTCTTTCACTAAAGTGTCGCGGTCATTGTCATTAGTACAGTTATAGTGTATAGTATTATCACTGATCACTGTATTAATGTCACTGGTGAGGTCAGTAGCAGTTAATCCCCCCCCCTGTTAGTGTCAGATTGACCGCCACAGTATCACAGTCCCATTATAAGTCGCTGATCGCAGCCATTAGTAGTATAAAAAAAAAATATTCCAGTGTATATATACCATAGTTTGAAAATACTATAAATGTCATGCAAACCATTCAATAAACACTTATTGTTTTTTTTTTTTAGTTTTTTTTTATCAAAAACATTTAGGAGAATACATTTTGGTCAAATTTTATTAGGAAATTAGATTTTTTTTTTTATTGGATATGATTTATAGCAGAAAGTAAAAAATATAGTTTTGTTTTTCAAAATTTTTGGTCTATTTTCATTTTATATCGCAAAAAATAAAAAAAACCCAGTAGTGATCAAATACAACCAAAGAAAGCTCTATTTATGTGAAAAAAATTATATAAATTTTGTTTCGGTACAGCGTTTGCATGACTGCTCAATCACCAGTTAAAGTAGCACAGTGCCGAATAGCAAAAAAACAGCCTAGTCATAAAGGGGGTAAAATCTTCCGGAGCTGAAGAGGTTAAAGGAGAATAGGGGTATAGGATTGTGTATATGGAGGTTTTTTACTTATTTCTTCTTTTCTATTGTTTGAATTGGACGGACTTGTGTCTTTTTTTTTTTTTTTTTGAACCGAACTAACTATGTAACTTTTGTAGCTGCGAGCACTGTGGAGTAATTCATTTCTAACAGCTTAAAGACCTATTTATAAATCTATAAATACACCCATATTGATTTAAAAAAAACCTGCTTTTAATAATTGTTTTGCTTCTACTGAGTTTTCCAGTTGTAGGTCCATAACGAGGTTCAGATTTTTGGTTACAGGGCTGAAGGAAGTATCAATTGACTACAAGTGCTACGAGGTCACCACACTTGTGTTCCATTGAGAAGTCTCTCTGCTGCAGTTCTACTTACTTTGCTGCGGTCATTTGTGGTACATCAAATTTTAAAATAGCATGCCACAATTGGTAGACTTTGCCGTTTGCCAACCATGCATACTTGAAGACAATGGGACTGTGACATGGTATACAAAAAAGTAAAAAATGTTTTGACTGATTTTTTGATTATAATCCTGCCAGACCATGCTGCAATCATGTGCCATAGACATGGTTATGATGTGGATGCTGTGCAGTCTGGTGGGATTTCAGTGTTAAATGCCCCTTGGGGAATGGAAAAAAAAAAACATTCAAAAGGTGACATATCAACTACTGAATGTCCCCAGAGGTGGTTTTAAACACCCTCTGAAAAGCCATTCATGGTGGATTCCTTTTCAGAAGTAATTTAGAGATGATTGACAAGCATATACAAACGTGCTGCATGTGTGAACAAGGCCGAAGGGGAGAAGAGCTGCAATTTTGCTATTTCAACTTCTCTGTTCTGAAATTTCAAGATGAATCTCTCCACAGTTCCAACAGCTACAGGGATCAGGGGTCGCTTGTTTTAGGCTTCTTTTACTTGGGCTTTCCTTGTTGAGTAGGATCAGAATGAAAATGGAGGTCACTTATCTGCCCATTCTAATTTTTCCTTCATCCTGTAAAAAAGGGAAAAAAAAATCAGACCTATGTAATCCCTATGGGTGGCTGAATGTAAGCCAACATGCATCTGTCTATATCCGCTCACAACTGGTAGAGCCAGTAAAAGTGCACCTGGACACAAATTTATTGCATTCATTCTTATGAACCTGAAGGGTGAAAGGGGCATTAAAAATCTTTTACAACTTGCTGAGACTATATAACTACTTTGGCCAATACTTTGTCAATAGTGTGAGCACAAGTCCCCTTTTAAGAGCTTGTGATGTCCCCAAAAATCATTTTTTTTTCCCATGACTTTGTCAAATACAGAGATGGCTGAAGGATTGCTTTACTGCTAATTGTCCAAAATCATATGAGCTGTTTTGGCAAAAGGAAAATAAATTTAATTAATATTTTAGGAACTGTCATCTTACTTGGGTATTTTTTGGCATAGATTGTTATAGTGAAAACTGGCCTGCAGGCACAGTTTTGTCAGTAGAGTAATTTTCCCAGCATTTAGCAGCGCTGCGGCTGAACAGCATCAATCTGTATATGTACATGAGACTGCTGGCTCAGCAGATAAGGTCTATTCATTTACACATGAAAATGGCAGTGAGCCCAGCTGTCAGGCAATGAAGAGAACACCTTGTGTAATAATGATTTGCTCTTTATTAGTCGGACTGACAATGGCCTCATTTAAAAATAATGTTTCTAAAAACTTCCAGAAACATTGTAATATAAATTGATGTTTTCCAGAATTCCATCATATGAAATTGTAACGTATTTTAAAAGAAGAATACAAGAAAAAAAAAAGTTTTAGTTCCAGCCTGATGTGCTGAAAATTATATGCAGTAGAACAGAGTACAGAGTTCAGGGGTGTGCTACGTACAGAGTGCAGAGTTCAGGGGTGTGCTACATACAAAGTGCAGAGTTCAGGGGTGTGCTACGTACAGAGTGCAGAGTTCAGGGGTGTGCTACGTACAGAGTGCAGAGTTCAGGGGTGTGCTACGTACAGAGTGCAGAGTTCAGGGGTGTGCTACATACAGAGTGCAGAGTTCAGGGGTGTGCTACGTACAGAGTGCAATACCAACCAACCCCCCCCCCCCCCCCCAAAGCTTCCATGCATCTCTACTCTCTCCTACCTGGCCCGGCTCTAGTACCTCCCTGTGTAAGCTGCTCTACTACCCATGTATTCAGCTCTAGTACCTTCCTGTGTAGGTGGCTGTGGCTGGCCTTGCAGGGAGATCATTTTTCTCTCCTCAGATTGTGGAGATCTGTCCCCACCATGAGTGCATGCAGGGATCTGTTAGATCTGGAAACCGCTGAGCAAAGCTGTCCTTGTAAACACAGAAGGCTTCTGTGTTTACAAGTGACAGCAGGGAGTGGAGGGTGAAAGCTGGAGGTGGCGGAATGGAATTCGACCATGTTCCAGCTGCAAAAATGGGTGTGAGGGCCAAGTGAAAAGGCCTGGTGGGCCGGATTCAGCCTGTGGGCCTTGTGTTTGACATACAGTGCCTTGAAAAAGTAATCGTACACCTTTAAAATTTTCCACATTTTGTCATGTTACAACCAAAAATGTAAATGTATTTTATTGGAAATTTATGTGATAGACCAACACGAAGCATAATTGTGAAGTGGAAGAAAAATGATAAATGGTTTCAAATTTTTTTACAAATTTCTGAAAAGTGTGACGTGCATTTATATTCCGCCCCCTTTACTGGGATACCCCTAACTAAAATCTAGTGGAACCAATTGCCTTCAGAAGTCACCTAAGTAGTAAATAGAGTCCACCTGAGTGTAATTTAATCTCCGTATAAATACAGCTGTTCTGTGACGCCCTCCAGAGATTTGTTAGAGAACCTTAGTGAACAAACCGCATCATGAAGGCCAAGGAACATACCAGACAGGTCAGGGATAAAGTTGTGGAGAAGTTTAAAGCGGGGTTAGGTTATGAAAAAATATCCCAAGCTTTGAACATCTCAGGGAGCACTGTTCAATCCATCATCCGGAAATGGAAAGAGTATGGCACAACTGCAAACCTACCAAGACATGGCCCTCCACCTAAACTGACAGGCCGGACAAGGAGAGCATTAATCGGAGAAGCAGCCAGGAGGCCCATGATAACTCTGGAGGAGCTGCAGAAATCCACAGCTCAGGTGGGAAGATCTGTCCACATGACAACTATTATTTATGCACTCCACAAATCTGGCCTTTATGGAAGAGTGGCAAGAAGAAAGTCCTTGTTGAAAGAAAGCCATAAGAAATCCTGTTTGCAGTTTGTAAGAAGCCATGTGGGGGACACAGCAAACGTGGAAGAATGTGCTCTGGTTAGACCAAAATCAAACAATTTAGCCTGAAAATAAAACGATATGTGTGGCGGAAAACTAACACTGCACATCACCCTGAACACACCATCCCCACCGTGAAACATGGTGGTGGCAGGATCATGTTGTGGAGATGCTTTTCTTTAACAGGGACAGGGAAGCTGGTCAGAGTTGATGGGAAGATGGATGGAGCCAAATACAGGGCAATTCTAGAGGAAAACATGTTAGCTTTTGCAAAAGACTTGATACTGGAGTGGAGGTTCACCTTCCAGCAGGACAATGACCCTAAACATGAAGCCAGAGCTGAATAGTTTAGATCAAAGCATATTCATGTGTTAGAATGGCCCAGTCAATGTCCAGACCTACTGGCTAATGGGTTATATGTGTGGTTAAAAGTGTTGTTGCTGACTTTTGGACAGCATGTACCCAAATAAAGACTTTTTTCTGTATAAAAAAAAAAAGTCCAGATCTACATCCAACTGAGAATCTGTGGCAAGACTTGAAAATTGCTTTTCACGGATGCTCTCCATCCAATCTGATAAAGCTTGAGCTATTTTGCAAAGAAAAATGAGCAAAAAATTAACTTAAGATGTGCAAAGCTGGTAGAGACATACCCAAAAAGATGTGCAGCTGTAATTGGAGTGAAAGGTGGTTCTACAAAGTATTGACTGGGGGTGCTGAATACAAATGCACGCCACAAATAAAAATTGTAAACCATTTACAATTATGTGCCTCTTTGTGTTGTTCTATCACATAAAATCCCAATAAAATACATTTACGTTTTTGGTTGTAACATGACAGAATTTGGAAAATTTCAAGGGGAATGAATACTTTTTCAAGGCACTGTATGTGCAGTAGAAGGTTCAATAGTTTGGGAGGGAGGACTGATAAAATGTGGTGTTGTATTTCAAATAAACCGCTTATTTTGAAAGTAAAAGAAATACAGAATATATTTTTGGACTTCTAGAAAATGTTTACCATTTTGGAAAGGTTCTGTAGGTTCCGTAGTAATGGGGGCTGTGGGCAGATTTATAGTGACATCTCAGTGTTTGGCTTTCCTTTTTCTCCCAGCCCACAAGTGTGCTTGTCTGCCCACTTCCCCTAGGATCATTCAAAATGAGCATGGCTCACTCAGAAACTGGAGGGGTCGCAGTGGAGAGAAGGTAGTGTCACCATGAGAAGAAAGTGGGCAGAGATCCAAGAAATCCCAGGTTCAGCCTCTCCTCCATTCAGCATTTACCTGCAAAGGTGACAAGGGGAGGCAGGGACAGAGAGAGCAGTGGTGAAGTATGCAGTAACAGAGTTGCTGGGTGGCAGGGGGAGTGCTGGCTGGCATAGAGGCCCAGTGTCTGGGGTGTTGGGAGGGAACAGTTTCTGGGGTTCATTTGTAGGTGTGCTTGGTGGCAGTGAGATGCAATGTCTAGTTGAAGAGTGCCAGGGGCAGGCATGGTTCTCTTCTAGAACTGGGGGAAGGAAAACAGGGAGCCAGTCAGGTGTACTGTATTGCAAGAAGCATGCTGATAGGAGGAAAGAGCATATAGATAATCTCATCAGTGTGCTGCTTCTGCTTTAACAGTCAGAGTGGGAAGGGGATCTGCAAGCAAAGATGAAATTGCAGCAGAGGAATATCATCTCCTCTCCCTGCTGGGCAGGACTGTTTTAATTGGCAAAACCGTGCAACTCTCAGGACAGAATGGACAAATATATAAATCCTTTTGGAAGACGAAACAGCTATTTTATATATGTATTTCATTGGTGTATTTAGCTGTTTACCTGAAGTTTAGCTTTAGACTGGGTTCACACTTGTGACTGGGGACATCGCTTGTGATTCGGGTTGAAATCTCACTGCATTCCTATTCAAATCACATGCAATTCTTTGCAGTGCGATTTGAGCCCATTTATTTTGTATGGGCTTAATTCGCAACTCACTGCAAGAAAAAGGTTTTGGGTGTTCACATGTATGCCATCCGATTCTTGCAATCGCACTGCGTTTTGCAATCTGTTTTGGGGTGTCATTAATTTAGCATCGACACCGGTGGCAGATCACATGAACGGAGTGCGATTTCATTGCAGTACAGGAAACTCTCAGGATTCACTTAGGTACACAGTGGGGTTGATTTACTAAAACTGAAGAGTGCAAAATCTGGTGCAGCGGTGCAAAGAAGCCAATCCGCTTCCAGGGTTTATCATCAAAGCTTAGTTGAACAAGCTAAAGTTAGATGCAGATTGACTACTATGTACGGTTGTCAGATTTTGCACTCTCCAACTTTAGCAAAGCAACCCTATAGTTTATTACATATTGTGTTCTCCACCTGTTAGTTTCTGGAGGAGGGGTTATCTTTATCTTAGTGGTGGTGCACACTTGCAGTACCCTCTAAAGAACAATCTATATTGGATCTCTCTTTAGAAGACATTTGACAGGCAGTGAGGAGGTGTTATGTCATCTTGTTTGGCCTTACTTCTCCTATGGATCACAGGAGTGCAGATTGTTCTGCACTCCTGTGACCCGTTTTCAGAAGACAGTGGGCTGAAGCCCGCTGTCAGCTGACATCACATAGCTGGTCCAGGTTTGGGAAAGATTGCGACCGTGTGGTCGGGATCCGCCCACATGCCTGGACCATCACCCGGCTCAGGCTCTCAGTGAGCCGCTGAGAGCCTGAGCTGGCTGCTCCCGCTCCTGCTCCCTCCACAGCCCATTGCTCCTGTGAGCGAGAAGGGGGGCAGAACAGAGAGCCGGTGAATGACAGGCACCAGCTCTCTGCTCAGGAGGCTCTGAGAACCAAGCAATCAGCAGTGTTTGATCACTCGGTTCTCAGCCTTAGAGCCAGCGGGGAGACAGATGCAGCATCATCCAAATGCTGCATCCACCTAGGTAAGTATGATTTTTTAAAAAAAAATTCTCATACCTCTCTTTTAAAATACATAGTGAGATAACTTATGTTTCTGGGACAAGAACATTTTAGCGTATTTAAATCCAAGACCAAAAAAAGCCTATCTACTACATGAATTATGTTTGATTAGGTCGAATGACAGCTACAGTGTGGCCGCTAGTTCTGGGAGACTGTCATATGTCTGGAGGACAATGCTCATAACAGATTGAGGCAAAGAGCCAATAAGCAGCTCTTTACCTTATGATCAGCTGTGTCCAATCTGATCATTGGTTACTTCCAATGTCAATAGAAGCCGGTTATTGCCACTCCTTTCCTCATGCTGACAGCATGGGGAGAGGAGAAGAAAGGCGATAACCAACTCCTCTAAAAGGGATATGTACACTGATAATCAGGACACTTATAATCAGTGCAGTCCCAACAGTGCCCACCATTGCTGCCAATAAGTGCCCATCAGTGCTGCCAATCAAATCAGTGCCTCCTCACCAGTGCCTCCTCATCAGTGCGGCCTCAACAGCGCACATCAGTGAAGGAGAGAAATTACCTGTTTGCAATTCTATAACAAACTATGAAAGTTTTTTTTTTTTTTCCAAAATTGACAATCTTTATTAGTTTATCAAAAAATAAAAAACCTAGTGCTGATTAAATACCACCAAAAGAAAGCTTAATTTTTTTTTTAAATGTAGTTTGGGTACAGTATTGCATGACCATGCAATTGTCATTCAAAGTGCACTAAAAGATGAAAATTTGGCCTGGGCAGGAAGGGGGGTAAAAATGTCAAGTAGGCAAGTGGTTAAAACACAGAATTCTGAACTGACTTGTGTAGCTGATTGTCTAAGAGGGAGCTTGGAAAAGTCCTGTTCGGAGTTTACACATCTCCCAGGCTCCTCATACACTTTTTGGGATCTCTGATCCTTGGTCCAGCTCAGGTTGTATTCCTCTCCCCGAGGGCAATTTATACTCACCTTAGACATACAGGCAGTGCTCTCATATCTCGGGAACAGACAAGTCCTGTCTGGGAGAGCTGCTAGGGTGGTGAAAAGCAAGCACGCTGTGTATGTGGAGGCTGGCAAGCATTAGGCTTGCTCAGCCTGAGACAGGGTTGTGATTTTGTGTAGTTCGCGCCAGGACATGGCTAGGATTTTGTTTTGTTGTGTGTGTGCCCTGTTTATTTTTCTGGAACACTAAGCAACACCTGTAAATAGACGTGTGAATGGTATCAATAGACACACCACTGTTTGATTCTACTCCATTGATCTGGTATCTGTGCCTGAAAGTGTGCTCACCCCAGGGAGCTTTTGTGCCTGCTAGCAATCCCCAGCTCACAGCAGGTTGATCAATTTATTGGCTTATTGGCACACTGGAAATGAAGGAAATCTCTCTAAAAAAGAGGGAAGTCTATTTTTGCTGTCTGTGTCCGTATTAGAGGGGTTTTCCCTTATTTAGTGTTTAGTTAACAGGTAACGTTACATTTTAATGCTTTCTAAATTACTAGCCTCGAACAAGTATACAGATCACTATGATTTCACTTGCCCCCTGCTTTTTTTCCAGTCGGTGATAAAGAATGTCTTAAAGCCAGAGACAGGCAAGAAGCTTGCATTCAAAAGAAAGTCAGCTACTATGGCAGCCCACATTATCCTACCCTGACAAGTGTTCTTTTAAGCCTTGTTCACGTGGGTGAAGAAGTGTGTCAAAGAGATGTTGGATTTCTGATTTACAATAATCTCTAAATTGAACGCAGCTGTCATATACACTCGGCACAAGTTAGAGCTGCAAAGCATTTCATCAAGTCAAGACTGCAGAGATTTGAGTCTGCTGATCATAGGTGTGCACAGAATTTTGTATTGGGGTGTGCACCTCAAAGCTCAAACATATATGTGTATGTGTGTGTATGTATATATGTGTGTGTGTATATATATATATATATATATATATATATATATTATACTGACGGTGTCAGTAGAGCAGTGGATGGTGTCCAGTACTTTTTTTATTATTATTTTATTTATTATTTTCTATAATTTTTTTCTAGGATCCCCGTTAGGGGGCTTTGGTGGAATATCAGGGGTTTAAACAGTGGGAATCTGCACCACACAGAGTGATTAGGGTGTTCCCAGGCACACCCTGTGCGCACGCCTATGCTGCTGATGTTATCTGTAAACCTATCCTGTGCTGTATTTGTGTAACATACTTATTCAGCAGGTAATTGGGGGCCTTCTCAATCTACTAGACTCAATTACAGTAGAAGGGATTAAAGCGGAATTAAACCCAAAACTAAAAATGTAATATATTGCAGCTTACCAATAATTAGATGTGGTGGCTTTTTCCCATCTGTTTTACTTGGTGATCTGGCCAGTAACACACCTCCTTTATTAGGTCCTAATTACAGGCAGTCCCCGAGTTACGAACACCCGAGTTACGAACGACTCCTACTTACGAATGGCCTCAAATGCCGGGCTCTTGTGCTCCACGTGGGTCCTGGATACCTTTCGATCACTTCCGAACATATTCCACACTGCCGTACTACGCCCCAGATAACATAACAAGCGCCCGGAACATCCCGCATCCATGCACAGGCGGCAGTTACACTTACGAACGCAGTGTTCCGACCGGAAGTTACACTTACTAATGCAGTGTTGCGACTTATGAACAACTTCGACTTACGAACAAACCTATAGTCCCTATTGTGTTTGTAACTCGGGGACTGCCTGTATACTTCTTCCTTTTTGTGCATGGAAGTACTATGATCATAATCTGTTGTGTTCCAAGCCATGGAACATATGCTGTATTAGTCTACGTTCACATCTATGCGGTTGCGCTTGATGCATTTTTCAGGCACATTTTGCGTTTTTAAGCCCTCATTTTTTTTATGCGTATTTGCATGCAGTTTTCATGTTGCGTTTTTTACATTTTTTTTTTCTTTCACTTTAACCACTTGCCAACCATCCACAGTCATTGTACTGCGGCAGGTCGGCTTGTTCATTCGAATCACTGTCATTTTACGTTGACTCGGGAACTCTAGGAACTCTAGGTTGTGGGCGCGTGCACGTGCACGTAATTGTCAGTTAGAGCGACGCAGTGCCGTATCGCAAAAAATGGCCTGGTCATTAAGGGGGAAAATCTTCCTGTCCTTAAACACACTGTAAATGCACTGTACATTGCTGGTTGCTGAGGAGCAGGCTGGGAAGCTGGTCGCCGCGTCCTTAACAACCGATGAGTCATCAGCTGTCAGTGGAGTTCCCCTGCGGACAGCTGAATGTAATAAAAAAAAATGACGGCAAAAAAAATTGTGAAAAAAACCCCCAATGTGGTGCCCCCCCCCCATCCATACCAGGCCCTTCAGGTCTAGCATGTATTCGGGAGGTCTCCCCCCCCCCCCCCCCACTCCAAAATGTTTTAAAAAATGGTGTGGGGTCCCCCCAAAATCCACGAATGCTAACCAAGCAGGTCAGGTAAGGGAGGGGACGAGCGCCCCCCCGAAACATACCAGGTCGCATGCCCTCAACATGGGGGGGTGGGTGCTTTGGGGCGGGGGGACAAGGGCCTCTTCCCCACAACCTTGGCCGGTGGTTGTGGGGGCCTGCATGCAGGGAGCTTATCGTAATCTGGAAGCCCCCTTTGTGAATAAGTATGGGGTACGTTGTACCTATTCACCCCAAAAAGCAGTGAAGTGTTAAAAAAAACAAGAGACGGTTTTTGACAAGTCCTTTATTAAAAATGAAAAATGTCCCCCGTCGTAGCTCCAACGTGTCTTCTTTTTCCAGTACCGAATTCTTCTTCCTCCGGTAGTTTCTTCTCCCTCCGGTGCAGTTTTCTCCCCATGGTGCTGTCTTCTGTTTGTGCTGTGTTCTTACTCACTGCCGCTTACCCGCTAAAAACAAAACAAAAAAAAAACGATCTTCTTCTAACGCTGTCTTCCTGTCACAAGAGGTGGATTCTCTGGGTGACGTCATCGGATGGCGACGCCCCATGGCTATATAAGAAATAGCAGACAGCAGGAGACAACACAATGGAGGAAGACCGCATTAGAAGAAGATCGGCTTTTTTTGTTTTTAGCAGAAGTTAAACGGCCGCAAGACCGCACAAGAAGAAGCCTGCATCACGGGGGGAGAACTCTATCGGAGAGAGAAGAATCTACCGGAGGAAGAAGGAAGAGCCCTGCCCCAAAGCACCCATCCCCTTATGTTGAGGGCATGCGACCTGGTATGGTTCGGGGGGGGGGGGGGGGGGTGGGGTGGGGTATCTCATCCCCTCCCATTCCTGACGTGCTGGGCTGCATGCTCGGATAAGGGAGGGGCCTCCTGGTATGGGTGACCTGGGGGGGAGACCCCACGACAATTTTTGCCAATTTTTTTTTTTTTTTTACATTCAGCTGTCCGTGGGGAACCCCGCTGACAGCTGATGACTCATCGGTTGTTAAGGCTATGTGTGTGTGTGCAAAATGCAAAACACCTCATAAATCGCATCACAAACACAACACTTGCATTTCTGCTGCAATTTCATTGAAGTCTATTACACACAAAGCACGGGAAAAAAAGCCCCCGACCCTTTCCAAAAACGCACCGGCTGCAATATGCATAGATGTGAACTTGTACCATAGGAAACCTTGTTAAATGAACTGTAGTGTGTTTCAGCAAATTGCAAAGTGCACTAAAAAAGCATATGTGTGAACCTAGGGTAATTGACACTATGTATGAGGTTTCATAACTTCACTGGCACAGTATTGATGTCTTTTTTTTCTTCTGTTTAAAAACACACCTCCTGTATTAGGCCTCATGTACACTCAGCATTTTTTTTATAGCTGCTATTTTTGCCTTAACCCTCTTGAGCATGGAGTTCATCTGAGCTTTACAGATTGCCACTGGAGTCCTCTTCCACTCCTCCATGATGACATCATGGAGCTGGTGGATGTTGGAGACCTTGCGCTCCTCCATTTTCCGTTTTGAGGATGCCCCACAGATGCTCAATAGAGTTTATGTCTGGAGGCATGCTTGGCCAGTCCATCACCTTTACCCTCAGCTTCTTTAGCAAGGCAATGGTTGTTTTGGAGGGAGGGGATCATGCTCTGCTTCAGTGTGTCACAGTATATGTTGGCATTCATGGTTCCCTCAATAAACTGTAGCTCCCCAGTGCCGGCAGCACTCATGCAGCCCCAGACCATGGCATTCCCACCACTATGCTTGACTGTAGGCAAGACATACATGTCTTTGTACTTTCACCTGGTTGCCGCCATACACGCTTGACACCATCTGAACCAAAGTTTATCTTGGTCTCATCAGACCACAGAATATGGTTCCAGAAATCCATGTCCTTAGTCTTCTTGTCTTCAGCAAACTGTTTGCATTCTTGTGCATCATCTTTAGAAGAGTCTTCCTTCTGGGACGATGGTCATGCAGACCAATTTGATGCAGCGTACGGCGTATGGTCTGAGCACTGACACGCTGATCCCTCACCCCTTCAACCGTCTATTTCGCAAAGACAACCTCTGGATATGACGCTAAGCATGTGCACTCAACTTCTTTGGTCGACCATGGCGAGGCCTGTTCTGAGTGGAACCTGTCCTGTTAAACCGCTGTATGGTCTTGGCCACTGTGCTGCAGCTTAGTTTCAAGGTCTTGGCAATCTTCTTATAGCCTAGGCCATCTTTATGTAGAGCAACAATTCTTTTTTTTTTCAGATCCTCAGAGAGTTCTTTGCCATGAGGTGCCATGCTGAACTTCCAGTGACCAGTATGAGAGAGTGAGAGCGATAACACCAAATTTAACACACCTGCTCCCCATTCACACCTGAGACCTTGTAACACTAATGAGTCACATGACACTGGGGAGGGAAAATGGCTAATTGGGCCTAATTTGGACATTTTCACTTAGGGGTGTACTCATTTTGTTGCCAGCGGTTTAGACATTAATGGCTGTGTGTTGAGTTATTTTGAGGGGACAGCAAATTTACACTGTTATACAAACTGTACACTGACTACTTTACATTGTAGCAAAGTGTCATTTCTTCAGTGTTGTCACATGAAAGATATAATAAAATATATACAAAAACGTGAGGTGTATACTCACTTTTGTGAGATACTGTAGGCTTTTATCAGCATTTTTTGGCTGGGGAGTTATCTGGCTGGAAAAAACCCCAGAACCTAGTGGGTTTGAAAAGGCGTTTTTCAGCTGTAAAAATGCTCTGAAAAATGCTTAAAAAACGCGTCTATTTGGCGCTTATGAGCGATTTGGAGCCATAAGCGTTTGGGGGGTATAGTTTTGCTAAAAACGCAAACGCTACAAATCGATAATGCAAAAACGCTGCAAAACTTGCATTTTTAACGCGGCATTCTACAGCTAAAGCTACTGGCATTTTTATACCGTCCAGTGTGCATGAGGCCTTAGAGCGCCAGTGAGTGGACAACAGCATTGTTGAATAAGGGTGGAAGGGAGTGTTAGATGTACTTGCGATTTACACTAACAAATTGAGGCTGAACTCTAGCTAATACTTTATAAGCAGTTACAGCAACGGTTTTGTTCCTTTTGGGATAAAGGTGTTACATAAATAAAAGCAGATCACTGTCAGTGTTAAGTGGTTTGTCCCATCCATCTAACTGATACATTCTCAAGAGAGCTTGTTCTTTTGAATAACAGCAGACTTACTGGCCAGATCGCAAGATGAAAATATGGGAAAAAAAGCTTAAAAAGGAAAACTAATGCAGCCATCACATCTAATAATTGGTAAGCTGCAATATGTTTTCCTTTTGGGTTTAAAGGGGAAGTACAAGCAAAGCGTGTTTGGTTGTACTTCTCCTATGGATCAAAGGCATGCAGATCGTTTTGCACTCCTGTGACCTGTTATCAGCAGACAGCGGGCTAAAGCCTGCTGTCAGCTGATGTCACAGAGCCGGTCCAGGCTCAGGAAAGATTGTGACCATATGATCGGGATCTGCCCAGATGCCTGGACCAGCACCCGGCTCAGCCTCTCAGCAAGTTGATGAGAGCCTGAGCTGGCCACTCCTGCCCCCTCCACAGCCCAGTGCTTCAGTGAGCACAGAGGGGGGGCATAGTAGAGAGCCGGTGACTGGCAGCCACTAGCTCTCTGTTCAGGGAGCTCTGAGAACCGAGCGATCGGCTGAGTTTGATCGCGCGGTTCTCAGTGTTAGAGGCAGCAGGGGACAGATGCAGCATCCACCCAGGTAAGTATGTTTAAAAAAAGAAAAAAATCCCATACTTCTCTTTTAATGTTGCTTCAAGCAAGGTGTCTTTGACAGGCTTCTGTATCTTGTGAAGAACTCTAGATTTATCCATGGATGACTGTGTTGTAACTATATACCAACAAACTGTGATATGTTTTGTGTTCATTGCTGCTTAGACCTGCTTAAGTGCTCAGTATAAAATTTACAGACCCAATCTCTATATTCGATGGCTAAAGGGGAGATTCATGCCTGCAGGGAACTAAAGAATGTAGAGTTTTATCTTTTTGTAGAAAACATAGAAGACTACAGTTTCTCTCCCCTTGAGTCTCTGGTGTACCAAAATAATGAGTTAAAGGCACTGTAGGAATTAACAGCCGCCCTTAAAAATAAAGATGACTGCTAATCTGGTTCTACTGGTTTGACTTCACACATTCTCAGGAATACCAAGAGCTGCTGGCTGATATATGGATACACAATGAGAACAAGTATATACTCTGGCTAATTCAATACCTCAAACCTAACCCACTGCCCCCCCCTTTTTTTTTTTTTTAACTTTCACTTCTCTCTTTTCACATGTTCTCTTCTTGCTCTCCACGTCTTATCCTAGTTCTGCTGTCCTATTAAATCTAACCTTTGGAAACCTATGGCTTCTATGCATTTTTGCCATCTGCCACCCATTGGGTCAATTTCCCTTCACTTCCTGTCCCTTAGCCAAACAGGGCGTGAAAGGAAATCTCTCCAAAGTAAGGGAATTCCTTGCTGTCATCAGAACTAGTGTCTCCATTCCTGTCCAAGTAACAAAGTGGTAAACAAAACATATAGAGAGGGTCAATCTCCTTAACCGGGGCACAGAAAGCAATTAAAACCTGACTACAGGTGTTCTAATCCCTTTCCACGCTATCCAAAACTAACAAATAGGGACTGATGGCACAAGGATTGGGCGAAGGTAAGAGAAAAGAGTACCTGTGGTCTACAGGATGGTTAGGCGTGAAGCCATAGTACTGAAGCTGAGTATCTGTATGAAAGTCAAGAGGCTAATGTTAATCTGGGAGGGCGATAGACCATAGCATTATTCAGAGATAATCCGAGGTCAGGACAGGCAGCAAAGCAGACACAGCAAAATTCAGAAATGGACTGAAGTCACAGTGGGCAGCAGAGAAGTGTAATTAAAAAAAAAAAAAAAATCTGAGGTCAAAGTCAGGCAGCAGTCCAAAGAGTAGTCTGTATTCCAGGCAACAAGGGGTCGGTAACAGAGACTTTTTCTGGTAAAGTGGAACTAAGCCCATGGATTTAACTGTTTTCCAAAACCGTTACATTCAAGGAATGCTGTGAATGTTAACTGTAACAGAATTGTCAAGCCATCAAATGGCTGGTGTCATAACTGATCACATGTGCATCACATTGGCAATTGCGGATCAAACAGAGGCTAAGATGGCAGCTTATTTGACTGTGAATGATAGGGAGGTTTAGTTCCGCTTTAAGGCAGACAGGTACCAAGGCAAGGTGATGGTTAGAAGCTAGGTAGGGGGTGTGTGGTTGTAGACCAATTAATACAGGGGAGGCTTGGCAGACAGATTTGACCCAACGCCTAGCAATGAGGACCATTCTGAAGACATCACTGACGCCAGTCAATGGAAGCAGAGGGAACGGTGTGTTTGTTGCCAGGCAAAAAAGAGGCAGGAAGGGCAGAGGGTGGCAGGCATCAACACACATACACCCTACTCCACGAAAAATGTGGCCAGCTCAAGTTTGATATTGGTATAGTTACTTGGGCACATGGCCATGCAAGATGCAAGAGCCTGCATAATCAGTCTACTGGGACTCGCAGCTGCTGAGTACAGCCGCACGTAAACGTACGTAAATATATGCATAAACGCACATAAATATTGTAACATTAGGGGCATTTTTCTATCAAATTCTGCCAGAAAAAATGTCGCTTATTTTTATAAGCCCACATGCATGAGGCCTTATTTAGAAAATAGCTGCCGCAAAGCTTTCCGAGTTATAATGACAGTATAATGTTACCTAAAGGAATATATGTTTTAAATTTGGAAGGAAATAGAGTAACTAAGCAGCAGTTTCTGTGTATATTGATTCTGGAACATCTGTTAAGCACTCTCTTCTGTCCCTTGCATGCATTGGGTAGGCTGCCAAATGTAAGTCCAAATATAGACTGGGCAAAGAATCATGTTGTCTCCAAATTATACAATGTGCAGTGCTTATTCTCTTACAGGTCTAAGTTCGTGTAAACACATTTGTTTAATTAGTCTAACTCGTCTTTATGCTGTGCAATAAATTCCAGGTGATAATGCAGAAAAGGACCACCGCCTATCCAGATTACACTGCCTTGAAGGAATCCTACATTTTATTTTACCTTCTATGCTAATTGTTTAACGTGGTTCTAAAGTTCAAACTTTTTTTTTTTTTTTTTAACCTTTTAATGCATTCTCTACATTAGGGAAAAAAAAACGTCCCAAAATACCTTAGGCTATACTTCTCCTTCAAAATGATAGAAAACTCCTCTTTTGCACTTGTGCCTACAGGTAAGCCTGTAATATGTGTAAACCAATTGGTGCAGTGCATCTACTGTCAACTGTGTTCTTTAAGGCATCAAAAATGACAGTAAACTAAAGTGATACAGAATAATAATTGTGACACTATCATTAATATATAATGACCAATAAAATCTTTTGTACAGTGAAGAATAGTGACTATAAACAAACAAAAGAAGTGTTCATAAATTGCCCTAAGACAGAAAGAGAAGTGACTGATGTAAACAGTCAAAATGAAGTCCCATAAGCCATGATGGAGATGGAAAGACTCCCAGGATAGCCAAAGTGACACCAGTCATTCTCACATGAGGCTTACCAGAATGCCTGTGACCCCCTAATAAGTGTGGTCAGCAAACGCTCAATTAAACCGAAAAGCCAACTTCATGAAAAAGGGTGTAATCTTCATATGCAGCCCAGAGATATATAGGAGTGATTCAAGTACAAGTTCTTTTGCTATTTAACAGAGGCTCCTCAGACAACCAGCTCAGCCAGTTAACTCGAGATGTGCCGTAGAATAAAGAAAGTAAAAATACTCCACGTAGCGTAATGCTGTAAACCATTTCGGATTTAATAACAGAGGATGCACTTAAATTGCATCATAAAGTAAAAGCGTATCTCGGGAATGCCAAAAAAGAGGTCTTCCTCCTGTAACAAAGATGTCTGACAACCAACTGCGCATGTGTGGTAGTGCGTGTGCGTGGCTCCGCCCTACACACTTTGTCAAACGTGACATCATCAGGGGCACCTATTTTATATGGCTTGCCTGTAGGTACAGTCTATATCTCCTAAAATTGCAGTGTTTAGGAGACATTCACATGGGATGCAGCTGGTGACTTTACTGGCGCATGCACTCTGAAGGGATGACATACCCATGCCGTCTGTTCAGAGCTCAGTGCCGTGGCCGTGACTCCTATGTACATGTGCGGGAGTGACGTTATCGTGGCTCAGCCATTCATAGGACTGA
This sequence comes from Aquarana catesbeiana, assembly GCF_042186555.1. NCBI lineage: Eukaryota > Metazoa > Chordata > Amphibia > Anura > Ranidae > Aquarana > Aquarana catesbeiana. Next base: position 180,521,601 of record NC_133325.1, read on the forward strand.
AGCACGGAAACTGAGATGGAAGACCAGGTGAATATGGAAACCCTGTCAGCGGTGACAGCATCCCGCTGGAGGGCTACATTTTAAGGGTAGTATGCCAAAATGTGCTTTATGGCTTAAACCACCCAGGGCCCTTTATTTTTTTCTTTTGTTTTTCTTTAATCCAAAAGTTTATTACCACTTTAACTTGCAATACAAGTGGAGTTGATCAAACACCAGTAGAATTTTGTTTAAAAAATGTTTTTGGAACATTCCTTTGATGTCTAATAGTTAATGGGGTCGAATTAACAATTGTTTTCAACCATAGGGACAAAGAAAATTTAAGAAGGATAAAAAATTTCTCCTGAACAAAAGAACATCTTAACTGTGAGCTCAGTTTTAGTTCCTAAAAAATCGCACTTATTGTAATGCACACGTGAAATCTGAAATCAAATGTAGAGTTTGAAAAATTGGCATTGTGCAAACTTTTTCAGGGTCTTCATGCAAAATTTGTCGAGTCAATAATGGTACTATCGAATTTGTTCAAAACATATAGCTTCATGCGGAGTTTGGAAGGAGTTGTAGCATCTTAAATTGACATTAAAGCCTCGGTTTTCTTTTATTAAAATAACAAACATGTTATACTTACCTGCTCTGTGCAATGGTTTTGCACAGAGCAGCCCCGATCCTCGCTCTTCTGGGGTCCCCTGCCAGTGCTTCAGGCCCCTCTTCAGCGGGTGCCCCCACGGAAAGCCGCTGTCCATGGGGGCACCCGTGCATGCTCGCTCCGGAGGCCTGCTGCATCCATTGACATAGACCAGGGGTCTCAAACTGGCGGCCCTCCAGCTGTTGCAAAACTACAAGTACCATCATGCCTCTGCCTGTGGGAACCATCCATGTAACTGTCTGCCTTGCAGTGCCTCATTGGACTTGTAGTTTTGCAACAGCTGGAGGGCCGGCAGTTTGAGACCCCTGACATAGACAGTGGGACTCGGCCCTGTCCCCGCTTCCATGCATTTGATTGACAGCAGCGGGAGCCAATAGCTCCCACTGCTATCAGTCTGCCCAATGAGGAGGGAGACAGCGACTGGAGCCGCTGCTCTCGTGTACGTCCTTGGGTTGGATCGGGCTCAGGTAAGAAAAAGGAGGGGTCTGAGGGGGAGCTGCAGCACAGGAAGTTTTTCATCTTAATGCATAGAATGCACTAAGGTGAAAAACTATAAGGCTTTAGAACCACTTTAACTCTTTCCATTCAAGTGTGTGGCAATGCTCCATAAACATGCCATTTAGGTCTTGTTCACAAAAGCCAAAGAAATAGACATCTAGGGTGTAGGGTGCTTGGAGAGCATTTTAACGCACTGTGTACGCCTGTTAGGCGTGCATCAAATGCTACCAACAACGCACATTAAGTCATATGGTGCGTCAGTATTTTTAGCAAGTGTGGACAAGGCCTAAGTCTAGTTGACAGATGTCAGAAACCTCTAGTGTTTATTTTTTACAATCAACTTTCTGTATGTGAGATACATCAAGGGGCCTGTAGTGAACGTGTTTTTAATCACAAGGAAGGTTCCTGTAAGAGAACCAGGTTGCCAGTAAAAGAGAGTATGATAGATTGGTAACTTACAGCAATATTAGCTTCCAACTGTTCTCTTTTGGAACCTAACCCCTGTGTACCTCTTTCCTCCCCATCTGGCCCCTTTTTTGTCCTAATGTATAATGTATAAACCTATAAAAAAAAGAAATGAAATGTTTAACTTCCTAAAAGGTTATTCCACACTAACCTTTCAGAGCCCATTTGCACCATTGTACTACATAGAACCCAGCACATCTCTATAGATAGTTTGTGCTAGGCAATGTGACACAATGGACAGGAATGCACTGCAGCAGCCAGGGCTGGTGTTAATTGGCCCTCAATCAAACTTTAAATTGCTACATTTGTTATTTTAAAAATCTAGTATAAAGGAACAGTAATGGTGAAATAATGTACTTGTGGATTTAATCATTGTTTACTGATTATTATTTTATTCTCTACGTAAAAGGCATGGGCGGGGGTGTGTCCTTTGCCTAAATACTTTGTGCTAACAGGTGTCCCTCTTTTCCATTTCAGATTATTGGGAGACGTAACAATGCCTGATGATAATCTGAGCACACAGCAGGTAAGCTCTGTTCTCTCTACTCATCTCAAGGTTTCATTTACAGTTTGGCAGGAGTGTAGCTATTGGACCAAGGTTATTTTCTCATAATAAAATAATCTTTTTACCCCAGGCATGAAATTCTGAGTTTACGTTCTGAAAAGGGATTTTCTTGCAGTATACTGGGTTCTTTTACTCAGGTAAGTGTTTTATGACTCTTATACAAGGGAAACAGGGGTGACGGCGGTCATACTTGCCACTGGGTTTAAAAAACTGCCCAACTCCATTGTCACATACAACTGTGTCCCTGATGACCCCAGTATGCTAGCTGAAGATGTCATTGTATCTGGGTCCAGCAAGAGCAAATTGTATTTTTTTTTTATTATTTGTTGTTTTATTTTTATTGGGATGTTAAGGGGGATATTACATGGATGTTGAATAGAAACACTGCACAAAAATTATTGTAAACAGATTGGGAGAGTCAGCCATAGTTTGCATATGAACTGGTTCTGGCCAGCTCAGTAGTTAGCTTTAAAAAAGGCCTTTCCTACATGTACATAATATAACGGTATACTAAGGCCCCTTACACACTGAGGCGCTTCTAAACTGCCAGTAAAACACTGAGCCCTTTTGATGAGCTTTTCAGGCACTTTTGAAGAGCTTTTTATTCATTTCAATGGAGAGGGATGTTTTTTCAGCGCACTGCCCCAGTGTGAAAACATTTATTGATTTTAATGGAAATAGGTTTTCGTGAGCTTTTCAGGCGATTTTTTTTTTTTAGCGTGAAAGCGCTTGAAAAGCGCCTCAGTGTGAAAGGGGTCTAACATTTATAGGTAAAGTTGATCCAGGGAATATCTGATTGCCTCTCAGGGGAACAGGAAGGATTGTTTCTTTCCCTGCTTTAGCAACTTGGATCATGCTTTGCTTGAGTTTTTTTTTTTTTTTTTTGCTTTGAGCTGGATCAACTGTGGGTATAGACTTAGTTCCTTTTCCTCTAAACGCCTTGAACGCCTGGTTTGCAACCAACTGAGCGACCACCTCATTAAAAACAACCTTCTTGATCCCCTTCAATCTGGATTTCGCCCTCAACACTCCACAGAAACTGCTCTTTTTTAAAACTCACAAATGACCTACTAACTGCAAAAACCAACAGACACTATTCTGTACTCCTACTTCTGGATCTTTCAGCTGCCTTTGACACGGTTGACCACCCCCTCCTCCTCAAAAAACTTTACTCCCTCGGTCTCCGTGACTTTGCTCTTCAGTGGCTCTCATCCTACCTATCCCAACGCACCTTCAGTGTCACTTACAATTCTACTTCCTCCACTCCTCTTCCCTTCTCTGTCGGGGTCCCCCAAGGTTCTGTTCTTGGACCTCTTTTATTTTCAATCTACACCTCTTCCCTGGGTCAGCTGATAGCCTCTCACGGCTTTCAATATCATTTCTATGCCGATGACACACAAATCTGTCTCTCCACCCCTCAACTCACTCCATCAGTCTCCTCACACATCACTCACTTACTTACCGACATATCTGTATGGATGTCACACCACTTCCTCAAACTCAACTTGTCCAAAACCAAGCTTATAATATTTCCTCCCCCACGTTCCTCTTCCCATGACTTCTCTGTGAAGAGCAATGGCAAAACCATCCACCCGTCCCCACACGTCAGGGTGCTAGGTGTTATCCTGGACTCTGAACTCTCCTTTCAGCCCCACATCCAATCACTTTCCAAAGCTTGCCGCCTCAACCTCCGCAACATCTCTAAACTACGTCCCTTTCTAACCAATGAAACCACAAAGCTCCTGATTCACTCCCTGGTTATCTCTCGCCTTGACTACTGCAACTCACTCCTCATTGGCTTACCTTTAAACAGACTATCCCCCCTTCAGTCCATCATGAATGCTGCTGCCAGATTCATCCACCTTACAAACCGCTCAGTGTCTGCTACCCCTCTCTGCCAATCCCTCCATTGGCTACCACTCACCCAATGAATTAAATTCAAAATACTAACAATAAGTTACAAAGCCATCCACAACTCTTCCCCCAGCTACATCACTAACCTAGTCTCAAAATACCAACCTAATTGCCATCTCCGTTCCTCCCAAGACCTCCTGCTCTCTAGCTCCCTCATCACCTCCTCCCACATCCACCTCCAGGACTTCTCCCGAGCCTCGCCCATCCTCTGGAATTCCCTACCCCAATCTGTCAGACTGTCTCCAAATGTATCCACTTTTAGGCGATCCCTGAAAACTTTCCTCTTCAGAGAAGCCTATCCTGCCTCCATCTAATAACTGCACTATTTTCTCCATTAGCTTATCCCCCACAGCTATTACCCTTTTGTATAACTTGATCCTCCCTCCTAGATTGTAAGCTCGAGCGAGCAGGGCTCTCTGATTCCCCCCTGTACTGAATTGTATTGTACTTGTACTGTCTGCCCTAATGTTGTAAAGCGCTGCGTAAACTGTCGGCACTATATAAATCCTGTATAATAATAATAATAATAAGCTTGTGTATATGAGATTATATAATGCTATTATTATTATTTTTTTTTTATTGGTTGAACTAGATGGACTTGTGTCTTTTTTTTCAACCTGACTAACTATGTAAACTGCATTGAATATATCTAACTAAGCGTTGTAAATATTTTCAGAGCATAACATTTTCTTACAGCTTTATGGTTGTAGTGCCTCAGTCTGATTAATGATCTGCTATAATTTTATTTTTAAATGGCAAGCAGATTACATGACCACAAGAATGATCTCACTGACGTTATAAAAGAATTATCGCCAGTTACCTCAGATTCCCACTACACGTTGAAGGGGGTAAATCTGATCTGTAATTTAATCATTTCATCAGCCAGTTCTATAAGTAAAATGTGCTCATTTCTATCTTTTTGATAAATTTGCTTAGTTTCTGATCAGGTATGGAAAAGTAAACCCTACAATAGGTAATTGTTACTAGAATGGATGATGCCCACTGACGCGTAATCTTAAATCGGCTTTACTCAGTACCCGGCCTACAATAATGTGGGTTTTTTAGAACATTTGGTGTATTTTTCAAAGCTGGAAGTTCGGTGATTACAGTGGTGTCAGAATGAAAGTTAGGTTAAAAAAATCGAACGCAACATTATCCATCCAACAGGATACACACATCATTAAGGCTAATTAATTTTAAACAGCAAATGTGCAATTTTTGTTTCCCCGGATTTCATCTTTAAGGTTAGAGGTGAAGACAAGAGGGGGCACTTGAACTGCCTTTAAATAGGGACACTATGGATTTTTTTCATGAAGCGTTTTTTTTTTTTTTTTAAATTTTCCAATGCTATTTTATAGTGCAGATGTCTTATATGTGCATTTTTGTCACACTGTTAATTGCAGTGGAGCAGGTACTAATATAAATATATCTACATTTCTGCAAACTGCTGTGTGATGTGTCAGTACTGGTTAAATTGAGGATAATAACATATCTTCACTCACAACACACTAAATAGATCAATTTATGCCCGCTTACATTCACCTCTAAGCTTTCAGCATACTGGGAGCTACGTTTTATTAAAGAAATGGCTCTGGGGGCTTGCAAATAAAAATCCCTAGAGCATATTTCTGTCCCTCTGATTCCATCCAGCGTATAAGGCTTTTCTGGTTCATTGTCTCCATGTAATGTGTACATTGTATAGACTGGACCTTCCAACACCATGTGGTCCCTCACTTCTCTATTGGCCTGTGGGGGATGACATCACTGCTGCTCATGCTAGTCATCCTGGCCCAGCACTGTAAGCTGAGCCACGCATGAGGTGAAATGGATGGCCTCTTAAACCCAGAGATGAAACAAATCCTTCTATATAAGTTGTAGCTGTTTATCTGTAGTCTTCTCTACAGCCTTTCAGAGTTCAGAATTTATAAAGCTTGTCTAAGCTTTCAGAAGACAGGGGCAGAGAGCTGAGTTTACACTCTGCAGAGCTCTGAGAGCTAATTGGAAGGAAGGGACACCCTCTCCTTCACGCAGGAACAGAGCTGAGGCTGTCAATCATAGGCTGTGTGCTGGAGTTTCCTCCCGTCTTCTTTTTTTCTTTAGGTGTCAGGAAAACTTGTCAAGTGATTCATGCTGATAGCAGAGGAACAAGGCAGCAGACAAAAATGACACTTAGTGCTTTTAATTGAGACAAGTACATACTAATGAGAGGTATGCTTTGTTCATATTTCATGTCTGTGGTTTACAACCACTTTAACGATTTTCCAAAACCGTTACATTCAAGGCGTGCCTTTGAATGATAACTGCCACAGTTACTAGTGTGCTTATGTTACCTCTGAATCGAACATTCAAGCCATCAAATGGCTTATGTCATAGCTGATCAAATGTGCAGAATCCATGGCAACTTGAGATCAAACAGAGGCTAGGATGGCAGCTTCCTTGGCTGTAAAAGATATGATGGTTTAGTTTCACTTTAAATTAGACCTTTAAACTTTTGCTAGAGTTTTTCAATTGTATCTAAACTGCAAACCAAAAAGGTAACATACAGCTTACTAGCCTTTAGATGTGGTGGCTGCATTTCTTTCTTTCTTTCTTTCTTTCTTTCTTTCTTTCTTTCTTTCTTTCTTTCTTTCTTTCTTTCTTTCTTTCTTTCTTTCTTTCTTTCTTTCTTTCTTTCTTTCTTTCTTTCTTTCTTTCTTTCTTTCTTTCTTTCTTTCTTTCTTTCTTTCTTTCTTTCTTTCTTTCTTTCTTTCTTTCTTTCTTTCTTTCTTTCTTTCTTTCTTTCTTTCTTTCCATAATCCACTGTATATATGGTGGGAGCCATGGTTGTCACCCTGGGACAGGCCTGAAAACACATCTTCCTCTTGTTTTATCACCATTCCATGGGTGGGTAGGGGAATCCGTTTAAAGACAATAGCATGAAAGGAAGATAACATTGTTTAATGTATAAATTCCATTCAGAGGAAACAACAAAGACACCAGATTTCAGGCAGGATTTGCTAAAAATTTTCTTAGCCTGAAAATGAAAACGAATGCAGTCTCCACATTTGAGGACTGGTAAGCTGCAATATATAACATTTTTGAGCTTGGGTTTAGAAATCATTTAATGAAAAGTTGTTTAGCTGTCAGTGTCTGGCCTGCTCATAAATTTTGTTTGAAGCAGCATATTCATAAATCAGTTCATCTTCTAAATGAGAAATTCAGAATTAGGTGCTGCCTATGCCCACTCATTCTAAGTATAAGGGTTTTTACCAAAGAATTAAGCAAAAGCTTTCTTAAAAGGCCTGCCTGTAGAGTTATTTCTTAGGTGTGTAGCTCTGTCTTGGAAAATGACAGCGGCTAAAAAAAATAATAATCATCTTGCATACTTTAGATGCCTGGTTCGCTGGTGCCCTCTGTGGTCCCATATGCTGACACCCCAGTAATGACTTGGGGCTGTCAGATGGTATAGCATATATTCTATATAAAGGAGAGAAATGTACTGTAAAGCAGGGATATGCAATTAGCGGACCACAAGCTGTTGCAGAACTACAAGTCCCATGAGGCATAGCAAGACTCTGACAGCCACAAGCATGACACTCCGAGGCAGAGGCATGATGGGACTTGTAGTTTTGCAACAGCTAGAGGTCCGCTAATTGCATATCCCTGCTGTAAAGGATATCCAAAATATTTGTTGTGGCATTCCTTTTGGGGTCCAGACCTAAAGGTTACACTACTAAAATGTACAGTGTATACTGTGTGTATTTTTTCCCCATAATATGTTTATTGAAAAACAAATTTTACAACATGCAGTACCGTAGAAGAAAAAGGGAAGAAACACAAAAATAAAAAAGGGGTGGAGGGAACCACATAAAACGAGAGACCGTCAGTCCTGGGCTATATTAACATAGGTTCAATGACATTGTCATAGCTCCGTAGACAAAATATTGCAGCAATGGGAAAGCATATGCAAAGGAGAGTCTGTGTGTACTTTAAAACTGTAAAGATTATAAATATTATAAAAACAAACCAATTTGTATACCTTAGGCCCCTTTCACACGGGGCAGATCTGTTCTGACTAACTCCGACCGACTCCGCTTGCCCACATTGATCCCCGCTGAGCAGGCGGATGACAGGGTTCATCTCCGCTCACTGTGCAGAGACGGACCTGTCAGAGTCCCGCTCTCCTCTATGGGGAGATCAGATGAAAACATACAGCCTGTCCATTTTCATCCGATCCGACCTGCTGGACGGATGGCGAACGTATCTCCATACGTCTGTTTTCAGTGGATTTTGTCAGATCGGATGCCAAATGGGTGTCAGCGGACACATATGCGCTGATCACTATAAAAAAAAGGCGCAAACATACATCGGTGCTACCGCCCAGAATAGAAATAGAGCACTAAATACCAGATCACCACGTTTACGAGAAACTGGTAAGAAAAGCAAATAATTCCATATAGAAGTAGGAAATCAAGAACAAGAGAAATAAAGAGGGGAAAAAAAGTGGGGAGTGGGAAAAGGAATCGAGAAGTAGAACAGGGAACAGGAAGGAGAATGGGGCAGGGAAGAATGATATTATTATTATTATACAGGATTTATATAGCGCCAACAGTTTACGCAGCGCTTTACAACATTAGGGAGGACAGTACAAGTACAATACAATTCAATACAGGAGGAATCAGAGAGCCCTGCTCGTTAGAGCTTACAATCTAGGAGGGAGGGTCAAGTTATACAAAAGGGTAATAGCTGTGGGGATGAGCTAATGGAGAAAATAGTGCAGTTGTTAGATGGAGGCAGGATAGGCTTCTCTGAAGAGGAAAGTTTTCAGGGAACGCCTAAAAGTGGATACATTTGGAGACAATCTGACAGATTGGGGTAGGGAATTCCAGAGGATGAGCGAGGCTCGGAAGAAGTCCTGGAGGCGGATATGGGAGGAGGTGATGAGGTAGCTAGAGAGCAGGAGGTCTTGGGAGGAACGGAGATGGCGATTAGGTTGGTATTTTGAGACTAGGCTAGTGATGTAGCTGGGGGCAGAGTTGTGGATGGCTTTGTAACTTATTGTTAGTATTTTGAATTTAATTCGTTGGGTGAGTGGCAGCCAATGGAGGGATTGGCAGAGAGGAGTAGCAGACACTGAGCGGTTTGTAAGGTGGATGAGTCTGGCAGCAGCATTCATGATGGACTGAAGGGAGGATAGTCTATTTAAAGGTAAGCCACTGAGGAGGGAGTTGCAGTAGTCGAGGGGAGAGATAACCAGGGAGTGAATCAAGATAACGAGGGAGTGAAAATATTATGATATATAAGAACCTATATCTGAAAGGCCCCAGAAGGCGCATTTACAAACGTCTCAAAATTGGAAGAAAACCAAAAGTGTGACCAGACTGTCGACGTACTTTTGTGAGAATCAGTCTTCTTATTCTCCCAGGCTATCATGCGTTCCAGGTGTTCTATCCTATCCATCTCACAAACCCAACCTCTACATTATATTTATACAAGAAAAGTGTAAGGTAAAATATATGTATGCAAAAAAGTAACCAAATGAAGTACAAAGATACCCAATGTACTACTTTCAGTTTACTGCAAAGGATGCGAAGTGATTCATATACATAAGCAAGGGGAAACTCTGTTACTTTAAGGCTGTCTGTGTGATTCTGTGGCTGCCTGTGCCTTGCGTGGGTTGTTTGTGTCAGTGAGGATGATGACGAAGTGGAGGGTAACTCCTAAAATGAGGATATTTTGTTGTATTGGCCATTTCTAATCAAGCGTCCTTGTGAGCAGCCGCTGTATCAGTCAGGAAATGTTCTATAGAGGCCTTTGCAGTAGCTTAATAGGTTCTCTGCATCAGGTGCACAGTTGTTCCTCATCATAGAATTTACTGCTTAATATGACCTGATAAAGATTGCTGCTCAATTTTAAATGTCAGCCGTTTAGTGGGCGTATTTCATTCCAACAGCGTTTCTGAAGTAAATCAGCCAAACAATTTAAATACTAAAGCTTAGTCTGTTACTATTTTTATTATTTTCACTATTTATAGCACAAACTGCACGGTGCTTCCTTTCAAACAGGTCTGCCCACACAAAATGAAACATATGATGATGTCAAAATCTGTGTGGTAATTAACGTAATTATTATTTGCTTCATCTTTGTTAAGTGCCATAGATACTTCTGCTGACATCTGCACGGAAAAGCAAGTTAATCCATCATTCAGGATTAAAGTGACATAGAGAGCAAATAATATTGTGCTTCCTCCTGAGGTGAGCAAGGATATGCAATATGTTGGCTGTTCCATGTGTTTTATGGAGATCTGTTTACTTGCTTTATAGGAAAAGTTTTGGAAAGTTGTAAAAAAAAACTCCTTTTGTTAAAGTTTGCCCAAGTTCAGATATGGAATCCCAAGTGAGCTATGGCCATGCAGTGGACTTTCAGTTATATACCCATACAGCCCCAATTAAAAAAAACAGAATGCATTCATTTGCAAATCTCATAAACCCATATTTTATTCACAATAGAAAACTGAGAAAATGTATAATTATAAGAAAAAATACAGTAATTTTGAAATTGATGGCTGGACGCGTTTTCAAAAAGCTGGCAAAATAAGTGGTACTAGCAAGGAAGAGCTGGAAGAACATTTTTCAACTAATTAGGTTAATTTGTAACAATTCAGTAACATGACTGGGTCTAAAAAGGGCACCTTAGAGAGTCAGAGTGTCTCAGAATTAAAGCTGGGCAGAATAATATTCCTCAACGTAAGATTGCAAAGACTTTAAATATATATATATATATATATATATATATATATATATATATATATATATATATACACACACATACATATATGTGTGTGTGTATATATATATATATATATATATATATATATATATATATATATATATATATATTTATAAATATATGTAGCGCAGGTAGATTTTAATCTACCGCTGATAGGTAAATTTAGTGGGTCGCTTATTAGAGGGAGTTAGATTTGCCTCTGTTCTAGCTTGGCTGAAGTTGCGTGTAGTTCCACATTGTGCCGGTGGGTGTCGTTGTCACCATCGGCTGGTGTTGGAAGAGCAACGTGTTGAAGCGGATGAGTGCTCCTCTGTCCCAGAGATAACTCGGTGGAGGTGGTCCTCCGAGTTGCATTCTGGGAGATGGTATTTATGGGACAGACGCCATGTTTTAGGGTTCGTTTTTCAGCCACCTGCTGGCCCTCCTGGCCGACAGGTATGCACTAGGAATACCACCTTTTGGTTCCCGGTCTGGAGGCCCACGTCGCTGCGGCATGTGGGTGGGCCCAGAAGCCTGTCTGGGGCCTACCACAGCAGCAGAGGAATGGTCCTGAGCTGTCTATCCTGAGTGAAGAAGCTGGACAATCGAGGAGATCCCAGGGGAGGACCCGTCATGGAAGGATCACACAGAGTGCTGGTCTGGAGAGGGGCCTGGTGACTTGGTTGGAGGATGCATTCCGAAGTAATCTTACAGTATAGTACTGCCGGGTTGGCTTAAAGGTTCAAGTACTGTGTCTGACTTTCATCACAAACCAATACATCCTGTGGCAGAGGATCGTACGGGTTTTATTCCAAACAAGTCTGTGGCAGAGACTTTAGTTTGTGCTACGTACTGGCTGCTAGACAAGTGAGAGAGGTCTATCCAGGCGAGCAAAGATTGAATCCCACAAGGGGAGCGTTTTCAACTACAAGTGATCAATATTCAGAGAAGTGTTCTAAAGAATACTAAGAAGAGTATTTGAGCTTCCCTGCAGCTTTCCTTCTACCTCTTTCCTGCTATTTCCCTTGTTCGTTTATTAAAGCATTGGAAAACCTACTCAAGTGTTTGGTGCTTATATCGTCCAGAGGTAAACTCAACAGAACCCTAGACCCGGTGCCGGTGAAACAGAGGTACCGAGAGTGAAACCAGCAGCTCCACCGAGAGTTATTGCTATATATATATATATATATATATATATATATATATATATATATATATATATATATATATATATATATATATATATATGTGTGTATATATATATATATATATATATATATATATATATATATATGTGTATATATATATATATATATATATATATATATATATATATGTATGTGTATATATATATATATATATATATATATATATATATATATATATATATATATATATATATATAAATAACATACTCAACTACAGTACATAATATCAAAAGAATCCAAGTATCTGGAGAAATCTATGTGTGCATGGGACGAGGCTGAAACAAATTATTGTATGAAAGTGGTGCCATGATTGTCGGGCCTTCAGACAGCACTGAATTTAAAATAGTCATAATTCTGTGATGAAAATCACTGCACGGACTCAGGAATAATTCCAAAAATCACTGGGGCAAAGCTCAGTTAAAATGATCTATTGCAAAGTGGAAAACTATTCTGTGGTCAGACGAATCAAAATTTGACATTCTTTTTGGCAACCATTGGCTCAGGAATACTTCCAAAATTCACTGTCTGTGAACACAGCTTGGCATCCAAAAATGCAAGGTAAAGCTCTATCATGCAAAGAAGAAGCCAAATCTGAACTTAGTCCAGAAACGCTGCCATCTTCTCTGGTGCAAAGCTCATTTAACCACTTACCAACCGGCCCATAGCCGAATGACGGCTGCAGGGCGGTTGGATAACTCTGGGAGGACGTACTATGACGTCCTCCCAGAATTCCCCTCTCGCGCGCCCCCTGGGGCGCGCACCCGAACACATCCAGGGGACCCGGCGCATCACGGATCCTGGTAAATGGCCGCTGATCGCGGCCGTTTACCATGTGATCGAGCCGTCAAATGACGGCGCGATCACATGTAAACAGACCGGCGTCATCTGATGACGCCGGTTCCTTTCCTCCCCTCCTGTGTACCGATCGGTACACTGTGAGCGGGGAGGGGGATGGATGGATGTCTGCAGCGCTGTGGGCTGTATGTGTAGTGCCCACAGCGCTGCACAGAGACATCCATCCATCCATGCTCAGCCATCCCTCACTACTAATGCTGTGCAATACTCTGCAATACCAGCACAATACTCTGCAATGCTGTGCAATACTCTGCAATACCCCCACAATACTCTGCAATACCCCCACAATACTCTGCAATACCCCCACAATACTCTGCAATGCTGTGCAATACTCTGCAATACCCCACAATACTCTGCAATACTCTGCAATGCCCCCACAATACTCTGCAATGCTGTGCAATACTCTGCAATACCCCCACAATACTCTGCAATACCCCCACAATACTCTGCAATGCTGTGCAATACTCTGCAATACCCCACAATACTCTGCAATACTCTGCAATGCCCCCACAATACTCTGCAATGCTGTGCAATACTCTGCAATACCCCCACAATACTCTGCAATACCCCCACAATACTCTGCAATGCTGTGCAATACTCTGCAATACCCCCACAATACTCTGCAATACCCCCACAATACTGTGCAATACTCTGCAATGCCCCCACAATACTCTGCAATGCTGTGCAATACTCTGCAATGCCCCCACAATACTCTGCAATGCCCCCGCCATACTCTGCAATGCCCCCCGCCATACTCTGCCATGCCCCCGCCATACTCCGCAATACCCCGCCATACTCCGCCATACCCCGCCATACTCCGCCATACCCCGCAATACCCCGCCATACTCCGCAATACCCCGCCATACTCCGCAATACCCCGCCATACCCTGCCATGCTGAGCCATGCTCAGCTGTACTCGGCCTCTGTATGTGGCCAGGCTGTGGAAGTCTCACACATGGGGTATCGCCGTACTCAGGAGGAGCAGGAGAATCTATTTTGGGGTGTCATTTTTGGCATGTACATGTTATGTGGTAGAAATATTGTATAAATGGACAACTTTGTGTTAAAAAAAAAAAAAAAAAGCGTTTTAACCACTTCCCGCCCGCCGGCCGTCATACAACGTCCTTGACTTTGTGCGGAGATATCTGAATGATGGTTGCAGCTACAGTCATCATTCAGATATCAGCTTTTTCAGCCGGCGATTCCCTACACCATGAGAACAATCATAGCAGCTGTTCCACTGCTTGATTGTTCTTACGGGAGGCGAGAGGGGACGTCCCCCCTTCCCGCCGCCTTGCGGTGCTTCTACCGACTCACCGCTACGATCGAAGCCAGGATCTTTTTTTTTTTTTTTTTTTTTTAATTTCAGGCTTCCCAGCCTAGAGGTGAGATGTGGGGTCTTATTGACCCCATATCTCACTGTAAAGAGGACCTGTCATGCCATATTCCTATTACAAGGATGTTTATATTCCTTGTAATAGGAATAAAAGTGGTCAAAAAATTTTTTTTTTGGAAAAAAGCATCAAACTAAAATAAATAAAGTAAAATGAACAATAAAAAAAAAAAAAAAAATTTTTAAAGCGCCCCTGTCCCTGTGTGCTCGCATGCAGAAGCGAACGCATACGTAAGTCCTGCCCACATATGAAAACGGTGTTCAAACCACACATGTGAGGTATCGCTGCGATCGGTAGAGCGAGAACAATAATTTTGGCCCTAGACCTCCTCTGTAACTCAAAACATGTAACCAGTAAAAAATTTTAAAGCGTCGCCTATGGGGATTTTTGAGTAGCAAAGTTTGGCGCCATTCCACAAGCGCGTGCAATTTTGAAGGGTGACATGTTGGGTATCTATTTACTCGGCGTAACTTCATCTTTCATATTATGCAAAAACATTGGGCTAACTTTACTGTTTTGGTTTTTGTAAAGCACAAACCTTTTTTTTTTCCAAAAAAAAGCGTTAAAAAAATTGCTGCGCAAATACCGTGCGAGATAAAAAGTTGCAACGACCGCCATTGTATTCTCTAGGGTCTTTGCTAAAAAAACATATATAATGTTTTGGGGTTCTAAGTAATTTTCTAGCTAATAAATGATGATTTTTACACGTAGGAGAGAAATGTCAGAATTGGCCTGGGTGCTCCAGAACGCCTGAAGGTGCTCCCCTGCATGTTGGGCCTCTGTATGTGGCCACGCTGTGTAAAAGTCTCACACATGTGGTATCACCATACTCGGGAGTAATAGCAGAATGTGTTTTGGGGTGTAATTTGTGGTATGCATATGCGGTCTGTGAGAAATACCCTGCTAATATGACAATTTTGTGGAAAAAAAAAAAGTAAAAAAAAAACCTTGATTTTGCAAAGAATTGTGGGAAAAAATGACAACTTCAAAAAACTCACCATGCATCTTTCTAAATACCTTGGAATGTCTTCTTTCCAAAAAGGGGTCATTTGGGGGGTATTTGTACTTTTCTGGCATGTTAGGGTCTCAAGAAATTATAGGCCGTCAGTAATTCAGGTGTGATCAATTTTCAGATATGCGCACCATAGCTTTTGGACTCTATAACTTTCAAAAAGACCAAATAATATCCACCGATTTCGGTTATTTTTACCAAAGATATGTAGCAGTATAAATTTTGGCCAAAATATATGAAGAAAAATTACTAATTTGCAAAATATTATAACAGAAATGAAGAAAAATGTATTTTTTTACAGATTTTTCGGTCTTTTTTCTTTTACGGCGCAAAAAATAAAGAACCCAGCAGTGATTAAATACCACCAAAAGAAAGCTCTATTTGTGTGAAAAAAAGGACAAAAATTTCATAAAGATACAGTGTTGCATGACTGAGTAATTGTCATTCAAAATGTGAGAGCACCAAAAGCTGAAAATTGGTCTGGTTGGGAAGGGGGTTTAAGTGCCCAGTTGTCAAGTGGTTAAAATGGTCTTTTGCAAAGTGGAAAACTGTTCTGTGGTCAGAGGAATTAAAATTTGACAAACTTTTTGGCAACCATGGGTGCAACGTCCTCTGGAATAAAGAGGATCAAGACCTTCTGGCTTGTTATCGGCTCTCAGTTCAAAAGCCTGCATCTCTGATGGTATGGGGGTGCATTAGTGCATACAGAATGGGCAGTTTGCACTTCTGGAAAGGCACCGTCAACGTTGAAAGATCTATATCAGGTTTTAGAGCAGCATATGCTTCCATCCAGACAACATTTCTTTTCAGAGAAGGCCTTGCATATTTCAGCAGGATAATGCTAAACCGTATGTAGAATCTGTGACAACAGCATGGCTTCATAGTAGAAGAGTCCGGGTGCTTAAATGACCTGCCTGTAGCCCAGAACTTTCACCGATTGAAAATATTTGGCACATCTTAAAACAAAAATTACAACAAAGACAACCCAGTACTGTTGGCAAGAATGGGACAAGATTCCTCTCCTAAAACTGCAGCGACTGGTCTCCTCAGTTCCCAGACATTTACAGAGTGTTGTTAAAAGAAGAGGGATACTACACCATGGTAAATATGGCCCTGGCACAACTTTTTTGAGACATCTTGCTGCCATCAATTTCAAAATTGCTTTATTTTTTTTATCTTAAAATAGTACAATTTCTTAATTTAAACAAGCTATAAAGCTATAAAGCCTTTAGTCAAAAAAATTTTTTTTTTTTTTTTTTTTAAATCAGGAAAGCGACGTTACATAAGCCAGCCATAGATGGATTAAATCTCGGCCGGTTCAGCAGGGACTGGCCGAGATCCGAACCATCTATGGGCAGGCCAGTTGTACTCAAGTCGATCCATTGACATCAACTTGAATACAACCAGCCTGTTGGATTTTTTACTTTCAATCGATTTTTATTGAAATTTCAAGATATACAATAACAACAATACAAAAAGGAAGGTTACCAGTGTATGGTTACAGAGCACAACAGTATGCATGTAGAAAATACATTCATACAGTTAAGAGGAAGCAAGTGGTGTCACAAGTTAGATTGTTTCAACCGCTATTTAAGACATTGACATTATTAGATATGAGAACGTATGTCCGGTTGAGGTAGTTATATGGTAGAATCCCTTCAGGGGGATTAATTCTAGGCACGCCTCCTGTAATAGTACTGTTCTTTACATTCTTGCCCCTAGTGATTTGGAAAAAAACTGCTTTGTTCCTTACCAAGGCGTGCTCTGAACTTTCCCACTAGAATTAATGGGATTGTTTCCTTCTACAATCAGTAATCGTCCGTAATTGGGAAGAGATGGGAGATAAGGCAGAGAAGAAAGATGGGTTGGGAAGGAAAAGAAAAATAGGACAGGTGAAATGGAAGATAGGTAAGAATAAGCAAGAGATGTCCTACTGGTGTGCTTCACTTAGCAAGTTTTGGCTGAGGTTGTCGGAGATATGTGCATGTAATCAGCCCATGGTTCCTGGTGGCCTCAAATTTCTTGACTGTATCTTGGTATTACTGACTATTTTTTCTTGTGCCATGATCCATGATATTTTGCCAGGTTACTGGAGACAATGGGCTATTTCAATGCTTTCGCTATCGTTAGTTTAGCTCCTAGAAGGATAAAGTGAATAAGGCTCCTCTTACTTTTACTTTTAGAGGCCTTCTCTATTGGGAAGCTCAGTAAAGCAATGTGAGGGGACTTAGGAATGGACAATCCGGTAGTCTTTATGATTATTGTAAAGAACCTTTTCCAGAACCCTCTTCTTTTTGGGCATTCCCACCAAACATGTAACATGGAGCCCATGTGTGTGCACCCTCGGAAACATAGGGGGGAGGTCGAAGGGTACAGTTTTGCTAATCTAGTAGGAACAAGGTACCACCTTGTTAGAACTTTAGGTCTGCCTCCTTTAAAGACATGCTGAGTATACCTCAATTTGACCATGTTGTCACTCTGTGCCAGTCATCAAACTCCCATTCCTGATTCAGATCTTTTTCCTGGGCCAACATATAGCTTGTTTTAGCATGCACTAGAGATAGTGACTCATATATCGCCGTGATCTCTCCCCTCTGCTCCATAATCTGGCTACTCCATTGTTCATATTTGACATGGAGATATCCAGGTGACTCCTGATTGCTATTGCTAAAGTTTCTATTGCTATTGCGAAGATCATGGAGGAAAGTGGGCATCCCTGTCTTCTGCCTTTGGAGATCAGAAAAGGCTCTGAATAATATCCCTGAAGTCTTACTCTGGCTTCGGAAGACGAGTATAAAGCTCTTAAAATGTTAGGTTCTGGCCAAATCCCCAAAGCTGTAAAATATTGAATAGATAAGGCCAGGAAACAGAGTCAAAGGCATTTTGTAAATCTATAGATGAAAGAAGTCCTTCTTGTTGTGGTTGCCTACCATCCCAGCCCATCCCAGAAATTATGTCTATTGCCCATCTAATCTGATCCGGACCTTGGCTGCCCAGAATGAACCCTACCTGATCTTTATGAACATATAGGCTTATGAAAGAGGAAACCCAGTCCGCCAAAATCTTGGTTAGAATCTTCAGGTCGTTCTTAATCAGTGATATGGGTCTATAGTTGCTAACCACTCCCGGGTCTTTCCCTGGTTTTGGGATTACTGCAATAAAGGCTAAGAAGAAAAAACTTATCAAAATATACATGGTATGACATGACAAGATAGTGACAACATAGTAGTGGCAAGTGTGGTATCCCTCCCATCAGATGCTCATGACCCTTGCCAGGGGCAGCGACACCAGCCGCAGTCCAAAAAGAGTGGGTCCGCCCCCACGGGCATGGGAGCCCCCCACACACACAAGCCAGGAACGGAGGCAGCCGGGAATCTATTAAAGGTGCAATAGATAGTGTTAATAAGTCTAATCTGGGGCTATCTACCATTATACAAGAACCATATACATAGTATATGCTGGCTATGTTACCAAAACAATCTTTGGCTATATACTGAAGTTACATACTTGGTTCTAGCATAAATGCTCCAGAGTAATCTTTGGCTGTCTACTGAAGATGTACACTCAGTATGACAATCTTTTACTCTATGGTTCTTGTATATTGGTAGATAGCCCCAGATTAGACCTATAGCACTATCTATTTCACCTTTAATAGATTCCCAGCTGCCTTCATTCCTGGCTTGTGTAGGTGGCTCCCCCGCCCGCCGGGGCCGACCCACTCTTTTTGGACTGCGGCTGGTGTCACTGCCCCTGGTAAGGGCCATGACCATCTGATGGGAGGGATACCACATTTGCCACTACTATGTTGTCACTATCTGGTCATACCATGTATATTTGATTAATTTTTCCTTCTCTTATCTTTGTAGTACTATATACTGTCTCTGTTTTTATGACATCTCAATAAGCTTCTGAGGAAGCGGTGAACATCTGCGAAACACGTCGAGCATGCCAATCTAACTGATATAGGGTGAACAGGTACCGCTATTTTTTTAAGTTGTATCCCCCTTGAGTGAATAGATAAAGATATATATATATATATATATATATATATATATATATATATATATATATATATATATATATATATATATATATATATATATATATATATATATATATAATTTTTTTTTTTTTTTTTTTTTTTTTTTTAAATGTATGTTTTAACATATTGATGTTAATGTAATAAAAATTACTTGTTTTATACTTCTGTGTATCTCAAATTGTTATGGTACCATTAAAGTCCATTAGCCTCAACCACAAATTTCTCCACTTTGATAGGATGTAGGTACCCCTTTCTACTTACTACTAAATTCTGGCACTCCAACTAACTTGTGTTGAGAGTTGCCAAAACTTCCTGTCTGGTAATATGTTGTCAACAGAACTGAAAGTGAGGGTAATTTTTTCTAATGGAGTCCTGGATGCAATTCAAAATGACAAGTGTTCTAACCTTTCCTCACACTTCCTCACAAAAAAAGAAGATTTGACTGGACATGTGTTTACACATACATACACTTAAAGTGGTTGTAAAGTCAGAAGTTTTTTTATCTTCATGCATTCTATGCATGATGATGAAAAAAGCTTCTGTGTGCAGCAGCACCCCTAAAGCCCCGTACACACGATCAGATTTTCCGACGGGAAATGTTGGATGTTAGGCTGTTGGCGGAAAATATGACTGTGCCGTGTGTCTGACTTTGCGCCAACAAATGTTGGCTAGCATGTCTTCAAATTTGCCGCCAACAAATGTGTGTTGTTGGATTTTACGATTGTGTGTACACAAGTCCATCGGACAAAGGTCCAAAATACAAACACGCATGCTCTGAAGCAGAAGCGGTCGGTCTTGTAAACTAGCGTTTGTAATGGAGAATTAACATTTGTGACACGGCAAATTATGAAATCTCCAAATGCAGCACTCAATTCTCTTCTTTATTTGGATAATAATGAAGCTGTTTTGCTGGTGATACTGATGGAGTTATTGCAAACAAATTTTCAAAGGCTTTTTTTTCTAGTGATATGAGGAATAATATTATTATGTTTTTTTTTTTTTTTTTTTATTTGTGCAAGTTACCACAACACCATTATCCCCTAGTTTATAAGATCAAAGATACAACTATGTTGGTGTCCCTTGTCAATTTTACATTGTATTTTTTTAAATGTAACTGCCTACTCCCAAACTGTCATTTGAAGTAAAACACATAACCAAGTATTATTCTCCACAATTTTTTTTATTGTGCATTAAAAAAAATTTAGACATGGTATCTGCCAATGGAACTTAACCAAAAAGTGCATTCTATGCATCCAAAAATATAGAAAATATACTAAATCAAATCATTATTCAACCAAAAAAAATGTCAAAGCAATAACTCCAAGGCCAATAATAAATAACACGTTATCTCCTCCGATTCTGCAACATGTCTGGTTGACGAATGGCCATTCAGAAACAAACTGAAAAGCACTAAATAAAAAGCGCGAAAAGAAAAGCGCAAATCAACACTCGCCAAACTTCTACTAACACGAAATTAACAGAAGGAGCCCAAAGGGTGGCGCTAAAGAGCTGAAAAACTACGTAGTACGTCTAGTATTTCACTAGGTTTGTAATGGCCAACATTTGTGTGACCATGTGTATGCAAGACAAGTTTAAGCCAACACCCTTCCGACAAAATTACACGGTTTTGTTGGCGGAAAGTACGATCGTGTGTACAAGGCATTATACTTACCTGAGCCCCTCTCTATCCAGTGATGTCCATGAGAGACTCGGCCTTCCGCTACTCTCCCTCTTGATTGGCTGAAACACAGTAGTGGCACCATTGGCTCCCACTGATGTCAATCAAAGCCAATCAGAAGAGAGAGGGGGCAGGGCCGAACTGAATGGATATACGGAGTTTCAGCTCGGCTCGTGTGCCCCCAGAGCAAACTGTTTTTGCTCTAGGGGCACTTAACAGGAGCGAGGGGCCAGGAGCTATAGCCAGGGACCCGAGAAGAGGAGGATCTGGGCTGCCCTGTGCAAAACCACTGCACAGAGGTCCCATCCCAACCTATAACTGTCCTTTGCAGCAAGGAGCATATGGAAGGGAACCGTATGTCAAAAGACAACAAAGAATAATTCCCAGCTCTCTTACCAGCCAGCCTGCAAGAAACCAATTTGTCCTGTCTAACAGTTCACAATAAAACCAGGGGTTTAGTTTGCACACATTTGCAAATATATGCATAAGCTACAGGGCCACTTCACAGCACCCTACTGTACTGCAGTCCTAACTCTATAAATTTTGAGAGCCTCCAAAGTTGAAGCACATACTGTATATAATAATGGATAGATTAAGGGCAGGTATGCCTGAAGGGAGCCCACCCCTCCTTTAGGTATAGGAACGCACTGGACACCCAGCAACAGCATAATGGCAGCAAAGGTATCCAGTGCATCCTCTCACTAATTCACCAACCGTAAAAACAAATGGCAGCCACCCCAACCTATAACTAGCCTTTGCAGCAAGGAGCACATGGAAGAGTGACACATGTCAAAGAACAACAAAGAAAAATTCCTAGCTCACTTACTGTGAAATGGCCCTGCAGCTTATGCATATATTTGCAAAAGTGTGCAAACTAAATCCCATGGTTTTAAGCTGAACTGTCAATGACAATTGGGTTTGTTGCAGGCTGGTTGGTGAGCTGGGCACAAGCTGAATGATTTTAGTTCTTGTGAATTTTGAGGATGAATTGCTATGTGACGTATCTGAAAACTGTAGAGGTCAGTGAGGGCTTTTTTTAAAGCTTATTTACTGAATGTAAAGAATTTGTAATTATTTGAATTTCCATAGTCTGACCACAGTTGTACATTAAACCCCAACTCTGGGCTAGGGTTCACCTGTTAAGAAACCTTTGGAAGGCCCCCACACCCATGAAAGAAAATGTGTGTGTACCCGTGTATAACATTATGACTGGTGAACATCACTGATGTAATAGATGTCAAGATGTCCCTTGGCATTCAAAAAAAAATATCTCCTATTACCCATACACTAGGGGACATTGGTATTTACTGGCATTCCTACTGATGGGCTATTAATGAACCTGCATCTAAAATCTGTCTTTAATGGCTTTTTGAACATATTATTGATCTGGAATAAAAAAGTATGTAGTCTTATTGGAAGTGGTGGGACCGCACCACAGTTCTGGATTGCGAGTAAAATGACACATGACCTACCAGATGTGCAAATAAGTCAGACCTTACTACTTCTGCTTTAGCTGCTGCAGTAGAGCAATGTGGCTGCAGATAAAGATTTTTACCTGTGTGCTGGCAAGTTTGTTTTCTAAAATGCAATTATACAAGGGAATATTAGTCTACCCACACAAGTGTTGCACTTCCAAAGGGCATCCAATACTTCAGCGAAGAGATTGGTGTCAGGCTTTATTACATGCTGGGAGCAATTCAAATGTATATACACTGTAGTGCCATTGTTTTCATTTGCTACAGTTATGTGAAAGTGGAAAGAAATAAAGCCATCGTTTAGTTTTACAGTAAACTAGAAAACAAAAAGAAGGTGCATCAGCCTCTTTAATCAAATGTTATTAAAAATCTTTATTAAAAATGATCTCTTTTACTCACTAAGTTGCTTGCAAAAAATGTATTAACCACTTAAAGCGGAGTTCCACCCAAAAGTGGAACTTCCGTTCATCTGATTCCTCCCCCTCTCCTGTGCCTAATTGGCACCTTTCAGGGGGTGCAGATACCTGTATTAGACAGGTATCTGCACCCACTTCCAGGAATAGACTCCCGCAGGAGTCACACCCCCTCCCGCACCGCCCCGCTATCTCCTGGGAAACACACAGGTCCCAGGAGATAGCGGGAACCACTTAGGACGCGCAGCGCGACTCACGCATGCGCAGTAGGGAACCGGGAAGTGAAGCCGCAACGCTTCACTTCCTTATTCCCTCACCGAGAATGGCAGAGGCAGCAGCCGAGAGCCGAGCTATTGCTCGGCTTCGGCTGCCGACATCGCTGGACTCCAGGACAAGTAAGTGTCCATTTATTAAAAGTCAGCAGCTGCAGTATTTGTAGCTGCTGGCTTTTAATAATTTTTTTTCAGGTGGACTCCCTCTTTAAGCCCCGGACCATTTGGCTGCCTAAAGACCAGAGGACTTTTTACAATTTGGCACTGCGCTGCTTGAAATGGTAATTGTGCGGTCATGCAATGCTGTACCCAAACGAAATTTGCGTCCCTTTGTTCACACAAATAGAGCATTCTTTGATGGTATTTGATTGCCTCTGCGATTTTCATTTTTTGCGATATAACCGGAAAAATACAGAAAATTTTGAAAAAAATTATATTTTCTACTTTTTGTTATAAGAAAAATCCAATAAACTCAATTTTAGTCATACATTTAGGCCAAAATGTATTCAGCCACATGTTTTTGGTAAAAAAACGTCAATAAGCGTATATTTATTGGTTTGCGGAAAAGTTATAGCGTCTACAAACTAGGGTACATTTTCTGGAATTTACACAGCTTTTAGTTTATGACTGCCTATCTAATTTCTTTAGGTGCTAAAATGGCAGGGCAGTACAACACCCCCCCCCCCCCCCCCCCCAATTGACCCCATTTCGGAAAGTAGACACCCCAAGGAAATTGCTGAGAGGCATGTTGAGCCCATTGAATATTTAATTTTTTTGTCCCAAGTTATTGAATAATGACAAAAAAAAAAAAAGTTGTCACTAAATGATATATTGCTCACGCATGCCACGGGCATATGTGGAATTACACCCCAAAATACATTCTGCTGCTTCTTCTGAGTACGGAGATACCACATGTGTGGGACTGTTTGGGAGCCTATCCGCGTAAAACCAAGCACCGCCTTCAGGATTTCTAAGGGCGTAAATTTTTGATTTCACTCCTCACTACCTATCACAGTTTTGAAGGCCATAAAATGCCAAGATGGCACAAAACCCCCACAAATGACGCCATTTTGGAAAGTAGACACCCCAAGCTATTTGCTGAGAGGCATATTGAGTCCATGGAATATTTTATATTTTGCCACAAGTTGCGGGAAAATGACAAACTTTTTTTTTTTTTTTTTTTTTTTTTTTGCACAAAGTTGTCACTAAATGATATATTGCTCAAACATGCCATGGTTATATGTGGAATTACACCCCAAAATACATTCTGCTGCTTCTCCTGACATGTGTGGGACTTTTTGGGAGCCTAGCCGCGTACGGGGCCCCGAAAACCAATCACCGACTTCAGGATTTCTAAGGGCGTAAATTTTTGATTTCACTCCTCACTGCCTATCACAGTTTTGGAGGCCATAAAATGCCAAGATAGCACAACCCCCCCCCCAAATTACCCCATTTTGGAAAGCAGACAACCCAAGCTATTTGCTGAGAGGCATGGTAAGTATTTTGCAGCTCTCATTTGTTTTTGAAAATGAACAAAGAAAAGAAAAATGTATTTTATTTTCTTTTTTCAAAACTTTGTGACAAAAAGTGAGGTCTGCATGCTCTCTTTTTTAACTGTGGTGGTGAAATCATCTCCTACAGCGCTGGAGTCACGGCTTTATGTATTGTGGGAGCAAACGCTGTTGCTGTCAAGATAAATAAATCCATGCTGCAGCTGAATGGCGTATCTGAAAACAAAACAATGGTTAACAATAAAACACAGTAAACAGTAAAGTATAAAAAGATTACATACCTGAAAAGCAAACATGGTAAAACATAACAATAAAACATTGCAGAATAGAATACAGTAAAAAAAGTGCAGAAGAATAGAGAGAGAGAGAGAGAGAACAATAAAACAACAGCTATTTTTGTTTTTTTTTATTTTATATATTTGTGTTTTTTTTTTTTTTTTTTTTTTTTTTTACACTTTTATTTGTAACTGTAACGGTTCGGGTCTCTCAAAATGCGATGGCATCTTGTGTGACCCTGTGAAAGTGTGTCCTAGTCTGTGCAATGCTGTACCCTACGCTAATACTCAACTAGTGTATGGTAGCGTTCAAAATATTCACCAATGCAAAGACCAGGAGTGTCACGACAGGAGGGACAATAATAGCGGGTGTAACGCCTATATCCGTGCTTGCTACGGACACGACATCTTCTTTGGGGGGCTCGTTGGGTAGGGGTACCAGGGAGGACATACGCAAAATGCCTCTCATGCAACCGGCTTACTGCATTTGGATTCGGAAGGTGAGGTGGAGTGAGGTGAGGTATGGAAACAGAAGGGCTCTGATGAGCTCTTCCTGGAATTTAAGGAAGGATCCAGTCCGTCCTGAAGCTCTGTATAGCACATGAGCGTTCAGCAAAGCCAATTGAAATAATTATACAGACACTTTTTTGTACCAGCGTCTGGCCTTACAGGCAACTAGGTACAGCGCCAACAACTGGTCGTTGAGCTCCACCCCTCCCATATTTTGGTTATATTCGTGGACACAGAGGGGTTTCTCCACAACACCAGTCGCCATAGGAATTTGGACCGTCGTGTCTGCATGAAGGGAGGACAGAACGAACTTCACAGCGGCAAGTTATTACACTTCAAGCAGGCTCTCTCCCCCAGCCTAAGACGGGAATCTACAAGCCGCTGGGGAAAGCCCCGGTGATTAGATTGCATGGTGCCACATGAGCCAATCTGATGATCAAACAAGTGACTAAAAAGTGGCACGCTCATGTAATAATTGTCCACATACAAATGGTACCCCTTTCCGAATAAGGGTGACATCCCACACAATCTTGCCAGCGCTCCCTATGTAATATGGGCAGTTTGGCGGCTCTATGTGACTATCTCTTCCCTCGTAAACCATAAAACTATATGTATAGCCTGTGGCCCTGTCGCAGAGCTTATACATCTTGACCCCGTATCTGGCACGCTTGCTGGGAAGATATTGTTTGAAAGACAAGCTGCCAGAAAACTTAATCAGGGACTCATCAACACAGACAACTTGATGGGGAGTAAACAAGGCTGCAAAACGTTGGTTGAAGTGGTTTACGAGGGGCCGAATTTTGTAGAGCCGATCGTATCCAGGGTCTACACAAGGACGACAGAGTTCATTGTTGTTGAAATGCATGAACCGCAAGATCTGCTTCTATCATGCCCTAGTCATGGAGGCAGAGAACACGGGCATATGGTAAATTGGGTCAGTGGACCAATATGACCGCAACATACTCATTTTAACTATGCCCATGTCGAGGGATAGGCCCAGAAAGGTCTTAAATTCGGGAACCGTAATTGGTTTCCAATCTCTGGCAAGGGAGGACTGGGGATTAGCGGCAATGAATTGACCAGCATACAAATTACTTTGGTCCACAATAGATCTATAGAGATCTTCTGTGAAAAAAAGTGAATATAGATCAAGTGACATAAAAGCAACTGTTTCCACCTGTGAATGGGGGGGAAGTATGGGTGCTGCAGAAGTGGGGGGCTCCCGATTAGGATAGGCAAATTCTGTAGGAAGGACACTATGGACACGACGGGCCTGTCTTTGTCTTCTTAGTGGCAGTGGGACACTACTTGTGCTTGCCACCTCGCCAGCTTGAACTGCACTCATGGGACTGGCCACGTCACCGCGTGATACTGCAGTGCTGGATGTACGACCAGGGTGTACTAGGCCGCTGATGCTTGCCAGTTCACCAGAAGGATGAGCGGCACTAGTACTTTTCTGCTCCATACGAGAGCCCTTCGGTTCTTGCACCTCAACAACAGCAGAAGAAGATCGGGGTCTGGTACGCCTGACCTTGGCAGGGACCACAACTCCGTCGTCAGAGCTATCTGTCATGGACCCGCTGTTGTCTACAGGATCGTATTCTGAGCCTGAATCTGACAGATGAGTGACTTCCTCTTCACTATCTGTCATGCTCAGAAACGTGTAGGCCTCTTCACTAGTGTACCTACGATTTGCCATTTTGGGCTCTAAATTTACTGGTACAGTAGTGAGACTCACAGGTTAAAAAGCTCCTAGGCTGTCAGCAACTGTATCAAACACTACCAAAAAAACTGTTAGCGATCACAGGGATCAGGCCTGACTCTGCGAACGCTGCAGTTATGTGTTTAGTGTTTTGTAAGTTACATTCATCGATCGATACTGCACTTGGGTGGGCTGGGCTGGGTGGAGGGGCAAAACGCAGGTGCTAGCAGGTATCCGGGATGATCCTGCTAACACTGCGTTTTTGGGAACCCTAAACTGCTGGGGACGCTAGTATAAATCTGATCAGATCAGATATTGATCTGTTCAGACACTATACCACTAAGGGAGGTGTATGCTGCGTGCGTGGGTGTTAGCGGTACTGGCACTAATCTGACGCTGCCTGGGGCGACGCCGACCCTAACTGACCCTAAAACCAAACTGATATCACCTGCCGGGCGATCAGGGGGTTAAGCCTTTATTGGATAATAAACAGCGGGTATAAAAAACAAACTAACCAGAGTCACCCATAACACTTATACGGTGATCACTGGTGAAAGGGTTAACTAGGGGGCAATCAAGGGGTTAAAAACTTTATTAGGTAGTATATGGCGATCGCGCCCCCCGTCCGTGGGAGGGGAGTAACGTACAGGTATGTTACTTTGCCTGCCCATGCCATTCTGCCGACGTATATCATCGTGAGGCGGTCGGCAAGTGGTTAACCAGCACATCCATCCAGGTGATTGCTCACTCTATACAGTGGATACAAGTGACCCACTGTGGAGTCTGTCTACTGTCATTTAGTGTCTCGTACCCGATTGGAGACAGAAATGATGAGGTAGGCCTCTCTTTTATCTCCAGCCCAGGTCCCACTGAAGATGGATCAGAGGGTACCGAGGGACAGGAGGAACACGAGTACCGGCACGTGTTGATAAAAGTGCTTGCAGCAGGTGATGCAGTTCCAGGCATGCTGGCAGAACATCAGGTCAGGAACAATAACTGTGCACGGAGATCCAGCTAAAGTTAAAGGGGCACTCTGCATGGGCTTCAAGTTCCAGATACAATGCTTGTCAGAGCTCCCAGCAGACTTGAGACAAGAACGCACTGTGTTGAGCAGAGCTGATACAGATGGCAGCCAGGTAGGCACTCGAACAGGATGTGGAAACAGAGCCAGGAACAGAAGTGTGGTCACACGTAAGGATGAGCTCAGGCATGTTCACAAACCGCACGTGCAGAGCCCACAGGAAGTTGGCACTGCACCGTGCTAATCGCAAGCAGTGAGACATTTCCCGATCTCTGCAGCCAATGTCAATGTCTCACTGCTTCTGATTGGCGCTCTGCAGTGCCGACTTCCTGGCGGACTCTGCGCGTGCTGTTTGCGAACACACCTGAGCTCATCCTTAATCATAGGGATAGCCGAGTTCAGCAGCAGGCGGACAGCGAGGTACAGAATCATAAGGCAAAGACATGATCAGGAACAGAGACGAGGTCAGGAACTGGCAAAAGGCAGAATCGGGATCCAAGTTAAGGTTAGAGGCAAGCCTGGTCAGAGGCAAGCCTGGTCAGCAACAAAGGAAGAAGCAGAGTAGTAGAAGGATGCAGGGAATAGCTGAAAGGCCAGTCAGCACTTAAAAAAGGCTAAGCATCCTTAAATAGCCCATCTAGCGCCAACATGCACTGCGTGTGCACGTGCCTGTTCCCTATTCTACCAATAACGAACATTTCTGTGAGAAAAACATCTGATAGGCATTCTCTGACACTTAGTCACTACCATACAGGTTCATAGCGCTGATGTTTTGAGGGTAAGCCCTTTTTGCCAGAGCTGTATGACGTTATTCAGCATTTCGCATGTTAAGCAATGGCTTCCAGGTCGAAGGCTGCATGGGATGGTAGCTAACCTGCTGTAAACGGCACTAACTGTGTGTGAGATAAAGTTGACAGTGGGTCACTTGTATCCAGTGTGTACATTGAGCTATCATCTGAATGGATGTGCTGGTTTATACTATTTTTGCAAAGCATCTTTTGTGAGTAAAAGAGAACATTTTTTAATAAAGTTTGATTAAAGTTATTGCACAAGGCTGGTGCACTTTCTAGTTTGATTTAAAGATTCCCCATTCTAGAAAGAGCTGCAAGGCCATGAATATCATTTTATGTTGTGTATCTCTATGGGAACATTGTCACAAGGAACCTTGAAAGAAATCTAATGGCAAGACTATATTCTTTTATCACTAAAGCACTGACAGATTGGTATGCTGTTGTATTACATATTTTCACAATACACCACGTGATTGTGTTGCATCAAGAACTCATGCTGATTGCACCCTTTGGTGCATATAAGTAGTACAAGCATATGGTTTGAATCACCAGTATACTTTCTCAACCGACTCCGTTAATAATGTTTCTGGCTTTGTTTGCATTCCTGAAACAGCAATACAGCTTGTACACAGCAGAGCTGTGACTCATCCACTCACCTACTTACAAGAAGTAACCAGTTGGTGCTTGCAGTTTTCTTCTCAAATTGAGCTGTGCTCATGTTCACTTCATTGCTGAATAATTCCACTCCCTCTGCAGGAGAGAGATGTCCAGGCCTGCTTGTCTTTTATAATGTCACATACGGTACACCTCAAATTCAGGCAGTTGATTTAATTGGGAATGCAATATTTCCTTCTATAATTTGCAAACAGATAATCTGTCACATTACCACTGAAATGTTTTGCAGAATGTCTAGTACAAAATATACTGTATTTATCGGCGTATAACACGCACTTTTTCCCCCTTAAAATCAGGGGAAAATCATGGGTGGGTGTTACTGATTCCTGCTATCTCTGAGGGAAGAGGAGCGCGCACCGCTGAATTACCATACATCAGGCCCGGGCTGGGACAAAAAATAGGCCCGGGCATTTTAGACTGCGCAGCGGTGGCGTTTCACGGGGGCGCTTGATAATGGGATGTGGGGTTCCAGGATGTTTGGATTTGATTACTTTAACTCCAGTTTTGATGGCGGAGTCCTGAAAATAGTATGAAGTAGACATGTGCATTGGTTTTCGTCCAAATGCATTTTTGTCCGAATTTGGGGGATTTTCACGTTCGTTTTAAGAAACGATAACGAATGCACAGAATCCGAAATCCGAAAGCTCCAACATAAAAAATGCTTTATTTGCGTTTCGTTGCGACAACAGTTCAATATAGATAGAAGATTCGACATGACGGTGACAATAGCAATCTGTGTCTATCGATCCTGTGGATGTATGTGCCTAACCTAACTTTATTAGTCCAAGATTATTCGACATGAAGATTCGACGAAGCAGTCGCCGTGAGCGGACATTTATGATCAAATGCTCTGCCTATAGGCTATAGAAGAATCCTAATGTTGGTTGACTAGTAATAATAATTAATAAATATAATTATTACTAGTCATACAACATTAGAATTCTACTATAGCTTGTGGGCGTAGCATTCGACCGGAAATGTACGATTGCGGCGTTGTACAGTTTAGCTGCTTCGTCGAATCTTCTTAGAACATTCGACAGACACCATAAGCCTTCAATTGACAGATTCGACCTTTATTCGGATTTTCGGACGAATGCATTTTTTAACGAAATTAAATAAATAAAAACGAATTTCGGGAGTAACTAAATAAAATGTATTTTTCAGACAAAAACAAAATTCCGAAACAAAATATTTCATGTCTAGTATGAAGCATTACAAGATGAGGGTTGCTCTAATGCAGGGGCAACCTTTAGGGCAAGGTGTGCCGAAAATTTTTTTCAAAGAAATTGTGAGTGCCAGATACATTAAAAAACAAAAAAAAAAAAAAACAGACAATCTTTATTAAGTAAATGCTGTAAACCACTTGAATAATAGTAAGAAATCCACTGAGCTTTGCACCTTCACACCTCAGATCAGCCCTGATTCTTGCACTTTCAGAATACACAAAAGGCAATGCAGCTAGCCACTCACAGGTGTCCTAAACAGCAGTAGGGATCAGCAGATACCTGCCCCTGCCATTTGCATTGTGCCTAAACACGTATGCAAATGTAGCCTAATAACAGGGTCGGGAGCTACTACTTCAGAAAACAAGTTACCAAACCCTGTTATAAAGTGCAGTTCCCTTTTAAAACTTATAAAGTAGTGGTTACACAGCCAGTTATAAAGCATGACTCACAAAACCAGATATAATGGAGTACTCACAAAGCCAGTGGCTTTGTGAATGCTGAAAAGCCCGTTATAAAGCATTAAGCCTTGTACACACCACTAAACTGACAGCTCAGGTCGGAGCCGCTGTACTAACGATCCAATGTTAGTACAGCGATCTCCCCTGCTGAGATAGTGTGTTCTGACAGGGGGACGCCCTCCGCCAGAACACTCCGGTCAGCGCTCTCAGCCATTGGCTAAAAACGCTGACCTTTTTCAGTCACGAGCCTTCGACAGAAGCTGGGCTGAATGGCAGACTTCTGTCGGACCGGCTTCCGTACACACGGGCTAAATGCCAGCTGACATTCAGCCCATGTGCACTAGGCTTTACTCACAGAGCGAGTTATTAAGCAAAACTCCTTTATAACTGGCTCTCTGAGTACTGCAAAGACAGTTATAAAGCATTACTCACACTGTCAGTTATAAATATATACAGAGCCAGTTATAAAGGATTATTGCTTTATAACTGGCTTTTTGACCATTACTTTTACTAGTGCTTCCAAAGCCTATGCAATACTTCATCCAGTCAACTTTTCTGGGTAGAATTGCCTCCCCTTCATTTTGAGCCTGGCACAAGGCTTCTGAGGGAGAGGAGTTTCCAGAGATAGCAGGTGCAGAAGGATTAATTACAGTTTCTGAAAAAAAAAATCATAGCTACCATTATTAAAAGCAGTGCTCCCTGGCCTGGAGCATCAGACCCTTCACTGGCAGGAATGGAGATGGATGTACACCAGCTGGCAGCCACACCACTTTCCCTATAGGCGGCCGCAGGACCTTACTGGCTTTCATGTGCGGGACACGGGTCTCAGTAGGTGGTGGTGCATAAGGCCTCTTCCTCTGCTTCCCTGTCCCTCCTCTGTTCCTGGCGTCCTGGTTGCCAGGTGACCATCGGTTGCGGGGTGCATGCGCAAATACTGACTTCCTGTTCAGCGTTGGCCTGGGTTGCCATCGATCGGCTTGGTAGGCGGGGAATGAGGAGACTCTTTCCGCTCCTCCCACCACCACCCAGTATATGCGGTACATCAGCGGCCGGTGTTATAACACCGGCCCTGCATGTCAGAACCCATGTCCTGCTCTGCATGTCCCAGACATGCAGCCCAGTGGCCCGGCGGCCCCCAGCCCACTGGGCAAACGCCCGGTCTGCCCTATGGCCAGTACGGGCCTGCCGTACATAGAGCAGCAATCACCTGTGTACCCGGCGCTCCGTCATTCACAGCCACGCCTCCTGGCCCCGCATTGGGCCACTGTTCTGTCTATCATATGAGCAGGCCCAGGAGGTGTGGCTGTGAGTGACGGAGCACCGGGTACACAGGAGATCACGGCTCTGTGTAATTCAGCGGCAATCGCTCCTCCTCTTCCCTCCGAGACAGCAGGGATAATCCAACACTGGCGAGGCTGCAATGATGGGAAAGGTGAGGATGCAGATGGGCACTGAACAGGATGCATTATTGGTCAATTTATAGGCTGCCGATCGGCACTAAACAGGCTACATTGTTGGTCAATTTATTGGCTGCAGCTGGGCACTGAGCAGGGTGCATCGATGAGCTGTGACCCTAATTTTGCTTCAAAGTTCTTTATTTAAAATGTAAGTTTTTTTCTTCAAATGTCCCTCCTAAAATTGGGGTGCGTGTTATACGCCTGTGCGTGTTATACACCAATAAATACCGTAGTTATCCATATGTATGTGAAAAGCATTGACAAATCTCCTTCTGCGACATGTTGTACTTACCTCCTCTGTGCAGTTGGTTTTACACCGAGCCGCCTGGATCCTCCTCTTCTCGGGTCCCTCTTTGCTGTTCCTGGCCCCTCCCTCCTTTGAGTGCCCTTCAGCCAGAAGCTTGCTACCAGACACGGAGCCCCGACCTGGCCCCGCCCCCTCTCTCTCCTGATTGGCTGACTGACTTTGACAGCCGTGGGAGCCAATAGCACCGCTGCTCTGTCTCAGCCAATTAGGAGGAGTGTACTGGATGACTGAGGGGATCGTGGACATCACTGGAGAGAGAAGGAGCTCAGGTAGGTAATTGGAAGGTGCTGGGGGGGCTACTACACGCAGAAGGTTTTTTATCGTAATGCATAGAATGCATTACGATAAAAAACCTTCTACCTTTACAACTCCTTTAACCATTGTTTTTATCTCTTATTTCTTTGGGATTGTATAAAGCTTTATATTCACTTATATTGTCACTCCAAGCCCCTGCGTGGGCAGATTGGGTGCTTTATTGTTACTCTTCCTAAAAAAAAAAAAAAGTTATTGAACCAGAAAGAAAACGAATTCCTAGTAAGACTCCTGGAATGTATTAGCTAATTTTGGTCTAGGCCACTACCCAGGAAAGAAATGTAACAAAAAAGAAAAAGGTTAAAACAAGTAGATATACACTTTCCTATCTGGAGGCATAAGGATTACGAATAGTTTAATGTTAATTGGAAGAATTTTGTTTCCGCTTTAAGCACTGATTACTTTAATCATGTTACTTAGACCCCTTTTACACTGGAGGCATTTTTCAGGCGTTTTTTGCGCCAAAAATAGCGCTTGTAAAGTGCCTGAAAAATGCCTCATTTGCAATCCCAGTGTGTTTTTTTTAAATCAAATTTTCTTTTTTTTCTTTCACATAACAAAAATAAACATCTACAAATAAACAAAACAACCAGCAAAAAACCCTAGAACAAGAAATTCCCTTTTCCCCTTTTTCCTATCCTCTCCTCTCTCGGTCTCTCCCTCTCTCCTTTCCTTCCTGCTTAGTTAGGCTGATAAAATGGTAACAACAACACATTTATTTTATTATCAAGTATACCATAACATGTTTATCCATTCCAGGGTCCAGTCCCCCAGGGAAGGAGGGTTGGGCAAGACCCAGCAAGAGGCTATCAACTTACAGGCCACAAAAAGTGATCTTATAACAGCCACTACCTGATCATGTTCTAGATTGCTGGGATTTATATAACCTAATAGGCATAGAATGGGATCTGGAATTAACGCAGTGTTATGAACCGAGTTTATCACATCTATTACATACTGTCAATACTAATGTAATTTTGGACATCTCCAAAACAAGTGAATAAAAGAGCCAAGAGATTGGGCATCTTGAACTTTCAGGATTCTTTCCTACCTATCCTATGCAGCAGTTCTGGGGTTCAATAGGACCTGTGCAAGATGAAGAGTTGAGTGACTCTGAGTTGGAGACAGAGAGACCAACTGAACGTTCATCATTGTTTGATCCCATATAGTGAATTTGGAGTTGAGTTATTCACTGTAAGGTCATCACAGAGGACAAGGGGGCACGCTTTATATCTGGAGGAGATGTAATCTACTACAGAAAGATTTCTTCACAGTAATAGCAGTGAAAATGTGGAATAGACTTCCCCAAGAGCTGGTTCTGGCTAGCTCTGTAGCTTGCTTTAAATGCCTGGATTCTTTCCTAAATGTACATAACTGGATACTAACATTTTATAGGTAAAGTTGATCCAGGGAAAATCCAATTGCCTCTCGGGGGGTCAGGAAGGAATTTTTTCCCCTACTGGAGCAAATTGGATCATGCTTTGCTGGGGTCTTTTGCCTTCCTCTGGATCAACTGTTTGTATAGGATTGTGTATATGGGATTGTGTATGTGTCCCCCCGGTTGTCCCCCCTAGATGGACTTGTCTTTTTTCAACCTGACTAACTATGTAACTATGTCTCCTAGAGCCACATCAACATCCAACTCCCATTTCTGCCTACATGGTATAGGAAATTTAAGAAGCAAATTGGATAGCTATCGTGTGCAAACTTTAGAGATGGAGCTCTTTGTGTTAATAGCTTGGAATACACTGTCCAAGATGGGCGTTACAAAAAAAGAGGCATTCAGAACCAAATTGTGGAATTTCAGAGCATGTCTTAGTTGTAGGTGATGGAAAAACCACTTCTGATTCTGAGGTTCATACAGAGCCACTGATAGGTTTTCAGCGCTCCGTCGGAGTACAACTGTACTAAAGTATCAATCCCAGAGTATTCCCACCTGGAAAAACCTTCCAGACAGAAAACTTCAGGCAGCGTTCTGTTTGACCATAATGGCATACACTATAATACCCAGCATTTTTTTAATGGATTGCCAGACCTTATAAATCAAATAAAATGTAGGATAAGTATGAACTAATAAGCCCACAGTGCTGTCCCAAAACAGTATCACTCCCATTTCCCCTTCAGTACAACAAGATATGTTTATAAGTGATCAAACAGTATACAGCCTGTGCAGCCGGGAAGCCTCTGCAGAGCTCCAGATGCTCCCCGGCTGCAGAGGATTGCGGAGCTCGGTGTGGCTGCCCTGTGCAGGGGAATGCAGTGCTGAGCTGAGCCCCCCCCCCCCCATAGACGGGTGGAGGGGAGATGAATGAGAGCGAGGAGTGCACAGGATGAGAGATCCCATAGAACGCTCCATCTCCTAGGATCCCACTCCGATCTGCAGACATTTAACACACCTGGAAAATTCCACCTGATCCAGGAACGTGACCATCCTGGATGGGCTCCCCCTTTTGTTCCCCTGTATGGTGTCCAAGGTATGTAGATCTGAATAGTGCAGCACAATAGAGCACTGACTGGGAGAGCATATCAGTGAAGGAGAGGAGAAGCTGATCATTCCTGCCAAGACCTGGGAGGGTAATATCCACAAGCTCATGGAGACTTTGTAACTGAAAAGCACAAGGTCAATGGTATCTGGTGAGTGAGTGAAAGCGTGAAGCACTAAAAAAAAACACAGAAGCTGCACTGGAGCCCTGTTGTCTTTTAAGAAGCACTTTCTATGAAGCAGTTTATTATGAACTATTTTGTGGGACTAATCATACTACAGTATATTTATATTGTTTTATTACTTACAGTATATGTATACTGTTATATACATATCTTGTTGTACTGATGGGGAAATTGGAGTAATACTGTTTTGGGACAGCGCTGTGGACTTATAAGTTCATTTGTGCCAAGCAGCTACTATATGGTTTCTTGGTTAACAGCAGCAGTCCTATATAGGATAACGTTAGTCAACCATTGGTATTTATGTAACGAATATTAATTTCGGGTTTAAAAAAGGTGACAGCGCTGTGGGTTAAAATAATGTAGGATAGGTATATTGCTTAAAAGGTGGAGGAGATGAATCCAAGGCCAATAAAGGGCTGCCATTGTGAAATAGAGAACTGAGTATATTATAAGAGGATATATGAAGACCATCTTTTTCCCAGCCTGCAAGATGTTGGAGTTGGGCCACCTGAAAATGTAACCAGGGATTTACTGCTGAAAGCCCCCTTGATCATTTGGATATTGTAAATATTCATATATAATTGTTGTGGGCTTATTACCCCATATCAGGTCATAACATTTTTTAGCAAGTTTCTTAAAATATTTCTGCGTAATCCAGCAGGGCGAGTTATGTAAATAATACATTAATTGCGGCATCCAAACCATTTTCAAGGGATTAGTGTGGCCTGCCACAGAGATTGGCAACTTACACTATACTTTACTAGTGGTAGCAAATTATGGGGGACATATTCCTTAAGAGTAGAGAAAACCACCCCTAGATGTTTAATCTTTCCATCCACCTTAAGTTATGATTCTGTAGGAGGGAGAGGGTCACAGAGGGGGTCCAATGGGAATAAGCTAGACTTTTCCCAGTTGATCGTAAGACCGGAAAGTAAAAAAACGTCTCTATGACAGACATTGCAGTAACCAGTGAACCCTGAGTATCAGGCTGCTATAGCAGTATATCGTCTGCATAGAGTGCTTTTTTTCTCCTCATGTTTGTCTCTACAGAAGCTTCTAACCTCTTCCATTTGTCTCAACAAAGCAGCCAGAGGCTCTATAGAAGTGGTTTCCAAACTGCAGCCTTGGGGCCGGATGTGGCCTTTTGCTTGCCTTTATTCGGCCCTTGAGGCATTATTCCTTTCACTAATGCCAAAAATTGAGCACTGTTTCTTCCACTGACACCAACAATAGGGCACTATTTCTTCCACTGACATCAACGATGGGGCATAATTAAATTCCACTTACAACAAAAACGGGGCACTAATCCTCCCAAAGACACCAACTATTTCTCCCTCTAGTACCAAAGATCGGGCATTGTTTATCCCACTGGGCAAAGTCTGGCCCCCCTAAAGTCTGAAGGACAGTAAATTGACTCTTTCTTTAGAAAGTTTAGAGACCCCTGCTCTATAGCTACTGAAAACAGAAGTGATGACAATGGACATCCTTGTCCACAAAACAGAGAAAAAGAGCTGGACAGATTCCCATTGACCCTGATCAAGGCCTTTGGCCTAACCCAAGAATGTACCACAAAGTACCCCTAAAGCCAAAATGCCTAAGCACTTCCCACATAAAACGCCATTCTCTGCTATTAAACGCCTTAGCGGCATCTAATGACAGCAAGGCTCTATTTGTCAAGTTGTCCACAGGAATCTGAATAGTTAAGAATGCGCACCTTATATTAATGGCAGTTTAGGAGTTTAGTATAAACCCTGTTTGCTCTGGATCAATGTTTCTCAATTCCAGTCCTCAAGGTGCACCAACAGGTCATGTTTTCAGGATTTCCCTCAGATGAAACAGCTGTGGAAATTACTAAGGCAGTGAAACTGATCAAATCACTCGTGCAAAATAATGGAAAGCCTGAAAACATGACCTGTTGGTGCGCCTTAAAGACTGGAATTGAGAAACACTGGTCTGGATAAATAATAGCTGTAAAAATTCTACTCAACCTATTGGCCAGAATTTTAGCCAATATTTTAAAATCTGAAAATACTTGACTATGAAATTGGTCTGTAGGAATCTGAACATAATAGATCCTTCTCTTTTTTTAGGTAAGACCACAATAATAGCCACTGTCAGGTTTTAATTGCTGTAGAGAAATCTCTTTACTTCTGCCTAACACCTATCACCAGAACAGGAAGTGAGGAAAATCACCCCCAATAGGGACACAGACTGCAATTAACCTGACATGTTTCAACTTATCCATACCCTTTTAAATTGAATTTATAGCTTTAGTTTTTTCCTTGTTGAGGACATTTCTCCCTGTACTGGAAAGTCCTTGTTCTTATATATAAAATAGATATGAGCGCTGAAAATCCCCTCAGTGGGGGCACAGACATTCTAAACCTTACGTTTCTTTATCCAAAAAAAAGTATTGTTTAGACCCAAAAGCAACTTCTTTATGTGATGTTCACATATTTATATGCTTACTCTTTTTTTTAAAGATTCAATTTTTTTTAATTGTATATAATAAAAAAAGAAGCACATAAGCAGGAGGAAGACTGCCCATCAATGACTACATCAAAATATCAAAGGCAAAGACTCCGATAAAAAAAATAAGTGAGTGTATACTGAAAGGTTGGCTGTTAAGCCTAGTACACACGGCCGAATGTCAGGCAGCATTAGCGGGTTCAAAAAAAACCAGCCGACATTCGGCCTGTGTGTACGGCAGTCGGTCTGACAGAAGCCGATGGCTGAGAGCACTGACCAGAGTGTTCTGGCGGGGGGGGGGGGGGGGGTCCCCCCTGTCAGAACGCAATAGCTCAGCAGGAGAGATTGATGTACTAACATCAAATTGTTAGTACAGCGGCTCTGACGTGAGCTGTCAGTTTTAGTAGTGTGTACGAAGCTTAAGAGAAGTAAGGATAAGGCATTCACAATTCTGTTGCTCCTCCACCGCAGTTAGGGAGAAATGCGGACCAGACAAGACTAAAAAGAAGAAAGGTGTTGGATGGGAGGGAAATGTGGTTCTCCAGTTGGGTGAGTTTCTCAACGTCAGGGTAGATGCTTACTCCTACATACTGTATCTTGGTATTGAATATAGGGATTTGTAGGATGGTCACTAGAGGTATCTGAGTATTTCACTGACATTAGTCAGCTTCTTTCTATTTAACTGTTAATCTGGGATATCAGCCGCACAAGTGCATTGTTTGCAATGTGTCGGATGGCTCAAAGGCTTGCATTGTGAGAAGGAGCAATAAAGCACATCTGTTCTATAGCACATTGTACAACAGGAGGCAGGCCCTATATTTGCAGTGACAAAGCAAACCTGCCCCTATGAACACACAGAATTAAACACTATTCCATAATATCAGTGAAGGAGAGGAGCTCAATCACATGACCAAAAACCCTATAGTAACTATGCCAACAGATGCAATTCCATGGGTTATTCTGTATATAGGTTTAGTGTACTGACTTTTTCTAACTGAGCAGCAGTACCTACACTAAATACCTACACAAAATGTTTTCTCAAAGGAAGAAACGCTAATGTATTGCGCTTGGGGATGGAAGGGTTAACATTAAAGTGCATGTCCAGCTAAAACAGCTTTTTGTTTCAGGTAGAATCAGGAAGGGTTTGTGCCTTTCTGTCAAGTTTTACAGCTATCTGGGGCTTCATTAGAGAATTTCCCTTCACTTAGGCACCTTTCACAAAGGCGGACTGGTCATTTTTTTAGGCAGACCCAATTGGACCATCCATTGCCCTCTATAGAACGACGGGTGTCAACGGACATGTGTCTGTTAACACCTGCTGACATCTGATCCAATCCTGTCCGCTAAAAACAGACGGATGGGGATCTGTTCTGGCCAATTAGATTGGATGTCATTCAGGTGTAAATGGACAGGCGGTCTTTTAACATTCGCCTGCCCGTAGAGGACAGCGGACTGTGTCTGCTCTACATAAGCGGTGCGAACATGGACAAGCCATTAGCCTGCTCAGTGAGGATAAGTGGACAGATTCCCTGCAAAGCAGGTGGACTCCTGACTATGTCCACCCCATGTGAAAGGGGCCTAACTGTCATGGTGACAGCAACTTACTGAACAGGAAGTGAGGGTATATATGCAAGGGATACAGACCACAGTACAAAGCTTGAGTTGGATTCTAGCCTTCCTCTGGAAAATTCTGTACTTAGCAGTAATATTTCCTTTCCTGGCACATAAGCCGCATGGCAGCATACTCCTGGGTAAGCACTGCTCCTCTTACCTTATAGGCCCGACTACCCTATAAATTTAAGCTCCACCCAGCTACCAGTGGGACTCCTATGTTGCCATACCAGGAAATGTGCCAGGAAATGAAAATTACCAACAAGCAGCATACACGTGAAATGTAGCAATTAAACAAGGGAGGCTGATGCAGAAAAAATGTATTAGTCATTTTACAAAGCTTAAGACTGTAGAACCACTCTCCCGACCTTGACCATTGTCAGAGATGCTAGATTTACCCAATAATGGGACCTGATGGTGCCATATGATACCCATGTTTCTGTCCTGCAGGGATTTTCGGCAGCACCATGTCCTAAGGCAGGTGGAATGTAAAACAAACTTTTGGCCTGTGTTGGCAAAACTGCTTGATCGTGTAGTTCTTTGCAATACAGTGTTTGCAGTTCTGAAACTTTTTGGCTGGACCTTATGGCCATCAGGAACACCACCTTTATAGTGCGATTCCACAAAGAGCAGTCCATTGAATGAAACAGAGGGTCTGTCAAAGCATCCAGGGCCAAAGATTACTGACAGACTCCGAATCATGTGCTGGACCCTGGACACCCAAGACAATCAGAATGGGGCTTCTGGCATAAATCGACATTTAGAAGCTGTACAGTGGGAACTTTGACCAGGAGATGATCAGAACTTGGGTGGCAGACCACAGGAAATCAGTTAGGTAGGGGTAAAAAGAAAAAAGGTTCATGTTGGATCCTTTTCCAGCCCTGGAGCAGCAAAGACAGGAAAATAATAAAGGCAGCTGGGGTGGGGCCTAAACGTTTAGAGGGTAGTTGGTCCAATGGGGTAAGATGAGGCAGACCAGTTTTTTTTTTTTTTTTTTAGTTTCTGGATGTGTTACTGTTGGAAAATTTCCCTTACTCTGGTCTAGTAAAATCACAGTAACTAGTATATTAAAGGAAAAATCTGTAATCTAACGCATGCCTCGAGTTGCATTAAAAGGAGTTCTAATCCTTCCCCAGCTAATCCAGAATAAAAGAAAAGAATTCAGATGAACCATTCAATTTCTCATTAAAGCCACAAACGTTACAAACCTTTTTTTTCTTTCAAATGTTGGGTAAACTTGTAATACTTGGTATAACTGGTAGTGTTTGCAATTCAGGATGTCACAGGTAAGTATTTGTTTCCCATACTGGCCATATGAGCATGTGACTCCACTAAACTATTCCTTTTTTTTTTTTTTTTTGAGGGAGTTTCAAGAATTACCTATCCGTACCATAAATAATGCATTGTCTGATTAAATTCAGCAAACTTTATCCCTTCCTAAATAAGGCAAATACAAAACTCTCCAGGTCTTTTTATAGGGCTGGAGAAAAAGTACAAAGTGTTTTATCATTAAGACTGTTCCCTCTAAGGAAAATACACGCTTCCCTCGAGCTTTACTGTTCCAATTGAGGAATAATTCCCAGCACAATTGCTTCTCTGGCAGCCCACTCAGCGGACTGCAAGCCAAACTATTTTCTATCGTTTTAACTCATTCTTTTAATGGAAGTACTTTCAAGCGTAGACATGTTGAATAGTTGTCTGCTGGTCCCTGAAACATGTCACAATGAAAAATACTCCAACAAAGACCAGTAAAGCTGTATTAAAGCCTCAGTGTTTTAACCCCCAGTGTTAACTTTTAGGCTTTAGGCTTCACACTGTGCATTTAGCCCTGATGCATAAGTCTCTGGCATTTTAGTGCAGGCAGAAGGTACGGGCACACTGTCCAGCCCCGCTGTCGGCAGCCTGTAAAAATCTATGAGAGGCTAAAAGATATTGCAGATGGAGAGGGATGGACTGTGCACTAAGAAATAGTAATGTTTAAGGTAATATGCGCCCAGGGACGAAAGCCCAGAATTCAGACTGCTTGCATTCCAGGCAATCGTCCGTGGGCGCATACTGCCCTAAACATTAGCACCATTCAGTGCCCAACAGCTTTCAGCACCAAAAGGCTTAGATCCCATAAATTGAGGCCAACACGTTGGGGGTTAATTTACTAAAACTGGGGAGTGCAAAATATGATGCAGCTCTGCATAGAAACAAATCAGTTTCCAGGCTTTTTGTCAGAATTCAGTTGAGCAAGCTGAAATTAGAAGCAGATTGACCATCATGCACAGCTACACCAGATTTAGTAAATGAACCCTATTAAGTGCAATAAAATAAACATTCTCCAGTAAACTGTTTTGTTAAAATGATTTGTAGTCAGAGTCTTCGAGTGAGAAAGTGATACTCCTAAGCACCAAGGCCTGAGGTGTGCCTTGGCCTGACTGGTCAGTATGCCTGAAAAGAGGGCATACCCTGAATGTCAGAAAAAGTAATATGAGTATGTATGAAGATTGGGGGAAACGGGTGGGTGGGAACCCAGAAACGCAGACGAGCCCTAGCCTGACAGAGGAGGAGGCTTAAATAGCCCTCTCAGACTCCTCCCACAAATACAGGCTAGCCTCCGGCTAGCCTTTACACTTAATGCTGCTGACTTCTACTCTCTCATTGCTGCTTCCCTGAACTTCCAGTCTTCACAGCAAAGAGTGGATAGTGTAGTCTGAAACCAGTGTGCGTGATTGAAGGAGGGAGGAGCAGTGGTATGCCTTGCCATTCTAAGACATGTAGTTGTGTGTTTCTATTGATTCGCACAATGTGGGGAGACATGTCCCTGCATGTAAGGGTGGTTTCAGGAGAAATGAGCTACCCTAAAAAAGGAAACCTGGGGCACGGCACCAGCCTAAACTGAAACATAGGCACAGATTAATAGATAAAGAGGCTGCATACTCAGTAAGTGATTAAATCAGCTGCTGAAACTTTACTTCTATAAAAATCTGGAAATTTTTTGTCAGTCTAGGACTGTTCTTCTGCAGGTCTCTGCAAGTCTAGGATTTCTTGGAACAGAGATGAGCAATTGACAGGGCCACATGCTGGTGAAATCTAGTATTACAACATGACCTGAAATAAAAAATGATGTGCCGTGCATACAATTCTATTACTGTTGCTGGTTTTCCTTTACTGTAAAGAAACAAAGAATCAAGTGTACTGATGAAGGACCTCTATGTAACAGGGACAGTCGCCTAAAAGTACTTTTGAGGGGATATTGTTTGTACCATAGAGAACATCTGATATCTGTAATTTTTGACAGGCATGGAAGGCTATCTGATGAGTGACATAACTGAAAAAAAACTGAGCATTCTTTCCAATGCCTTTATTGTCTTTGCATCCAAACAGAGAGAGCAGTGCAG
Source organism: Aquarana catesbeiana (assembly GCF_042186555.1). Taxonomy (NCBI): domain Eukaryota; kingdom Metazoa; phylum Chordata; class Amphibia; order Anura; family Ranidae; genus Aquarana; species Aquarana catesbeiana. Next base: position 180,565,160 of record NC_133325.1, read on the forward strand.
TAGTAGCACCCAACGTTATAGAAACAACTATGTTGTGGTAGAGTGAAGATGAGAACAGGTGTAACTAGGTATACAAAGGTAATGTTTAGAACTACCTGGATGGCGGACATATACAGAGTTGTTAAAACAAGACATATTTTGTAGCAGATCCTTAAGGCTATAGACATTGATTTTGTATAAATATTCTTTCTTTATTATAGCCAGGACCAAAAAAATACACATTTTCTAAAAATTATTTAATTAACAGGTAGAGTTTTAGGCTGCCTACAACATGTTGCTTCCATTCTTAAAAAAAGACAGTTTACAGAGTTCAGTAGCTGAAGCTGACATTTACAGAAAATGTTTTGTTGGCTTTTTTAAAGGATGTACGGTTTATAAATCTAACACGTTGAACCAACACTGAAAATATCATTCTGACAGCCAGTGCAATTGATACAAAACATAGTTTCAATGAGATGTATAATTCAGTGATGCAGCGTTGGCTTGCAATAGTCATAAAGCAGTGGTTCTCAACCTGGGGGTCGAATGACGATTTGCCAGGGGTCACCAATCCAGGGATGTTCCTGAAGCCTGCACCACTTTCCCAGCCTTTTCGTGGCTGCCCAGCAGGGTTGACCCTGGAACCTGTGGCCACCCACTCAGCCTCTTCGCAGCCACCCATTCAGTTCACGGCATGGCTGGGGTGGGGGTGGGGCAGAGACTAGAGGTCAGCTGACTGGTGAGGAATGTGAAGTGGGAGGGGCTGAAGGAGACCCTGTCTCCTGATTCCGGCATAGGTGTTACTGCGGCGGGACACCACAAAGCCGGAGACACAGAGAAGCCGGAGACACAGTGAGTAACACTACCTGTGATTATAGTTGGCATGAAAAGTCCTCACTACAGTTCTCAGATCAGCAGAAGACCTTGATCAAGAGCACCTAAGTTGGCTGATCAGAACTTCCCCAACATTGCCACTGATCCCACCCCCCACCAGAACTGATAATCATCCCAAATCCCCGCCAGCACTGCCACTTATCCCATCCCCCCCCCACCCCATCAAGGAGTAAGAGAAGGAATAAAAATAGAGAATACATGGAAGGGAGAGGAAAAGAGGGGGAGGAACAAAGAGAAAGGGAGAGAATGAATAAGAGAAAGAACAAGAAAGACGGCTAGAGAGAGGGGTGGGGGAAAAAAAACAAGAAATTAGGATAGAGAGAGATAAAAGGGAGGCACTCAGGGAGCGCTAAATATCCGTGGGTTAGGGGCGCAAATTACTTGTCTTGCCTTGCGTGCTGACAATCCATGCTATGAAAATGATTTTACTGTTAGGGGTCCCCACAACTTGGGAAATTTTATCAAGGGGCACAGCACTAGGAAGGTCGAGAACCACTGTCATAAAGCAACCTGTTTAGAACAATAATAAATAAGACATTAAAGACAAATCATGTCGGAATATAAACTGAATTATGTTTAATGGACGTTTATGGTGATTTGACCTATATCTATGTACTGGCTTCTACATTAATATTTCCCTGTCAAGGTAAGCCTAAATGATAAAGGTGGTTGGTAGTGATGAGGTGTAGTGGGGCAGGAAATTTCATGTAAAAATGGAGGGTTTTCATAGGAAGAGAGAAAAGGCGCAAACTGAAACAAGTCAAATCAGAGAAATGAGTTGTCACTTATGGGAGCCTTTGCATCTGATGTTTCAGTCGGACAATGCAAACCTCAAAGCAGGCAGCTACTGCTGTGCTGTCTCCTTTAATAACTCTGTGTCCTAGGATTCTTATGTCGTGTATTAAATCTTCATTTGTGCATGTGTATAAAGAATCGATTTAAATCGAAAACATTTAAAAACTGGTGCAAACCCATAATAGTTATCTTTAACCTCAAAGTTAGAGCCTGAAATGTATATTAAATAGGGTTTCCTCTTCAACATGCATGTTATATGTAATTTGTGTTCAGTACAGTCTCTTGTAGGTTTTAGGCATATATTACACACACTAGGCAAGGCTGGCTGCTTGAGAATACCTTGCTTGTCTCTGCCAGTAAAGAGGCTTTGTTGGTAATAGAGAAATGATGAATTGCCTATATTGCATGGACTGGCAGGTTATGATGTGTGAGCTGTGGAGTTGTTACTTTTAACACTGAGCATATGCTTATTAGAACACATACTGGAAAGTCTTGCTGGGCAAGTGCTTTTATGCTATTAATACAACAAAAATGTTGCGCTTTCTTAATAGATAAGCACGTGACCTTTTTGTTTCATCACTAACATTATGTGAATGTTAAGCTATATTTATACTACACATTGGTTTAACATATAGAAAATTAAATCCCAGTGATTTGTCCAATTTTAGTATTTTCAATGCAATAAATTTAATCCTATTGGAAGAGCTTGACGTCCACCAGAATATGCATATATACAGACTATGCAAATATATTCTACTGAAAATATATTCATTCCTCCTGAATTCTGTTCAGGTTAGAAATTTTAATTAATTCATATGAAATACCCAACAACCCGAATAGCGCATTATTGACACTATCAGATTTATCACAGAGCTGGGAGAGGGAGGACTAGTATTATGTGAATTGTGGCATCCCCAACATCTCTGCCATATGGACATGTCTTGCTTGTTATGCAGATACTTGGTTGAGGCACATCACCATCTAGTGGCTGAAAAGGGCAAGCACAGCCCATTCATACTGGATTAAATGCTGGGGGTGCAGTGTTTAATTGTGTGATATGACTCTCTACATGCAAAAATTGTGTCTACAACAGGAGGGGGAGCCACACATACAGTATATGCCAGATTTTTTGATTCTGCGGTGTGTTAGAATGTTGGAGAAAAGTGTTTCACACTAAAAGGGTGGTTGATGTTTTGCCAAGGGGACAGTTTACTTGCAAATAGTACAGACTGGATTTTCTGTTTAATATATAACAGTTTTTGTGCTTTCGGGGATGTGGTCAGCAGGGAGATGAACTTCATATATGGTGGTCCTGCCCCCGCCTAGTGGGCTTCTGGTCGAGGGTATTTGGACTTCTGTTTACTCTCTTCCACATGCCCACCCTCAAAGACGCCAAATTGGTCTTACTCCATTGTCCAATCCCAGGCCTTTTCTCCAATCAACAGAAATTGGCCACCTATTTATTCATTGCAGCCAAACGGACAATAGCTAGGGCTTGGAGGAATCCGGCGGTCTCGCTCACGAAGGTAAAGAACATCTTAACGACTCATGATTAATGAGAAGATGGCTAGTATCCTTCATGACTCCCACACTAAATTTCTTAAGGTATGGGGCCCATGATGGTCTTGCGCTCTTCCGACCTTGCACCTGACCAGCCTGTGCCTTCCAATTTGATCTCCTCTGCCCTCCTGGCCTGGGGGAACCCTCTCCTCTCCTACTTTGCTCTTCTTTTCTTACCTCTTATTCTATGATCTCCTCTCCCTTGCTGCTCCCCCCCCCCCCCCCCCCCCCGCCATCTAATCCTTTCCCCCTTCCTTTTTATTTTTTTTATTTTATTATTGTGAGTTCGGATTTATTTCTCCCGATTTTTGTGGGCTGTCCACACCCAAATCCCTAACAACTTGTGTTAACCCCTGGCTTAGACCAGAGGGTCGTTACGGTTCGATAGTTCCTCTTATAAAACTCATTTTATATGTGTATCTTATATTGCACTATGTTATGCTCACTGCTCATATCCCCTGCGTGTGATTATTATAACTTTATATTTTTTGGTTTATTTCAATAAAAAATATTGTACCATAAATATATTTTGTTTTAATCATTGCCTGAGGCCCTCCTATATCTGTTCATGTGTATTAAAAAAAATCTTACAAATAAACCAGCTTATGAAAGCATGCTATTTATGCATAGCAGTGTTTAACAACATTTAAACACTTTTTTAATCAGACATTTAAGTCACACTTATATGTATTTAGGCTCCATGTACACTAGCGTTTTTTTAAGCTCCTAGAAGCTGTTATCAGCATTTTTTTTGCTCCTAGAAGCTAAATAGTGTTATCCTATGTGTCCATGCACACTACTTTGGGCTATTAGCATTTTTTGAGCTTCAGCATCTAGGAGCAGAAAAAAAAATGTTTTTTGGAGCATTTTTTCCAGCAGAAAAAAATGCTGAATGCTCCTAAATGCTCCGAATTGCTTCTAAAAGTTACTAAAATGCTACTAACAGCTTTTTTTGAGCTTTTTTTCTTTAAGGGCGCTTTCACACATAATGTCCGTTTTTGACGGACTCCTCTTGCTAAGCAGGGATCGATCCGTTGATCCCTGCTGAGCCGGCGGATGACAGCTCTGTCTCTGCACATTTTGCAGGGAAGGACCTGTCAGAGGCCCGCTCTCCTCTATAGGGGAAAACATACCGCTTGTCCGTTTTCACTTGATCCACCAGACAGATGGAAAATAGGGTTTCCATCCTTCTGCATTTAGCGGATTGGATGTCAGCGGACATGTCACCGCTGACATTCGTGACTCCATAGAGGTGAATGTAGCGTCCGTTCATGTCTGCCTGAAAAACTAACAGGCGGACCTGAAGGGTCCATATGTGTGAAAGGGGCCCAAGGCTTCATGTACAGTGCTCCTGGTAAACGGACATTTAGGAGCAGTTGGGAATTTTTCTTTAGCTGCCCCTGAACTCTCCTCCGTTATCTTATCAGTACATGTACACAGGGTCATTTGTAGTGGTTTCTAGGCAGTTGAGTTTAGAAGCATTTTTTGTTCAGAGGCATTTGAAACGCCAAATGCCTGTAACAGCTTGTAAACGCGGTAACTTGCGTTTAGCTGTGTTTTGTTTACAGGTATTTTTAATGGAGATACATTTTAGACTATTTGAAGAAAAAAAAAATTTAACGCGGCATGTAAACGCCGCAAAATGGACGTTTTTAAACGTTGTTTAAAACTTTAAATCGTTCAGGGGAGGTTTTAAAACGCCCCGTGTACATTAAGCCTTATTTTCTTCATGTACTGCTAAAATGCTAATGCTCCTAACTGCTCCTAAAACCCTCCAAATGCTTCTAAAAGCTACCAAAATAAGACGGCATAAAAATGCCTTTATCAGCATTTTTTATCCCACATTTTTTTTCCAGCTTTTTTTGCACTTATGAAAAACGCTAGTGTGCATGGAGCCTAAATACCCACATGTGACTTAAATGTCAGATAAAAATAAGTGTCTCGCAACACAATACTCACTCAAATATCAACACAACGCATGTATAAACTCATGCGTTTAAGTGCATGAAGATATGTGACAAATAAATTACTGTTAGAAATCCACTAGCCTTCAAACTAAATAATCAGAGTCTGAACAATCAAAAACCAAGAAGTAAAAAAAATAAAGTGCCTTGAAAGAGTATTCACACTCCTTGAAACTTTCCACATTTTGTCATGTTACAACCAAATCTCTAGATGTGCAAAGGTGGTAGAGACCTACCCAACAGTATTGACTCAGGGGGGCTGAATACAAACGCACACCACACTTTTCAGATATTTATGTGTAAAAAATTTTGAAAACCATTTATCATTTTCCTACGTCTTCACAATTATGTGCCTCTTCGTGTTGGTCTATCACATAAAACCCCAATAAAATACATTTACGTTTTTGGTTGTAACATTACAAAATATGGAAAATTTCAAGGGGAAGGAATACTTTTTCACGGCACTGTAGATACAAGCGTTTTTGATATCTAAATGAGTATTGTGTTGCGAGACACTTTTTTTTTTTATCTGATATTTGCTGAGGGTGTGGGAATACACATTTCAGTGTAAGCAGCAACTTTTTATGTTTTTTGTTTATTTGATTTTCTCACATTGTTACTGGTAGTTTAACACAAAGAGAGGATTGCGCAGAGAATTGCTCTTGATCAGTTTTCCAAGGGTAAAGTATAATGTATTAGTAAAGCTTTGATTGTTTTTTTTTTCTAATATTAAACATATTATACTTACCTGCTTTGTGCACTAGTATTGCACAGAGCAGCTACGATCCTCCTCTTTTCTGGTCCCCTGCCGGCACTCCTGGCTCCTCCTCTTCAATGAATGCCCCTATGGGGGCACTTGTGCAGGCTCGTTCCCTGAAACATCTTGTTTGCGTCTATAGATGCAGACACAGGGCTTGGCCCACGACCCCCGCTCCCCCATCACAGAATCCCGCTGCTGTCAATCTGCCCAGTGAAGAGGGAGAGAGTGGATAGAGGCAATTCTCTCATGTACAGCGCAGGATCTGGATTGAGATCGGGCTCAGGTAATTATAAGGGGCAGCTGGAAGGGGGGGTTTGGGATCATTTTGGCACAGGTTTTTTTTTCTCTAATGCAAATGATTAAAAAAAAAACTTAAAGTGATTGTAAAGTCAGAAGTTTTTTTAATCTTAATGCATTCTATGCATTAAGATAAAAAGCCTTCTGTGTGCAGCAGCCCCCCTCACCCCCCCAATACTTACCTGAGCCCCATCTAGATCCAGCAATTTTGTAGGAGTGTCTCGGCTGCCCGGGACTTCCCTCCTCTTTGGCTGAGACAGCAGCGCAATGCCATTGGCTCCTGCTGCTGTCAATCAAAGACAGTCAGCCAATGAGGAGAGAAAGGGGGTGGGGCCAGGTCACGACTCCATGTCTGAATGGACATGGGGAGCTGTGGCTCGGCTCGGGTGCCCCCATAGCAAGCTGCTTGCTGTGGGGACACTCAACAGAAGGGAGGGACCAGGAGCACCAAAGAGAAGGATCAAGGTTGCTCTGTGCAAAACCACTGCAGAGGGCAGGTAACATGTAAAACATGTTTGTTATTTTTAACTAAAAGAAAAAAAACAAAAAACGAGACTTTAGTATCACTTTAAAACCACTTTAATTGTTCTAGTTTTCTTTTGGTTATCATATACTTTACAATATTTATGTAATCTTTGTGCAATGGACTTTATCCAAAACTTTGTGATCTATAGCTAAACTATCCAATCAATTTGCATCTAATCAGGCAGGCCCTTGCACTAGATAGTTGTTGATAGATCTAAAGGGAATTGTATAATCCAACATTGTGGTGAGTTTACAGCCTTGGAATTACTTGAGCCTTGGCTTGCATGACCTACTTTTTATGTAGCATCATGATACGTTGTACATGCTTGATGACTCTGTTGGGGATCACATCAAAGCCACAATACACGCACAGTACAGGCTCTCCGCACCCTAGCAGCTGTCCAAACTTGTAGGAATCATATTACCAGAATTACGATCTTTCAGTTGTGGTGTGCTTGGCTCAAGCTTCCCAACTACCAGGAATCTAATCAAGTTCTGAGTTGGGGAGAATGGTTTATATAGAGTAGGTGGTAGCATAGAAAAATTGAATCCTGTTATTTTACATTTTTTTTTATAACTGAGTTGCTTTAAGTTTTTTAAGTGGCCAAAAAAGTACTGCAGGAACCTTTTTGAAAGTCCCAGAAGATTGCAGAGAGGGAGTGGGGAGAGGTGAACTTCCTCTCTGGTGCCACGGCGTCAGGGGAGGAAGTGGGAGCTGGTTGCCTGTCAAAACTGTGTACCCCCCCCCCCCCCCCAAAAAAAAAATGACATGCCAAATATGGAACTCCGCTTTAAAATCTGCTTTATTTGTCAGCAAACAGAAACCGGCTTGGTCTTCAGCTTCAACTAAAAGTAGGTGCAGCTTAACCGCACAAGTATGAGTGTGCTTAGCTTCCGCATACTGTACAGCCCTGGACAAAAGTCTTGAGAATTACACAAATGCTAATTTTCACACAGTCTGCTGCTTCAGTGGGTTTTTTTAGATTTGTTTTGTCAGATGTTACTATGGTATACTGAAGTATAATTGCAAGCATTTCATAAGTGTCAAAGGCTTTTATTGACAATTACATTAAATTTATGCAAAGAGTAAATATTTGCAATGTTGACCCTTCTTTTTCAAGACCTCTGCAATTCGCCCTGGCATGCTGTCAATCAACTTCTGGGCCACATCCTGACTGATGGCAGCCCATTCTTGCATAAATAATGCTTGGAATTTGTCAGAATTTGTAGGGGTTTTTTCACCTGCCTCTTGAGGATTGTTCACAATGGGATTAAGGTCTGGGGCGTTTCCTCGCCATGGACCCAAAATTTTGATGTTTTGTCCCCCAAGCCACTTAGTTATCACTTTTGCCTTATGGCATGGTGCTCTATCGTTCTGGAATAGGCATTGTTCGTCACCAAACTATTCTTGGATGGTTGGGAGAAGTTGCTCTCTGAGGAAGTTTTTGTAGCATCCTTTATTCGTACCTGTGTTCTTAGGCAAAATTGTGAGTGAGCCCACTCCCTTGGCTGAGAAGCAACCTCACACATGAATAGTCCCAGGATGCTTTACTGTTGGCATGACACAGGACTAATGCTAGCACTCACCTTTTCTTCTCTGGACAAGGTTTTTTTCTGGATGCCCCCAACAATCGGAAAGGCGATTCATCAGAGAAAATGACTTTACTAAAGTCCTCAGCAGTCCAATCCCTGTACCTTTTGCAGAATATCAGTCTGTCCCTTATGTTTTTCCTGGAGAGAAGTGGCTTTTTTGCTGCCCTTCTTGACACCAGACTATCACCCAAAAGTGTTCGCCTCACTGTGCATGCAGGTGCACTCACACTTGTCTGCTGGCATTCCCGAGCAAGCTCAGCACTGGTGGTGCCCCGATCCCGCAGCTAAATCAACTGTAGGAGACGATCCTGTCCCTTGCTGGACTTTCTTGGGCACCCTGAAGCCTTCTTCACAACAATTGAACTTCTCTCCCTGAAGTTCTTGATGATCTGATAAGTGGCTGATTTAAGTGCAATCTTAGTAGCAGCAATATCCTTGCCATGAATCCCTTTTTGTGCAAAACAATGTTGAATGCACGTTTCCTTGCGGGTAACCATGGTTAACAGAGGAAGAACAATGATTTCAAGCGCCACCCTTTTAAAGCTTCCACTCTGGTATTCTAACTCAGTCAGCATTACAGAGTGATTTCCAGTCTTGTCCTCGTCAACACTGCCACCTGTGTTAACGAGAGAGTCACTGACCTGATGTCAGCTGGTCCTTTTGTGGCAGGACTGAAATGCGGTGGAAATGTTTTTTGGGGAATAAGTTCATTTTCATGACAAAAAGGGACTTTGCAATTAATTGTAATTCATCTGATCACTCTTTATAACATTCTGGAGTATATGCAAATTGCCATCATAAAAACCAAGACAGCAGACTTTGTGAAAATAAATTTTTGTGTCATTCTCAAAACCTTTGGCCAGGGCTGTACATTCAAACGTCTGAAATGAAGGCAGCCTTGTTAACCTCGTAAGTTTCATTCAAGTGAGGCTTTTTAGTGATATCCAGTGCCTGAAAGTGATGTGTGACGGAACCGCTCAGGCACCTTAACTAGATGCGTCCTTCCGCCAACCAGAACAAAACATATTACAGAGCACACATTCAAGAATGACATTTCCTGCAAGGCTAGTTAAAAACATCTGAACATATTAAAAAAAATATGGGGGTTTGGTCACACTATATGGTCATATAACCATTCCGAGCAGATTGAGAGCTAATACCAGCCCTTTTTACCCCAAGCATCGTACACAGACCAGATGTGAGGTAAAATCCAAAATGAAGACTTTTTATTAACACTCACACAGATACTTTATACCCCACAAGAGGACACCCCTCCCTCCTGATTATTTTACCCTAACAATACAAACTGTAACCAGAAACATAATTAACATATGCTAATTAACTAGTCAGCCTAGGTGACTCAATGCCCACCCAGACAATGTTGTGATTAATCAGATATCCCCTCTTCAGGTCAGACTTACCGTCACCAAGCTCACAAAGTATACTACACATTATCATAAGTTCAACATCCCAACAGTAGTTTGCTAGCAGACAATAGGTGAGTTAATTAGCACAATTAACATTGGGTGAAAGGTGGATTGAGCTGATGAGATTAACGTCTGCTATGAGTCCCACAGTTTGGAGCAGTTATTGCTGGAAATGTGGCATTTAGGCCCTTAACATAGATCCCGGGCCTAGACTCCCAGAGTGTGTG